>NC_084607.1:31728727-32078727 GCF_033807715.1 Cololabis saira | reverse complement strand
CTTCGCTCTTTTTTCTTCTGGGCAAAAAGATTCTTTAATATAAACCGACACCATTGATTATATTTGAGACTGTAATGAACGATTCATCAAAGGATCTCGTTCTTCAGCTGCTGCTTCCCTGTCATCACACATGTAGGTGCTCGGGCTCAGGCTCGGGCAGGAGGATCGGTGTCGGTGCCTGGACAGCCCGGTCCGACAGCACGTCCAGGGGACTGAAGTGCTGACGCACGAATGCGTTCATATAAACAGTTCTGCTTCGCGCACGGTGACGCGGTTGATTTGCAGAGAGAACATGCTGTATAGCAGCCAAATTATCAAATAAATGATATTCATGATGATCGTTTTATTGTGCGTAATGCATAAAGCATATACAGGAACACACTTGTTATTCCTTATTTTTCTTTTTTTTCCCCCTTTGCTGTCACCAATAAATGCTAAACAATATAAATCTAAAGTATAAAATAGGTCAAAATTTGTGCGGGGTGCATTGTTTTAATATCTCATTGCTTGGTGTGATATTGATTTGCCTGACGCGGCTGGATCTGTGAGTCTTTGTTCACTAAGATGGTTGTAAAGACTGGGTCAGCAGCATCTTTCATTTCCTTCTTAATGAAAGAGATACTTAAGCTAAGAGCGACTCTGGGAAACGCGATTTTCTTTCACAGGCTCCTTAAGAAGGTTTGAAAGAAGTCTTTCGCTGTTAAGAACTACTTAACTGATCTGGGAAACCTGGCCATTGCCATTTCATGGATATTTTTGTTTGGGTGTTTATTGTGTTTTTCTTTGTTTCTTTTACCTTTTCTTTTCCTTTCTATTCTTTTTCTATTGATTGATTTGTTTTTGTGATTTTGTATTGAGGGGGAGGATTTTTTATAAGCCCTTCGGGCTTCTTTTCCTCTCCTGCACAAATTATTTGTCCTTGTATGATAAAAAGATTTACTGTTGTCATTGTGCAAATAAATAAATAAATAAATAATCCAGGACCAGGATCAGAACCAGGACCCGGACCAGATCCAGGACCAAGATCAGGACCAGATCCAGTACTGGGGTCAGGACCAGGATCAGGATCAGATCCAGGACCGGGGTCAGAACCAGGACCAGGAGTCCAGCGGGACCAAAGCGGACTCTTCCTCCGCTGGTCTGCAGGTCAGTGTTCCTTCTCGCTCTTTCTGTTGCTGCTGATCATCCAAACGCTTTATTTCATTGTCAGTAGCTTTTTCTTTCTTTTCTTTTGTAACAAAACTTTATTGAAAATATACAAACTCTCAAAGATATCAATTTAAATGCAATATGAAAAGAAAGGAAAATAAAAATAAAAAATGGGGATTCTTGTAAGGAATACAAAAAACAAAAAAACAAGGCGCTCACAGAATTAAAAGGTGCAATAACAAAATTCGAATCAGATATAAAATTCCATAAGCATTTAAATTCACATAATGGAGCATAGAAAAGGAGAGGAATTATTAAATTAGAATAACAAATAATGAGAAACGTCTAGACTTATTTTACTAATTTTTCTACTTTTTTGAGACATATGAAAACAAAATCGTTAATAAAACCCCCAAAAGGAGGGTTTACAATTTCTCCATTTGGCTTAATGAATATGGTACTTACCCACTAACAAAATTATATTAATAATATGTTGTAGACAGAGAACTGAGGCACTTGTGAGGGTAAGATTAATTAAAATGCCTTTATTGGTGCATGGCTAATCTATTAAAAGCGTGTCTACGCGTTTCAGCCAAACTGGCCTTCGTCAGGACAGAAGTGAAATGTTTGTCAGACAGCTCAATTCACAGTTAAATAGATAATTGTAGACAGCTGCTCAGTGTGAGCAGGTAGGAGGTCACATGACCTGAACAGCAAGACCTGCCAATGACAAGCAGAGGGTGAGAGACTGTGTACAGAAAAAAAAATATATAAAATCACAGAGTCAATAAATCAGCATTGCACATTTAAACATTACATAGTCAATTCAACAAATCAAAAATGCAGACAATATAAATATTGAGCCTAACAAGAGACGGAGGAACCGTCATCAGCGTCAATCTTAAAGGACAACAAAACACACCAATAGTCACAGAATACAAAATACACTCACAGAAAAGGAGAAAAGTCGAGTTCTCCATTCAACCCTGGATAATAAGTGGCCTTTAATGTGTAAATCCAGAATGACTCTCTTTGCAGGAGTCTTTTGAGTCTATCTCCTCCCCTGATAGTCTTCAATATGTTCTATGCCTGATATCTTTAAATAGTCACAACTACCGTGACTTACATCTTTGTAATGGACAGCCATGGGGTACTGTGGATTACCAGTTCTAATGGCATGCTTATGTTCGGCCAATCTTGCCTTCAATTTACGCTTTGTTCTCCCAACGTAAAAGCGTCCACAAGGGCACTCAAGTCTGTAAACAACATAAGAAGTATTGCAATTAATAAATGTATTTATGTCAAATGTATGACCAGATGTCACATCAATAAAATAATTGGCATTTATCATATTGCTAGAGTGATTGCAATGTCCACACCTGTGATTACCTTTTAAGGTTGAAAGCCAGGTTTTCTGTGATACAGGAGGGAGATGACTCTTAACAAGTTTGTCTTTCAGAGTAGGAGCTCTTCTGAAACTAATAGTCGGAGAATCTGGATCTTTTCAAAATGTCCCAATTGCTTTTGACAATTGGTTTAATTGCATTTGCATGGTCACTGTATTGTGTCACAAAATATACCTGAATGTTGTTGTTCTTTCTTTTTAGGGGCTAACAGTTGTTCTCTAGGGAGACATTTTGCTTTGTTGTAAGCTCTGAATATAGTTTTAGGTTAATATCCTCTTGCCTCAAATCTCTGGGTCATATCTAGAGCATTTTTTTCATAATCTTCTTCTGAATCACATATACGTCTCTGGAACTGACCAAAAGGAATATTATCTGTTAACCAAGGAGGATGAAAACTATCTGCTCGAAGAATTGTGTTGCGGTCAGTTGGTTTTCTAAAGATTATATTAATAATATAAGAAACAGAAAATTCCAAATCACTCATGAAGAAAATAATATGGCTTAATTCAAAAGGTGGAACATTATTAATTTTAAGAGAAATCCAATTGTGTATGTCCAGAAACAATGAAACAAAGGACATTGATAAAACAAATGATCCAGTGTTTCTTCATCCTTTTTGCAGAAGGAACATTGATCTACCTCAATTTTACATTTTTTTTAAAGAAATTCTGCCACAGAATAGACCTTATTCATAAATAAATTCATAAATTTAAAATGTACTTATTTAACTTAAAAATAGGCCATCGTCTACTCTCTAGGCCAGGTGTGGGCAAACTTTTCTACTCACGGGCCACAATGGGTTCTAAAATTTGACAGAGGGGCCGGGCGCATTTGGATGCAGTGTTTGGGCTGGATCTACTAAAGCATTGCATGTACAGGACTGTCTCAGAAAATTAGAATATTGTGATTTTCTGTAATGCAATTACAAAAACAAAAACGTCAGCTTAAGAAAACTCAAATATCCTGTCTCAAAAAAATTGAATATTCTGTGAATCTTAATCTTAAACTGTAAGCCATAATCAGCAATATTAGAATAATAAAAGGCTTGCAAGATTTCAGTTGATTTGTAATGAATCCAGAATGTATGACATTTTTGTTTTTTTAATTGCATTACAGAAAATAAAGAACTTTATCACAATATTAAAATTTTCTGAGACAGTCCTGTTGTGTGTGCAAACCTCATAGCACAGTAATGAAACGCAAATACTGTAAATGTACAACCCGATTTATTCACAGATGCATAACAATGAAATTGAAATACACGTGTGCAATTAATACAATGTAGTAACAGGCAGTTTTCCACTGAGGTTGACAGTTGTGCAAATAACAAAACATTTGTGCAAATCTAAAATAAAACATTCAAGTCAATTTGTCACAAAATAAGCTATATCAAAATCATAAAAAAATATAGTCCTGTTGTGTGTGCAAACCTCATAGCACAGTAATGACACGCAAATACTGTAAATGTATAACCCGATTTATTCACAGATTTGCACTGTCTTTCAAATATGCAAAATAGCCCTTATTAGTTAATAAGTTTGTCTCAAGGAATATGCAAGATATGGCGTTTACACACTATTTTGCACAATACTGGAAGGAAGAAAATGTAAATCGATTAAAATAGCATTTGCACTGTGATTTATCAAACCTGGAGATTTCTTCTGTTTTTAGTACGTTTCAATCGAAGGTACAAAGTTAAAGAAATCAACATTTATTAAAAAAGGAATGGAATCACTTTCAACATTCAAAACATACTATTACTCAACGAAATACCCAAGCTCAATTGTGTATTTATGTTAAACCCCGCAAAATCATGGATGGATCATCCTGATAACGCTCTACAGACACGCTACGGATCCCTTCACCTTCACGCACAAACAGTACAAGTGTCCGTCGCCAAGCACACAGACATAAGCTGGAGTAAATATCTTATCTGCAGCAAAACCTAGAAATTGAAATTAAGAGCGATATGCGGCGTATTAATGAAGCCACTGTAGCGCTGTTGTGCGTAAACACATTTTAATTAAAAGACACTCTTCCGAACTTCCCATATGCATTTTTTCAGCAGAAAAAAAAACTACTTTCACATAGAACGCGGCACATCGCTGGGGTGGGCGCAGACTCGGCGCAGGTGGGAGTAGAGTCGACGGCGATTGGGCGCAGAGCAGGGAGCAGAGCAGCGCGCATATTCGTTGCAAGTTGCTAGGCGACCGGAAAAAAGTTTGTCTGGCGCCGTTTTCCCACTCGTTTGGACGTACAGTAGCTACAGCTCGCTTTGCAAAATGCATCTGTCCCCGCTTCAAAGAAAAGCCCTGGCTTTAGTTCTTCTAAGGAGGAGACGAGCAGCAGCAGCAAGGAGGGGATGGGTCCATGAAATCCTCATGAGAAGACAGGATTTGGGGGAATACAGGCTTGTTCGGGAGCTACAGCTCCATGATGGCCAGGTCTACTTCAGGCTGAATCATATTTTATTAAAAAACCTTTCTGGGGGCACGGTGGCGCAGCTGGTAGTGCAGCGGTCTCACAGCAAGAAGGTCCTGGGTTCGATTCCCACCCGGGGATGCTGTGGGTGCTGAAGTGCGTGTTAGTTCCCCCATGACTTCAGTGCCCACACCATGGGTGGGGTTGGCGAAAGGATCTTTCTGTGTGGAGTTTGTATGTTCTCCCCGTGTTCCCCTGGGTAGCTAATGGGAGCTACCCTCACAAAAACATGCACACGGTCCTGGGCTATACATGCCCCCTCTGGCCAACCGGGGCGCCAGATGGGGTGGGGAGGATCCGGCCGGAATAACGTGGCCAAACGCGCTACGTTTGGCCGGAGAAACCCCACCCTGTCTGGTGAAAAGATGCGGCCTGCTCACTCCTCAGGTTAAGGAGGAGACCTGAGCTCAGTGCAGGGCCCTCCCGGGGTTGGTAGAGGATGGCAATGCCCAGGACTGTCAGTAGGTAGGTGCACGGGGTGGTAAAAATGGGAAAAAAACCGGGATAAAAATATTTAAAAAAAAAAAAAAAAAAAAAAAAACCTTTCTGAATTATGTTGTTGTTTTTTAGCTCATGTCAGTCATCTAGATTTTTATACTGAGTGGACATGTAGTGCTTCAGTTTGCAAAAGTATTGACACGTGGTCTTTTCATAACCATATATTGATAAATGATTCAATTGATGCTGATATGAGGCATGGAAATGCTATGTTTTATTTTAAATTTACATTTTATTGTTAAAAGAGCAAAAGAATATCACATTTCTACCACTCTTAAATAGTGGTGGGAAAAAAATCCATATTGCAATATATTGTTGTGCTCTCTGTCGCAATAAATAATCGATTTACTGATGGCAAATATCGATATTTTATCACAACACATAAATACACAATTGAGCTTGAGTATTTCGTTGAGTAATAGTATGTTTTGAATGTTGAAAGTGATTCCATTCCTTTTTTAATAAATGTTGATTTCTTTAACTTTGTACCTTTGATTGAAACATACTACAAACAGAAGTAATCTCCAGGTTTGATAAATCACAGTGCAAATGCTATTTTAATCTATTTACATTTTCTTCCTTCCAGTATTGTGCAAAATAGTGTGTAAACGCCATATCTTGCATATTCCTTGAGACAAACTTATTAACTAATAAGGGCTATTTTGCATATTTGAAAGACAGTGCAAATCTGTGAATAAATCGGGTTGTACATTTACAGTATTTGCGTGTCATTACTGTGCTATGAGGTTTGCACACACAACAGGACAGTCTCAGAAAATTTGAATATTGTGATTTTCTGTAATGCAATTAAAAAAACAAAAATGTCATACATTCTGGATTCATTACAAATCAACTGAAATATTGCAAGCCTTTTATTATTTTAATATTGCTGATTATGGCTTACAGTTTAAGATTAAGATTCCCAGAATATTCTAATTTTTTGAGATAGGATATTTGAGTTTTCTTAAGCTGTAAACCATGATCAGCAATATTGAAATAATAAAAGGCTTGCAATATTTCAGTTGATTTGTAATGAATCCAGAATGTATGACATTTTTGTTTTTGTAATTGCATTACAGAAAATCACAATATTCTAATTTTCTGAGACAGTCCTGTACAATATAACAATATAACAATATAACAATATAACAATATATATATATATATATATATATATATATATATATATATATATATATATAATTATTTAAAAAAATCATATATATATATTTTTTTATGATTTTGATATAGCTTATTTTGTGACAAATTGACTTGAATGTTTTATTTTAGATTTGCACAAATGTTTTGTTATTTGCACAACTGTCAACCTCAGTGGAAAACTCTGCCTGTTACTACATTGTATTAATTGCACACGTGTATTTTAATTTCATTGTTATGCAGGAAAGGGATATTTGTTTTATTTTATTCAAGAAGCATTTTTATTCTATATATGGAGGCAGTTTATTTTTATTTCATTTGTTTTATACATTTTGATATTGTGCAGACCTCTGTTAATAAAGGTACCTGTGTGACATTTGGCACGGGGCATTGTATTAAAACTGACTGTTTTTTTAAGGGTTTGCCTCAGAAAAAAATGAAGCTAACAGAGATCCTATGCTATAATGCTTTGGGGGAAACCCCAATTATGGCACAGAAAAAATATCGATATATATCGAGTATCGCCATTCAGCTAGAAAATATCGAGATATGACTTTTGGTCCATATCGCCCAGCCCTAATCTGCACTTGCTAACCTCCTTGGACAAACATTCCAGCACGCCAGATCTGCCCCGACCCCATCGTCACCTAACTCCAGGGCTGAAAAGGAGGTCCAGCGATATCAAGATTCTCCACTTCTACCACTGTCAGATGAACTGTTGGCTTGGTGGCTTGGTGGAAATCTGAGGCATGCCAGTACCCACACCTTGCCAAGCTGGCCCAGAGGTACTTGTGTGTCCCAGGGACTAGTGTGCCATCAGAAACAATATTTTCTACAGCTGGTGACATAATCTCTGCTCAGAGGTGTGCTCTTACGTCTGAGCATGCGGATCAGTTAGTGTTCCTCAAGAAGAATATGCCTTGATGTGTTCACTGCCCAGGTTAACATAAAGAGCTTTAATTAAAATTGTTACTGACGTTTCAGTATTAGAGAGCATTGCACTGTCCTGGTTTGCATAAAAACGTGTTAATGTTCATACACTTGAATGTGTCCAGCTGTACAGTGTAATATTATTTTTCATGCACTTTAATTTGTCCACAAATGCACTTTTTTGCATTGTTTTGTTTGTTACAAGTTTTGCTATTCAATAAATAGATAACTAAAGACGTTTTCCTTTTTATGGGTATTTTTTCTTTCTCAGTCACATATATCGTGATATATCGTTGATGAAATTTCGTACAATATATTGAATATCGAAATATCAGAAATATCGTGATATTATCGATATCATGGGCCACATATCGCCACAGTATCGAATCGTGAGTTACCCATATCGTCCCACCCCTTCTTTTAAACACACCAGGTATGTCCAAATTCTGGGAGATTTCTCTCCACTTGTGTCCCTTTTTATTGATGTCACGATAGGCCTGCGGTCTCATCCCACAGCTCCTCACACAGACTCACAGCCAAGATCATTCTTTCTTCCATCTTGATCGTCTCTGATCTACAAGCTGCAAGTTTTTTTTTCTCCCTCCAACACCTTCTCTCCTATTGGACACCGCCGAGATGCCGTCACAGGGCGCACAGTGAAATTTCAATTCGCAGCGGCAGCTTGCGTCGTCTTGCGCCCTTGCCTCCGCGGCAACCCGGCTACGTGCACCCTGTTGTGCGCCAACGACCTCGGCGCAGAGCCCTGCGCCCTTGTGCGGCGGCAGCACATATACAATGAATGGAAAAGCCGGCAGCGGCTTTTCCTATGTGAAAACCGCTAAAGAGCACCAGAAAAACTGACCAATTTCAGTGGGAACAGTGTTGTTGGTCTCCATTTTTTTTGCCAGTGCATCAAAGTCTGGAGTTTTGTTGTGGCAAAGCTCAGGATAGATGTGAGGTGTTTATCAGTTTACCGGGATCTGTGACGGGCTTGGTTGATGTTCATGAGGCTGAAAGTCTGCCCACACACGAAGGTTGAACACCAGCATTTTCTGTGCCGTCTTCCTGAGGGATTGAATACTCAGCACTCACTGTCCACTTTCCTTCTCTTTGATCCGCTGATTTTTACAGAAGGGCTCGAATGGCGACATGAAACGAAATGAAATATGAGCCACTCCAACAACGGTCAATGTGTTTGAGTACGCATGCGCCATCTATTGGGGAAACGTGGGCATTTCAGGGAAAGGGGAAAATGAACAAGGTTTTTACTATAATTTGGACAAGTCTGGTGGGCCGGATTAAAAAGCCTAACGGGGGCCGTAGTTTGCCCATGTCTGCTCTAGGCGCTTTCCAGAGACCCGGAACAGATCTACTCGCACACTCTTCTTAAGTGTCCAAAGAGAAAGCTTTAAGAAGTGTGCTTATTTGGGGTAAATTTAAGTGATTTGTTTGTTAAGTTTGGGTTGTTGCCGAAAAAAAAAAAAAAAAAAATTTCAATGACTAATTAATGCCTCTTAACGGAGCCTGCAAAAATGCTGCCACTCACTCCGCCATCTTAGATCCTCTTCATTGTCAGTAGCTTTGAACTGAGCAGCAGAAAACACAAACACGTGACCTTCCCAAGAGACTTTTAAACTTGTCTACATCCTAATATATAATATAGATGTAGACTGTAGGCAGGGCATTAGTGAATGGGATTCAAATTCAAAAGTATTTTTATTCATGTAATGAGAAAACCTCTGAATAAACATTTCCATTTGGAGATTAATAACTTTATTCTTATGTTAATGTATTGAATGCAACACAATACTTTTAACGGTCAAGGAATGAACAATAATAATAACTTAAGGCTGAGTTATGATTCTGCGTCAAAATGACGCCGTGCCTTGGTCGTGTGGTACGCGTCGACGCTTACCCTACGCCGTCACTGACGTGCACCTCCCACAAATTGTAACTACGCGTCGAGGCGACGCAGACCGAGAGGGCTGTGATTGGTTCGCTTGGTAGCAACGCATTTCCGGTTTCCGGTTTGAAGCAGTCATGAACTTTCAGCGCTCTTTTCTTCGTGTATGTGTGATTTTTTTTTTTTTTTTTTTGTTTTGTTTTTTTTCCCACAATAGTTGTCATTATCTCTTTCATTCACTGTGACCGGAAAAGTCGGATAAACCATTCAGGAAAAGATCACGAACCAGCGGTCGTGGGCGGTACTGCACCACGGCGAAGTGGAGTGACATAGAAGAAGCTTGAAATGGTGGTTGTTTGTGTCGGTAGAAGTATGTTTCCTTCGTGGCACCTTTCTCGTTGGTAACAGCCAATGGTGCCAGGCCACACATGGCAGCTCCACTATTCAACATGTTCCCAGATTTTCTGGGATGCACATCTAATCCATTGAGATCTATTGTGTTCTTGCTGACTTCACTCATGATGGTGCCACAAGATTGACAGCAGAATTGAATAAAGGTTGAATATTGCAATTATTTTTTGGTGTATGTGAAATCAGTTGTGTGTAGAGCAAATTATTTTGTGTAAGCTTTAGAAACCCATTAGTTTATGTTTGCATAATTTACACCGTTCAACTGTAGATCAACTCAACTTGTATTTCTTATGACAGTTTTCTTTTACTGAGGACATCACAGTTGTCATATAGTGCACCTGAAGTTTTTTTTTTTTTTTTAGGCACATGTGGACTAATCTATCTAATGTAACTACCGTGGCTGACATGTATTGTTGTTTCTGTGTTGCTGTTTCTGTTGCAGTTTCACTAAAGTACTACAACTATAGATACCTAAATTATCCCTTCACACTTTTGTTTTGACATATTGAGATGTTTTATGTGAATATTTCTGGCTGTCAAGAGTAGGGATGGGAATTGATAAGATTTTTTCGATTCCGATTCTCTTATCGATTCTGCTTATCGATTCGATTCTTTATCGATTCTCTTATCGATTCTCATTTGGAAAAAAGGAGAAGAAACAATTTTAGTATCAACTTTGTTTTAATAAAACAAAGTTGATACTAAAATACTAAAAAGAAACAATTTTAGTATCAACTTTGTTTTAATAAAACAAAGTTGATACTAAAATTGTTTCTTTGTTTCAATTTCTTTGTTTCTCCGATCTTTTTTGTTCAAAGATATAAAACTTTTATATCTTTGAACAAAAAAAATATAATGAGGTCTTAAGACGCCCCCAGCCTTAGGCTCCTCGATGGTGCCAGGGGGTCCCCACAAAATGATTTGTAATATACAGTAAAATATGTATTTAATATAAAATAATAATAATAAAATAAATATTCTTCTGTAGAAATTAACGAAAAACAACAAATTATTTTGTGGCAATTACACAAGAATGTCCAGTAACATGTTCAACACCACAAACTTATTCACTGCTGGTGACATTCATCTATTCTGGCCTGATACTCTTCCTGCCTTGATGAAAGGAGAATCTAACGGTAGAAGCTCTTTAACTCTCCATAGAAGAGCTGATCAGTTGCAGCTGTGTCAGGAGCTCCGCTGTCCGCCGGAGCGCAGCTCTTCTAAAGCATGATTTATGGTCCGCGTTAAATCGACGCAGAGCCTACGGCGTAGGGTACGCGGCGACGCGCGCCGTACGGTGCGTGTTGCCGCGTACCCTACGCCGGAGGCTCTGCGTTGGTGTAACGCGGAACCATAAATCAGCCTTACCACATGCAGGCTGACTCCGCGCTCCCAGCGGATCAGCCGGCTGAGTCCTAACAGTTTCCCCCCTTTGTTGAAATGTCCACATTGCAAGAATTGTCGCCCTGTTGTCATCCTTTTTGGTAAAATGTAACCAAACTTCCCAGCGTTTATGCCGCTTTGTCCCCGTGTTTTCCTGCTGGGCGCGAATGCGCACGTGGCGCAACGTGCTTGGTGACGTCATTCGCGCCGACTGGAATCGATAAGGGAATCGTTTGGGAAAAAGGCAAACGATTCCAAGGAATTGAAACACTGGGAACCGGTTCTCAACAAGAACCGGTTCTCGATTCCCATCCCTAGTCAAGAGCCATTGATAACAGAACATGCTTAACATAGCACTCAGACATAAAACTCTTAATTGTTTCACTGTGAACATGACAGACAGCACTTGACTTGAACTGAAAAAGGGTTTGTCAGGTCAGCCAACAACAGGATCTAAGTCTTTTTCTCTTTCCTTACAGAAACATAAAGCCAAAGAGAGAACCACAAGTTACTGCTGTGATAGGAGGGATAAAGTCCTCACCACTTCACCAGGTCTGAAGGTCCGAAAGACGATTACTGAAGAGAAGCTGTTCAGCTGTGATCAGTGTGGGAAAGCTTTTACCCAACAATGTAATCTAAGCCGTCATCAGCGTATTCACACTGGAGAAAAGCCGTACAAATGTGATCAGTGTGGGACAGCTTTTGCTGAACAAGGTAATCTAAGGCGTCATCAGCGTATTCACACTGGGGAAAAGCCTTACAAATGTGATCAGTGTGGGGTAGCTTTTACCATGTCAGGTCATCTAAGGAGTCATCAGCGTATTCACACTGGATTTAAGCCGTATAAATGTGATCAGTGTGTGCAAGCTTTTACCACGTCAAGTATTTTAAGACGTCATCAGCGTATACACACTGGAGAAAAGCCGTACAAATGTGATCAGTGTGAGGCAGCTTTTACCCAACAAGGTCATCTAAGGAGTCATCAGCGTAGTCACACTGGAGATAAGCCTTACAGATGTGATCAGTGTGAGGCAGCTTTTACCAAACAATGTAATCTATTGAGTCATCAGCGTATTCACACTGGAGAAAAGCCTTACAGATGTGATCAGTGTGGGGCAGCTTTTACCGAACAAGGTAATCTAAGGAATCATCAGCGTATTCACACTGGAGATAAACCTTACAGATGTGATCAGTGTGGGGCAGCTTTTACCGAACAAGGTAGTCTAAGGAGTCATCAGCGTATTCACACTGGAGAAAAGCCTTACAGATGTGATCAGTGTGGGGCAGCTTTTACCCAACAAGGTACTCTAAGGAATCATCAGCGTATTCACATTGAATAAAAAAATTGTCTGTGATTGTGGGGCAGCTTTTACTTGGAGAGCTCAGTTAAAGGTACCAATTTAGACATGTTATATTGTCCTGAGAATAAAAGAAATCTGGCGTTTTGTTTTCAGTTTTAACAAAAAAATGTGTTTAAATTAGATTTTTCACCAGTTTATGTTCCATTGTTACATCATTTAAATAAAAAACATTCTTTGTTTTCATGCTGGATTTCAAACTCACAACAAGAAATAAGTGACATGTTATGTTGTCCTGAGAAAAAAAGAAATCGGGAGTTTTGTTTTCAGTTTCAACTGAAAAATGTGTTTAAAGGGGACCTATATATATATATATATATATATATATATATATATATATATATATATATATATATATATATATATATATATATATATATGTGTATATATATATATATGTATATATGTGTATATATATATATATATGTATATATGTGTATATATATATATATATGTATATATGTGTATATATATATATATGTATATATGTGTATATATATATATATGTATATATGTGTATATATATATATATGTATATATGTGTATATATATATATATGTATATATGTGTATATATATATATGTGTATATATATATATATATATATATATGTGTGTATGTGTGTATGTATATATATATATATATATATATATATATATATATATATATATATATATATATATATATGTATGTATGTATATGTATATGTGTATATATATATATATAATTTTTTTTTTTTATCCCCGATTTTTTTTTTACCCATTTCATCACCTAGTGCTCATACCTAAGTAACAGTCCTGGGGCCTCATTTATCAACCGTTCGTAGAAAAAGTTCTAAATTCTGTCGTAGGAATGAAATTTGGACCCCAAGAAAACTTCAGTGGGCAAAGTTTGTCTAGTTACATCCACAAGAAGTAACAATCGTAATATACATTCCCTGTTTCAAAATGATATAACCACCAACCCTTATGTTATTGCTTACTGGTCTGGTTTTGGTGATGACTTAAATTGGAAGAACATCTGGACTCTTCCATACAAATACCTTCTTACAAATAAAGTGAGGGAAATCTCTTTTAAAATGTTACATAAGTATTACCCTGCTAATCATTATCTTCTTAAATTCAAAAGAGATATTTGTGTTGACTGTTCGTTGTGTGAAATGTCCCCTGAAACACTGGTACACCTGTTTTGGCAATGTCCCTACACTAACAAATTCTGGAAAGATGTATCCCGATTTATTATAGATAAAATTGACTCTGACTTCACTCTGTATTGGAAAAATGTATTGTTTGGTTTCATCAGTAATGAAAGAAACAAATCTAGAGAATCTTTTGTAATCAATTTAATAATTATTCTTGCAAAGTTTCATATTCATAAATCCAAATTCAGTCATTCAAAACCCCTTTTTTTTAATTTTTGAGAATGAAACCAAACAATACTTGAGTTCCATCTCTGACTCAAATAACAAAAAAGCTGTCAAAACTGTTAATTTATGCTCTCTATTTAATGTGTTTGTTTAAAAATCCCCCTGGCTCCTGTGTTGTTGTACTCTTATGTATTAACGACTGTTTTGTATGTCTGTCTGTTTATGTTTTTTTGTAATATGAGAACTATTCAATAAAGCTTGTAAAAAAAAAAGAAAAAAAAAAAAACTTCCGGTCTGGACCTCCGGTATGCATTGGTTTTGTTTTTTATTTGAGTAATACTCTTTATATGTTATAATTCAATGTGAAATTGCATAATGTGAAGTTTTGTTATCATTGTACTGTTTGCAAATGTTAATTTAAAAAAAAAAAAAAAAAAAAAAAAAAATATATATATATTAACGAAGTGACCAACTTCCGGTATGGACTTCCGGTATGGATGGAAGTATGGCGGCGCCCTTGTCGGCCATCTTGCCTGCAGCCAGGTCCCTCTCTCTTGGACAGGGTACCGATCAATGCGCCCGCCATCTTGGACAGGACATCCATTGTGCAGTTTCTACTGAGGAAGGTTTGTTCTACTGAGAAAGACTTTGTATTATGCTCTTTAACAAAGACATATTGTATGGCATATTGATAAATGTATAAATTAATACATTTTATGAAGAGTTTGATTGTTCATTTGAAGGGAAGAGGGGTGTGTTGTTGTATTTATTTATATTTATTTAATTTCTTTCTTATTAATATTTATTTATTTTATTTAATTATTGTTTTGAAAAGTTAAAAAAGGGCAAAATATTGAATCAGAATCAGAAAAGGGTTTATTGCCAAGTTTTCACACGAGGAATTTGTTATGGTGATTGGAACCTATAAGATAAGATAAGGTGTGGGGTTCCCCAAGGGTCAATTTTCGGTCCAACTCTTTTTAATCTGTACATGCTGCCCCTTGGGGACGTCATCAGGAGACACGGCATCAGCTTCCATAGTTACGCTGACGATACGCAACTGTACATCGCCGTGTCTCCTGATGACACTGGGCCAATTGATGCCCTTTTTAACTGTATTTTAGACATCAAGTCATGGATGGCAGCAAACTTCCTACAGCTCAACCAGGGCAAAACAGAGATTTTACTCATCGGTCCTGAAGGCCAGAGAGAGAAACTTTTACCAAAGTTACAGGATTTTAAACCCTCAAAATCGCTTCAGGGTCCTGGAGGCGTCCTGTCCTTTTCAGTGGCAGCAGCTGCCAGACGGTGAACGAGGAGGTGAGGATGGACTCAATGATGGCCGTGTAAAACTGCACCATCATTGTCTTTGGCAGGTTGAATTTCTTCAGCTGCCGCAGGAAGTACATCCTCTGCTGTGCTTTTTTTGGCGAGGGAGGTGATGTTCAGCTCCCACTTGAGGTCCTGGGTGATGATGGTCCCCAGGAAGCGGTAAGACTCCACAGTGTCTGCTGGGGAGTCACACAGGGTGAGGGGGGCAGGTGGGGCTGCGTTCCTCCTGTAGTCCACTATCATCTCCACTGTCTTTAGAGCCTTGAGCTCTAGGTTGTTATAACCACACCAGGTCACCAGCTGGTCCACCTCCCACCTGTAGGCGGACTCATCACCATCAGAGATGAGTCCAATAAGGCTGGTGCCGTCCGCAAACTTGCTTGACGGACTGATGACTGGAGGTGCAGCTGTTGGTGTACAGGGGAAGAGTAGAGGAGAGAGAACGCAGCCTTGAGGGGATCCGGTGCTGATGGTCCGAGGTTCAGAGACATGTTTCCCCAGCTTCACCCACTGCTTCCTGCAACAGAAAGAAGAATCCCATGGGGCCCAGAGAGCTTTTTTCCCATAGACCGCAATAGTAAAGAGTAGCCTCTAACCCCCAATCCCAAACTCCACCCTAAACCCTCAAACCCTGAGCCCTCACAGACTTTCAGTGACGTCAGCGTCACGTGATCGAGTGTGCGAGGGTGTGAGGGCTCCAAATGGTAGAAATAGGAATGGGACAACAGCACTTAGCAGAAACCAGACTTTTTTTTACAAACTTTATTTAAAATTTCAATTTAAAAAAATTCCTAGTCAGATCAAAATGTTACGTACCGGTATTATAAGTTTGGGAATGATCATCCGGATGTTTGAAAACAAAGTGGTAGCCTATATAAAGGAGCATAAAATTCAACAAAGAACACAATTTAAATATGCACACAGTACAATATGTATTTCCTTGTTAATGTAGTGTATTTCTTTCAATCTACCCCTACCAGCACATCCACTATGCCAGGCTCAATCGGCGAGTAATTTCATTTTTGTAAGAGAGCGTATAAATTGATGGTAACCTGAGCTAAATATTTAAATTTTGTGGTCATAAATAAATGAATAACCAAATTACTGCCTGACTTGTTTGTGTTGGATCTAAAACTATCTTGCTAGTATTTACATGTATGCATTTCTGTTAACAAAGGGAATCTTAATTCAAACACTACTCAGATCAAAGAAAAGCAAGTCTTGTTTATTCAACACCAGGGGCCTGTACTACGAAGCGGGATTTGGGGTTAGCGAGGTAACTTCAGGTTTAACCCTGGGTTTTCAGGACTACGACGGTGGTTCACTTCTTACCGGGGTACATCGCCATGGTAACTTATGCTGAACAGCTAACCTGCTCCGGAGCAGGTTATGTTCGAGATACAGATCGCCGGGTATAAAAGCACCGCCCACTGACCAATCAGCTCTCTTGGAAAATGGCATGCCCTTTCGAAGAGAATCCAGTGGAGCTCGGTGCGCGGATCGTGAGAGGATCCCTCCGAAGAGAGCGCGTATTCAGGGACCGCCAAAACCCCTTTGCTTTCCCTGATGAGTACCTGTATGAACGATCCAAAAAAAAAGAAAAAAGAGGTGGAGGAGAAAATAAAAAATAAATCAATCAATGAATAAATAAAACAAATCATCACCCAAAATCCGATGTACAGTCAATCCAAAACTAATACCAATTAAATAAATCAATCAAGAAGAAATCAAAAAGAAGATGCATTTGTAAGGGGATAGCAAAAAAGGGATTTTCAATTTCGTCCCTTGAACATTCTGAGAAGTCACTTTAAAATACTAAATACCCCCCTCCTGAAAAAATAAAAAATAAAATAAAATAAATAAATAAACCCAATTCTTTGGTACAGCATCAGCACAAGTTATCGGTCAACAACAATAGTTATAGAACCAATATATACAGGACTGTCTCAGAAAATTAGAATATTGTGATTTTCTGTAATGCAAACACAAAAACAAAAAAATGTCATACATTCTGGATTCATTACAAATCAACTGAAATATTGCAAGCCTTTTATTATTTTAATATTGCTGATCATGGTTTACAGTTTAAGATTAAGATTCCCAGAATATTCAAATATATGTTTATATCCTTATGAACTTACGCATTTATACAGTCAGCGATCTTTTGCCAGCTGTCTTTCCTGCATTTGAAATAAGCGGCTCTGACAGCGGACTTCTCCATGCTTGCGATTGGTCATGCGCTGAAAACACCGCCCCTTTTATGTGCACGCGCTCATATCCAGATTGGAGAAACCTGGGTTGATATACCGAGTTGATAACCACCGTCGTGTGACCGCTTAGCGTGATTGCAATTGTCCGGGTTAGTGAATCTGGATAAGGAAAAGATATCCTGGGTATGTTGAACTTGCTTCGTAGTACAGGCCCCAGCAGGTCAACTGAGGATTTGTCTAATACAGTGCTTCTCAATTCTGGTCCTCGTGTTCCCTGTCTTGCATGTTTTAGATGTTTCCCTGCACCAACACACCTGATTCTAATTAAAGGTCCTAATTAGCTTGTCACCAAGGTCTGCACAGCTCTGTTGATGACACAGGTACTTTTATCACGGTGTGCTGAAGCAGGGGAGCATCTAAAACATGCAGGACAGGGGCCCACGAGGACCAGGATTGAAAAACACTGGTCTAATATAAAATGAAAACAAATTAAATTGAACCTCAAATTATGAATGAAAAAATGATGAAGAAAACTACATTTTGGATAACTGGCCATCCCTCTTCCTTTCCCTCTCCTCCTCCTTTTCATTCAGCTCCCTCCCTGTCTTTAGTGTTGAAGAACGTCCAAAATGTCATTTGTCCTTTTTTTGGTTTTCTTCCCTCCGTTTGAATGAATGAATGAGTGAATGAAAAACTTTATTTCGAACATGCTCAAAAAAAAGAAAAGAGAAATATATATATATATATATATATATATATATATATATATATATATATATATATATATATATAAACCAAAGAACAATAGTTAAATAATGTGTTTGTTGGTCGCTCTCTGTTTGTAAAGGAAATAATAGGGCCGTTGAAAAATCATCACGGGACAACAGTTTCTGAATTTAAATCACCAGTGGGCTATGTATTTATATTTACAGGTGAACTTTCGTCTCGCAGTCGCACATGGTTCCTTTTCCTCCGCCCCCTGTTTTGTTTACATTCTCCCTGGTAACCTCCTTTTATGTCACAACGCAATGAACTGTGGGTAATTCGCTTTCCCAAAGTGTCCGGGGATGCAGACTTACGGGAAGGGGGCAGTAAGTAAGGGCTCAAAATGGCTGCCGGGAGCCCTCGCGCACTTAACCACTTGAGGAATGGGACAGCCCTAAGCCCTTACGCAAGGTGCGGGAGCGCGCACGTAAGTCTGCGAGTCTGTGAGGGTGCGGATTGGGATTGGTGGTAAAACTGTTCACAGGACACCTCCAGCTGTAATCACCGGCAATTACTAATCTTTGTGTAGCAGTAGGTCAGCAGCTGGGACCAATCAAGAGGAACGCAGGAACTCATTAAAAGCAGGTGTGACGAAGGGTTTCACTCTCTCTGTGTCCTTCGTGTGAGTTGGCTGTGTTCCTGACTCTCTGCCCCCCGGTAAGGAACATTTAGTGTTTTTTAGCATTGTTTTATAGTGGTTTTATTGTTAGGGTAACGTAGGGGTGCATGTATATGCACCCTGAGGTATTTGTATTTTAATGATTTTAATTGTGGGTCTCTCTGTTTGTAGGACTGAAACTGTCTCTGTTTTAAAATGTAGAGGTATGTAAAAGATGATTTTTAAACCTCACAACAGGTCCTACAAACATTTTAACAGTGCTTTATTTTACTTTTAGGCATAGCACTGACTGCCGTTTATTTTGGTTTAGTATTTTATGTTTTAGTTGTATTGGTTTTAACATCCTGTCTTCTCCTGTTTTCTAGTGTTGCGGCTGGCGGTGTCCTCCATTCACCGTGTGGTCGAGGCGCTGGGAGTTCACTTATAGTGTGGTGTTTTCATTTGATGGGTGTTAGGTTTATACTTTTATTCTTTAATATTTCTGATATTTACTTTACTCCCAGTGTCCTAGGCAGTGAGTGGTTGGCTCCCCAGCCGTGATGTGTCTGTCTATCTTTTCCTTCATTGACTGTGGTATTTTAGAGTTTTATTCATTGTCAAATAAATGGCAGATTGACCCACGCTGACCGTCTTGGCCTCCTTAATGGAAGCCCCTGTTATATCGGCTCATCCTCATCAAGGTTACATTTGTATTCTATATTTTTAAGTCATGGACTTTATATCCGTCAAAAATGTTTTATAACGGCCAGAAAAGTCGAAGAAAAGTCTCTTTCTGGGCGTGACGTCACGGCTGTGTCCGTGCACTCCATGGATGTATTATATTAATATATATTATATAATTATATCATATTAATACATTAATAATATATGTAATACTATACATGTAGTAATATAGATGAATTAATATGTTATATTAATACATATTATATCAATACTCATTGGGGCAATGAGTATTGATATAATCAATACCCCGGGGCGGGGCATGATGGGAGGCCCCAGAACATCATGGGAGGTGACTCAACTGCGCATGCTCTATGGGCCCCTAAACGTGGAAGTAAACCCGGAAGTCAGAAAATTTTTCGGCGTATGCGCTGAGCTAGCAACTTACATTGAAATAAATGGGCAGCCATTTTCTATCTCCTATCCAGTTATTTAATACATCCATGGTCGGACCCTAGACATATGCTGAATCCCAATCTCCACCCTAAACCCTCAAGCCCTGAGCCCTCACAGACTTTCAGTGACGTCAGCGGCAGGTGACCAGGTGTGAGGGCTCCAAATGTTATCCACCTTATTCCTAGCCCCCATGAGGCTTTGCGTGAATTATGGGTGCGACTTCCGGCGCGTGCCGGAACCGGCGTTTGTTTACATGCTGAGTGAACGCGCTAACACTTTTTCTCCGAGCGTTGGGGATATAAAACATGTGGAAACACCACCTGTCACAGCTCAAACGGGACAATATCATCTTACCTCTGCCTACTGGTATCCAAGTGGATTAAGGCACCAAGTGGCTGTGGATCAACAACAGCTTGAGGTGATTTTTGGTGGATTCTGTTTGAGGCCTACCTAAGGCTTCTCCTACTGAAGCCTGAGCCTTGTCTGAGGTCTACACTGTGCAAGCCATCCAGCCTGCTGTGGGATGCCTAAAGGTGGTGACAAAGTAGCAGCTGAAAAAGCTGTTGATAAGCCCAAGAAACAGCTCCGATCTCGTCAACCATCGGAGAGTGAGAGTGAGCCGGGTGGTGTCATGGAGGTGGATGCATCAGTGTTTGAATCAATCAATGCCCGACTGAGCAAGTTGGATATGCTGGACGCATTACAACAAGACCTACGGGAGCTGAGAACCAGCTTGGAGTACAGTCAAAAGCAGATTGATGACCTGAGTAAGGAAAATGCCTTCCTCAAAGGAGAGGTGGAAAAGGCACAACAATCTGCCGCCTCTATCACCTTGGATAACAAGAAAATGAATGAGACATTATTAGACATACAGTGCAGATCGATGAGAGACAACCTGATTTTCTCTGGGATCGAAGAGGGAAATAGCACTGACACTCCTGAAGAAACTGGAAGACACTTTATGACCAACAATCTTAAGATGGCCCCAGAGGTGGTGAGAGACATAACCTTCTCCCGGGTTCACAGATTGGGAAGACCTGTGGATGGAAAAACACGTCCAATAATAGCTCGATTTGAGCATTACAAACAGAGAGAGTTGGTGAAAAGCCGAGGCAACAAACTGAAAGGGTCCTCTCTTTGGATAAATGAACAATTTCCAGAAGAGATCAACAAGAGGAGGAAAATACTGCGACCAATAATGAAAGCACACTGGGACCAGGATCAAAAAGTGGTGATGTCAGTCGACAGGCTGTATATAAATGGCCAACTCTACAGGGATTCAAAGGTGACCCCCTGGCTCTTTTAGAGGTCTGTGCTGTCTGAGGTGAACATTAATTTATGTTATGCAGTCAGATGACTCAATGACACTCAATCTACCAAAGAAAGGGTTAAAGATTGCACATATTAATATATGCAGTCTACGCAACAAAGTGTACGAAGTTGAGAGTCTGCTGATGACTAATAATGTTCACATACTTGCCATATCTGAGACACATCTAGATGAAACATGTGATCAAGAATTAATGGTACATGGGTACAATATCTATAGAAGAGACAGAAATATTCATGGTGGTGGTGTGGCGTTCTATATTTTAAATGATATTCCAGTAAAGAGGAGAGATGACCTCATGACTAGTAACATTGAAGGTCTATGGCTACAAGTCCACCTGCCCAACATTAAGCCTATATTGCTGTGTTGCTGTTACAGACCTCCGGACTCCAATGCTCAGTATCTAAGTAGTATATGCGAAATGGTGGACAGAGCATCAGACAGCAATAAGGAATTGTATATTCTTGGAGACATGAACATTAATTGGTTTTCTCCAACATGTTCATTTAAGAAATCTCTCCATGCTATTGCAGATGCATGTAATCTAACGCAGTTGGTAAAAAAGCCAACCAGAATTCAAACAACAAAAAATGGCATCTCCTCTACCTGTATTGACCATATCTTTACGAATGCAGCTGATCTATGTTCAAAGGTGATTTCTGTTGAATTTGGATGTACTGACCACAATATAGTAGCCTTTATAAGAAAGGCAAAAATCCCCAAAGCGGTTCCGAAAGTAATCTACAACAGATCATTTAAGAACTTCAGAGAGGGCTCATTTCTAGAAGAACTTGAAAACATACCATGGCATACTGTAGGTGAAGAGGAGAATCCAGAGATCGCTTTGAATTTGTTCATGCAGTTGTTTCTGTCAGTTGCTGACAAACATGCTCCAATAAGAAAACATACTGTTAAATCTGTAAGAGCACCTTGGATTGATAATGAGATTAAAGACTATATGGCTTTAAGAAACACTGCTAAGAAAAAAGCTAGTGAATCTGGCAGTCCGGTTGACTGGCAGATCTACTGTAAATTGAGAAATGAGGTTACAAAAATGAATAGGAAGAAAAAGAAATGTTATTATCAAACAAGGATTAATGAAATAAAATCTGACAGTAAATTGCTGTGGAAAACATTTAACAATGCTCTGGGTAGGGGTTCTATTAGAGCTTCCTCCTTCATTGAGGTGGATGGGGTTTTTATCACTAAGCCATATGACATAGCTCAATACTTTAACAACTTCTTCACCAGTAAAGTAGACAGTTTAAGAAATGACATGTCCTATAGTGATGTGCACTGTGTTTCCAATATATCAAACAAAATTATGAAGAATAAGTCCTGTATGTTTAGTTTTGAACCCATCACCTCCGAGGTGGTGGAGAAACTGTTACTGTCAATACACAGTGAGAAGTCTGCAGGCTTGGATAACCTTGATGGGAAGTTACTGAAGCTCGCTGTACACCTGGTAACAAAACCAATTACTTATATATTTAACCAGAGCCTGATGTGTGGTGTGTGTCCACAAATATGGAAGGAAGCGAAAGTTATCCCACTACCAAAAAACTCTAAAATAAACATCACAGGCGTTAACAGCCGACCTATTAGTATTCTGCCAGTTCTTGCCAAACTGATGGAAAAATATGTATTTAACCAAATTCAATCTTATTTCTCTGAGAATGCACTAAGCACTGACTTCCAGCATGCCTATAGAGAAGGGCTTTCAACAAACACAGCATTGACACAGCTAATAGATGACTGTCTAATGAATGTTGATTCTAAGAGAATTGTGGGGTCTGTATTGCTAGATTTTTCTGCCGCATTTGACATTATTGATCATAATCTTCTGCTTGAAAAACTCTTGTGTTATGGTTTTACCTTACCTGCATTGAAGTGGATAAAAAGCTACTTATCCGGTAGATCACAGAGAGTATACTACAATGGGAGTCTCTCAGATACCAAATATATTTACACTGGAATCCCACAAGGAAGCTGCCTGGGGCCTTTGCTGTTCACCATATTCACAAATGATATGCCATTGGTCTTAGACAGGGCCAATATAGCCATGTATTAATAATAATTCATTTTATTTGGAGGCGCCTTTCACGACACCCAAGGTCGCCTTACAGGATAAAAACACAAGAAATACAAAAAATACAAAGAAATACAAAAAATACAATAAACATCCATACAAGCAACAATACAAATAATATAACAGTAAACAAACAAACTGGTGGGAAGTAGTGCGTGATGTCCGGTTATAGTGAGTGGGCAAGTTTGAACAGGTGGGTTTTGAGTTGTGTTTTGAATGTGGTGATGGAGTGTAGTTGTTTTATGTGTGGGGGGAGGGAGTTCCAGAGTCTGGGTGCCGAGCAGCTGAAAGCTCGGGCACCCATGGTGCTAAGGTGTGAGGTGGGAGTGTAAAGGAGACCAGCAGAGGTTGAGCGGAGGGTGCGGGAGGGGGTGTAATCTTGCAATAGGTCACAGAGGTAGGTGGGGGCTAGGTTGTGAAGGGCTTTGTGGGTGAGGAGGAGGTTTTTGTAAATGATACGGTATTGGACTGGGAGCCAGTGGAGTTGGATAAGGACGGGGGTGATGTGGTCAGATGACTTGGTGCGGGTGATGATCCGGGCGGCCGAGTTCTGTATGAGTTGCAGTTTGTCGGTGAGTTTGGTTGGGAGGCCAGTGAGGAGGGCGTTGCAGTAATCAATACGGGATGTGATGAATGAGTGGACCAGGATTTCTGTGCTGGATTGGGACAGTGCTGGACGGAGTCTGGAGATGTTGCGGAGGTGAAAGAATGCAGTCCGGGTGATGTTGTGAATGTGAGGTGCAAATGAGAGTGTGCTGTCCAAAATGACGCCGAGGCTCTTGACGTGGGGGGAAAAGGGTACCGGAAAGCCGTCGATGATGATGGGAAGGGCGGGAGAGGGTTCTGACTTGGTGAGGGTGGATTTGGAGCCGATGAGAAGAGCCTCAGTTTTATTGCCGTTGAGTTTTAAGAAGTTATTGCTCATCCAGGTATTGATGTCGTGTAGGCAGGTGGTGAGGGAAGTGGGGGGAATGGCAGCGGTGGGGTTGGAGGAGATATATATCTGTGTGTCATCAGCGTAGGTGTGAAAATGGACCCTATGGTGACGGAGAATTGAACCTAGGGGTAGTAGGTAGATGGTGAAGAGAAGTGGACCCAATACTGACCCCTGCGGGACACCCATTGTGACACCCGTGCACCCAGATTTATGGTTCCGTAGTTGGACAAACTGTTGACGGTCAGTGAGGTAAGATGAAAGCCAGGAGAGTGCAACACCAGTGATCCCAATGCCAGCCAGGCGGTCCAGGAGTATTGGGTGAGAAATGGTGTTGAAAGCTGCGCTGAGGTCCAGGAGGATGAGGATGGTGAGTAGGCCAGAGTCAGCTGCACGGAGGAGGTCGTTGGTGATTTTAACCAGGGCTGTTTCAGTGCTGTGATTGGGGCGGAAACCAGATTGGAAGGGTTCGTGGAGGTTATTTGAATTGAGGTGGGACTGTAATTGTGCTGCAACCACCCTTTCCAGAGTTTTGGAGATGAAGGGAAGGTTGGAGATGGGCCTGTAATGATTGAGGTCGGATGGGTCTGCACCGGGTTTTTTTAGGGTGGGTGTGATGGCAGCTAGTTTGAGGATTGGGGGAACAGTTCCAGTGGTGAGGGAAGAGTTAATTATTTCAGTAATCATGGGGGAAATGGATGGCAGACATGCTTTGACAAGCAGGGTGGGGAGGGGATCAAGCTGACAGGTGGTGGTTTTGGCTTTACGAATGAGTTCTGAGATGGTGTGTTCTGATACCGGAGTGAAATTGGTGAGAGAGCTGGAGAGAGGTTGGTTGGTGGTGGTTATCCAGGGTGGGTCATTTGTGGGAGTGCGTGTTGAGGCCAGTTGATGGTGAATGATGTTTATTTTGGAGCTGAAGAAGTCCAGGAAGGCGGTGCACTGGTCTGTGGAGATGTCTGGAGGGAGGGTTTTTGGAGGCTGAAGTAAGTGGTTGACAGTTGAAAAAAGGACTCTATTGTTTCCTGTGGCAGAGTTAATGAGGTTGGAGTAATATGATGATTTGGCAGTATTAAGTGCATTTTTGTAGTGGTGGAGGTGGTCGGAGTACATTTGGTTGTGCACAGTGAGTCCGGTCTTTTTGTGGAGTCGCTCCAGTCGACGGCCTGTGGTTTTGAGCTGATGGAGGTCGGGGGTGAACCAGGGGGCGGAGTGGGTAAATGAAACTGAGCAGGTTTTCAGTGGAGCCAGGGCAGTGAGGGAGGAGGAGAGACAGTTGTTGTAGTGGTTTACCAGGTCAGCAGGGGAGGAGGATGAGGGGGGATTGGGGAAGGAGCTGATAAGGGTAGAGAGATCTGTGGGGTTGATGTGTTTGATGTTCCTGAAGGAGATGATCCGTTGTTCTTTGATTTTGTGCAGTTGGGTATGGATGTCATAAAGTATGGCTTTGTGGTCCGAGATGGGGAAGTCCATGATAGTCAGGTTGGCGGGAGTTATGTCTGTGCAGCAGATTAAATCGAGAATGTGACCTTTGTTATGTGTTGAGAGGTTGACGTGTTGTGTGATACCAAGGCAGTTCAGGAGTGATGTGAAGTCGTTTGCCAGGGTGCAGGATGGGTCGTCAATATGAATGTTGAAGTCGCCATGGAGGATAACAGTAGGGGACATTGTGCATACAGATGTTAACAGTGATGAGAATTCAGTAAGGAAAACAGCGGAGGGTTTTGGTGGTCTGTAGATGGTGACAATGATGATGGGTTTGGGTCCAGAGAGTTTTACGGCTAGGCATTCAAAGGAGGAGTGTTGGGGGACAGTGAGAGCAGTGACTTTTATGTTTTTACGGTAGATGAGAGCCAGCCCCCCCCCCCTCCCAGTGGCGCGGGGTTTACTAAAAAAGGAAAAGCCAGGTGGGGTGGTTGCATTTAACTGGGTGAAATCATTCGGCTGTTGCCACGTTTCTGTGAGGCAGAGAATGTCCAGTGTTTTGTCGGTGATGAGATCAGAGATGAGAAGGGCCTTATTGGTTAGTGATCTGATATTAAGAAGACAGAGTTTGAGACAGGTGAGTGGTGTATATGCAGCTGCTTTGGGCAGAGGAGAGAGTACACTATGGGGAGGGGGGCGTGGCTCTTTGAAAGTCACATGGAAACGGAGGGGTCGGACAGTTATAATGGTATGAATTGGGCGACCGACAGCAGGGGGTGTAATGACAGTAGGGGCCTGTAGGAGGAGCGATCCACAGACGGTATGGATGAATGTAGTAGTGTATTCTGATGATACTACTCTGTATATGTCTGCTACTAATGTTGAAGATCTGTCTGTAGCTCTCAACAAGGAACTACAATATATATCAGAGTGGGTGGTGAATAATAGGATGGTCCTGAACATCTCAAAGACCAAATCTATTGTATTTGGATCACAGCATATGCTCAAGTCAAAGCCCAAACTGTGTCTGCATCTGAGAGATGTGGAAATTGAGCAGGTAGATGAAACAAAATTACTTGGGGTCACACTAGACAGTCAATTAACATGGTCCACTCATTGAAAACATAACTAAGAAAATGGGAGGGGGATTATCGATGATTAGGAGATGTGCTGAATTTTTAACTCCAGCATCAGCTGTCCAGGTCATACAGGCACTAGTGATATCCCACCTTGACTAGTGTCCAGCTGTGTGGTCCAGTGCAGCTAAAAAGGACTTGCGTAAATTGCAAATAGTCCAGAATAAAGCAGCTCGCCTTGCTCTTAAATCCACTACTAGATCTAATACACTGTTAAATCACCGGAAGCTGTCATGGCTGTTTGTGGAGCAGAGATTAGCTTCTAGTTTGGCTGGATTTTTTAGGAACATTTGTTCAAATAAAAAGCCAGAATGCTTATACAGAAATATTAATTACACTAGTGATAGACACAGACATAACACTAGACATGTTGCAATGGGTCGATTCACAATGCCTAAGCCGAGAACTGAGGCAATGAGGAACACAGTCATGTACAGGGCAATGACTTTCTGGAACTCTTTGCCAGCATGTATTACAGAAATTAACGATAAAAGGCAGTTTAAGAAACGACTGAAGGACTTTCTTATACACAATGAAAATATTGTAATTTAACTTTTAACTTTTTTTATGCTGTAATGAATTGTTCTCTCTTGCAATATTTGTATTTTTATTTTTATTTTTAATTCAATGTTTTTGTATGTATTTTGTATGATATTTTGAGGACCCCAGGAAGAGTAGCTGTTGCCAAGTGTAACAGCTAATGGGGATCCTAAATAAACTAAACTAAACTACTGCTATTGAGGGATGAGAGGACGACCTGAAGAAGTGAAGAAATGCTTAGAAGATGGGAAATATCTCATTCTTCCCAATGGGCAAAGTGGATACTACCTCCAGGTGGGTAAATATTGTTACTTATAATCAGTACTCAAGATGAGGGGGGATGGCATCCCCCCCTGAAATAAAAACGGTCCAAATCATCCCCCTTTCCATCCCTTATGTCATTTCATCAATTAATGTGGTTTTACTGCTATTTCAACATTTAGAGTCAACACCAGAAAAATAACATTTGACAATTTTCACCTGATTCAAGTAAACTTTCACCTGAAATAAGTAGGAAAATCTGCCAGTGGGACAAGATTTATCTTCTCATTACAAGCAATAACATCTTGTTCCACTGGCAGATTTTTTTACTTATTTCAAGTGAAAATCTACTTGAAACAGGTAAATTGTTGTTTTTTTTCCAGTGATGAGTCTTGTTTTAAGTGTAATGAGATTTTTTTTTTACTAAAATGAGACATTTTAAATAGAAATAAGACAAATATTCTTGTTAAGATTTTGAGTTTTTGCAGTGATCCATTTTACTTATCCTGTGAAGGACAGTGTCATATTGATAAGTTCAGAAAACTGTTTTTTTATTGTTGTGTTTTGATGTATTTGATGTAAGCCCAGTGGATATTTAAAGCTTACAGAAGGCTGCATTTAACTGCTGCTATGTCATTCCTGCAGTATTTCTGCAGGTGTTTTGGTCAGTGCTATTATTTGTAATATATTATTTGTAATCAGCACAAATTATCTGTCCCAATATGATAAAATCCACCATCCCCCCCTGATTTTTTTTTTTTTTTTTTTACAACTCGAGTACTGCTTATAATCTATGAACTAATGTGACAGGTAGGCTACTTATGAACCTTCATTAAGATAAACTGTAAGCCGTCTTTTATATTTATTCTTTCAGGTCCAGCTGGCAGTGATGTGCCTGGGGCTGCAAGCTGGTTATCTGGACACCAACTGAGCACCTGGAGTTCCAAATTTGATTTGACAGAGACTTCAGATACACACATGAAACACCTCCAGAACTTTTCACACATGCTTCCAACATTTGTAGATGAATTTGTTGCAAAGATGATTCAGCTCTGCCCCAAATATCTGAATCTCTTGAAAATACAGTAAGCAAATAACAGTTATGTGTAATACACACACAAAACACCAAGAGCACTGTATAAAGCTAGGGGGAAACCAGTACAACAGACTTCATTTTTGTTTTCAGTTTTATTAAAAACACAACCTGAAAGATCCCCTCCTGACATATTAGGACATACAATATAGGGACATGAATCAAAACATTTTAACACAAAAATATTGTTTAACAAAAGCACATTACATTTGTGTCTTAAGTGAGAGAGATTCAGTTTACTGTCGGAGGACTTAAGCTCTGATTACATTTACCATTAAGTTTACCGTTAGCATAGTAACTTAAAACAAACTGTATGGCAATAATGCTTTTTTTATTCATTTGGTCCCTTTTCAGATTGTGACATGGTAGTCACTGAAATCTAATGCTTAAGTGTCTGCTCAGTTGCTTTTGACTCAATATTAAAATGTAGTGTTAAATAAAAGGAATTGTTCAACAGAATGAGGGCAGTACAACATAGATTTCACTTATCTAGTGTGAATCAGCTGAACGAAATACAGATGTCATGGTGTCATTTTAGAATTATTTCAGGTCCAGAGGGAATTTATATCCAGCATTAATAATACGTATGGTGATAAAAATCACATGAAAAACGCACTACTGTGAGTCTTTTCTAATATTCTGACAATGATGTCTTGTTGTGAGATTGCAGTGAGCAGGAAACTGAAATCCAGCAGGCAAACAAAGAACTTTTTTATTTAAATGATGTAACAATGGAACATAAACTGATAAAGAATCTAATTTAAACACATTTTTCAGTTAAAACTGAAAACAAAACTCCAGATTTCTTTTTTTCTCAGAACAACATAACATGTCTAAATTGGCACCTTTAACTGAGCTCTCCAAGTAAAAGCTGCCCCACGCTGATCACAGACAATTTTTTATCTGGTGTGAATACGCTGATGACGCCTTAGACTACCTCGTTGGGTAAAAGCTGCCCCATACTGATCACATCTGTAAGGCTTATCCCCAGTGTGAATACGCTGATGACTCCTTAGACTACCTTGTTCGGTAAAAGCTGCCCCACACTGATCACATCTGTAAGGCTTATCCCCAGTGTGAATACGCTGATGACTCCTTAGACTACTTCGTCGGGTAAAAGCTGCCCCACACTGATCACATCTGTAAGGCTTATCCCCAGTGTGAATACACTGATGAATCCTTAGACTATCTTGTCGGGTAAAAGCTGCCCTACACTGATCACATTTGTAAGGCTTATCCCCAGTGTGAATACGCTGATGACTCCTTAGATGACCTTGTTGGGTAAAAGCTGCCCCACACTGATCACATCTGTACGGCTTATCACCAGTGTGGACACACTGATGACTCCTTAGATTACCTTGTTTGGTAAAAGCTGCCCCACACTGATCACATCTGTAAGGCTTATCCCCAGTGTGAATACGCTGATGACTCCTTAGATCACCTTGTCGGGTAAAAGCTGCCCCACACTGATCACATCTGTAAGGCTTATCCCCAGTGTGAATACACTGATGAATCCTTAGACTACCTTGTCGGGTAAAAGCTGCCTCACACTGATCACATCTGTATGGCTTAAATCCAGTGTGAATACGCTGATGGCGCCTTAGATGACCTTGTCGGGTAAAAGCTGCCCCACACTGATCACATCTGTAAGGCTTAAATCCAGTGTGAATACACTGATGACGCCTTAGATTACCTTGTCGGGTAAAAGCTGCCTCACACTGATCACATCTGTAAGGCTTAAATCCAGTGTGAATATGCTGATGATTCCTTAGATGACCTGACAAGGTAAAAGCTGCCCCACACTGATCACATTTGTACGGCTTTTCTCCAGTGTGAATACGCTGATGACTCATTAGACTACCTTGTTGGGTAAAAGCTGCCCCACACTGATCACATTTGTACGGCTTTTCTCCAGTGTGGATACGCTGATGACGCCTTAAAATACTTGACGTGGTAAAAGCTCGCCCACACTGATCACAGGTGTGCGGCTTCTCTTCAGTATGAATCCTCTTTCGGACCTTCAGACCTGGTGAAGTGGCGAGGACTTTATCCCTCCTATTTTTTCTCTCTTTGGCTTTATGTTTCTGTAAGGAAAGAAAAAAAGACTTAGATCCTGTTGTTGGTTGACCTGACAAATCCTTTTTCAGTTCAAGTCAAGTGCTGTCTTTCATGTTCGCAGTGAAACAATGAAGAGTTTTATGTCTGAGTGCTATGTTAAGCATGTTCTGTTATCAATGGCTCTTGACAGCCAGAAACATTCACATAAAACATCTCAATATGTCAAAACAAAAGTGTGAAGTGGTAAAGCTACCCACCCTCAGAACAAAATCATAAATTGTTTATAGAAATTCCACTGAAAAGATGTGGGGATTAATGGTGTAATTCTTGTAGAGCAAATTCAGATTCAAGTTCAGATTTTGGCTGTTGTTTGTATTGCTGTTGTTTCAATCTCTGTGAGCTGGTCATGTTGAAAATCTATTTTTACAGAGATTTAGCACATATGTTCAATATATGAAATAAATTGCAGCTGTTCTGCAACGTGTGAGTCAACCTGCTTCGTTGCCTAGTAATGATGCGAGTACCGCTGCTGAGAGCGCGGGCATATTATTATATTATGGGATGTATAGAGTTTGTAGCTAGCCAACTATGGCGCCGTCAAAAAAAAGAAAAAATACAGACAACATGATATAAAGAAATGTTTCTGCCAGACTCGGGAGCCACGGAAAATAGATGAAGGGAGAGTAACAGAGGCAACAGAGAAAATAACAGACAAAGACACAGAGCCTACGCCGTACCCTACAGCGTAGGCTCTGCGTTGGTGTAACGCGGAACCAGAAATCAGCCTTTACCGTCACTGACACCGGTCCGACTGGTGACTCAGTAAAAAACAATGCATTTAAACAGAACATCTGGCTGGGATCCCGATTGGCTTATAATAACCATAAATACAGCCCTTGGTTGTACCCAGTACTCGAGTTGAGGGGGGATGGCACCCCCCCCTGAAATAAAAACGGTTCAAATCATCCCCCCTGTAAAACTGCCATCCCCCCCTTATGTCATTTCATCAATGAATGTGGTTTTACTGCTATTTCAACATTTAGAGTCATCACCAGAAAAATAACTTATTTGACAAATTTAATCTGTTTCAAGTAAATTTTCACTTGAAATGAGTAGAAAAATCTGCCAGTGGGACAAGATTTATCTTCTCATTACAAGCAAAAAAATCTTGTTCCACTGGCAGATTTTTCTACTTATTTCAAGTGAAAATCTACTTGAAACAGGTGAAAATTGTTGTTTTTTCCAGTGACGAGTATTGTTTTGAAAAAAAAAAAAAATGAGACATTTTAACTAGAAATAGGACAAATATTCTTATTTTGAGTTTTTGCAGTGATCCATTTTACTTATCCTGTGAAGGACAGAATCATATTGATAAGTTCAGAAAAGTGTTTTTTATTGTTGTGTTTTGATGCATTTGATGTAAGCCCAGTGGATATTTAAAGCTTACAGAAGGCTGCATTTAACTGCTGCTATGTCATTCCTGCATTATTTCCTCATGTGTTCTGGTCAGTGCTATTTCTTGTAATATATTATACTATTTGTAATACAAATTATCTGTCCCCATATGCAGGCCCGGATTAAGAGGGCAGGGGCCCCTGGGCAGAAATTCTTGGTGGTCCCGAACCTTTTCTGCACCGCGGACCGGTTTAATGTCTGACAATATTTTCACGGCCCAATCTAAAGGTGTAGCTGATAAAAAACTAAATACAAATGACAAGATCGGCACTAAAAACTGTGGTATTTTCGCTATAGTAATAATAATAAATAATAATAAAACATAATTTTCGAAAAAAATAAAATGAAATTAAAGCTGCAAGCAGCGATGAACGGGCCCTCGCACCCTTGTGCACGTTCAGGCTGCAGTGGAAGCTTGTATGTAGATTCTTCAGGCCTGGACATTTAGCAGATGATACCACCCACGACTCTCTATGTCAAACCATTCAAATTATGGCAGAAAATTGGTCGATTTTTTGATAGTTCCTATCAGAAGAAGGGGCGGGGCTAATTCAGGCCAATGAAGGTTAAGTGCTCAAAACCGAGTCAGATGAGTCCACCCACATGTCTTTACCACAACCCGTTCAAAAGTTATGGCAGAGAATAGGGACTATCAAATAATGACCAATCAGAAAAAGGGGCGGGGCTAATTTGCACCAATTATGTTCAAGGACTCAAAACCGAGTCCGATGACACCACCCACTACTCTTTATATTAAACCATTCAAAAGTTATGGCAGAAAGTAGGAACTATCAAATATGGACCAATCAGATGAAGGGGGGGGGCGCGCTTTTTGGTGTCTAGCGTTGCCACGGTAACGCTTTTGTATGAGAAAAGTAATGCGCGTCGTCGCAGGACGGAGACGCACATTTTGATGTAAAAAAAAAAAAAAACACACAAATTGCTGACAATAATCTTTGCATACAGCGGGGATCGAACTCTCGATCTCTCACACAAAAGACAGCGACGCTACTGCTAAGCTATGACTCAGCTATGCCTTTTTCTGACTTACTAAGTGAGGAGAGACCAACATAGCGATATGATCTAAGTGAGTCTCGAACTGTTTTTTCCTAATTTTTAAAACATTTGTAAGATATAAATATTAGTAAAACCCGACTATTTGTGCCTTTGTGAATAGCGTGTTCCAATCTTTACTTCTAAACATACACACTGCATGGAAGGGAGCGTCTGATTTATTGTTCACGTAACGTTACTTTTATTTTTTCATTGTCATTTGCCCCGGGCAAGGACAAAAAATAAATTATTCCACCAAAATTCCAGAGATTTTTGTGGTTGGCTCACACATTACAGCATATTTCAAATATGCGGGTAAATAATCAAACGCCAAATAATCCCAAATTGAAAGGCATTTCAGTCCAGCAGTGGTAGCGGTAGCACTCCAGTGAACTTTCATTTATTGAGGTGAAGTTTATTTGGTTTTGACTGATTTGAAGCCAATTTAAAGCAGCACAATGTAACTTTCAGCTTTTGTTGAGTTTGGCGGCTCCTTTGGACAAAAGCGGTAGTGCTTTATCAGAAAGAACACTACGTTTCCCATGAGCACCCGCGCGTACTGCCGGAAAACTCCTGTGCCCGTCGCGTACATTTGTTTTGAGAGAAGACGGGACGGACTTTCAAAATTACTTTTCTGTTTCACCAAGTGAACAGACGGAACGCAAAAAAAAAGATGTTAAACTGCTGGAAAGGAACTGGAATTTACCGGGATACCTTAAACAAGGAAGCCAGGGAGCGGTATATGGAGAAAATAATGATTATTAATGGGTTGGGTCCATACTAAATCCCTATCAAAGAGTGGAGCTCCGATGAGGACTTACTGCCCCAGTTCTGCACAACCCACGTCTTAGGCTACCTTGTTTACGAGTGTTTGGCAGCTGCTTTGGTAAATGTTTGACTCGCCATGTGTTTCAATAAATTTGTATAATAGTACAACATACAGTACATGTTTTGTATCACTCTCTATGCGGAAGAGGCTCCGAGACGTGAGCAATATTTTAGTTTTCCTCGTGAGATAATTTTTTTCCTCTGTAGCTACAAATAGAGTTAATATCTTTTCCTCAACAAACTAGTTTTATCTGAAGATTGGGGTTAATCGCACCGCAGAGAGCTGGTCAGCAACTGCGTTTAGCTGGAGAAGTGGGGAATAAAACGTTATGAGTGTTTGTTTTTATATATATATATATATATATATATATATATATATATATATATATATATATATATTATGTATAAAGAAAAAAAAAAATCACAAATTATCTGTACCATTTCTGTTTGGGTGGGCACTGCGCATCATTTTTAGACACAACAATGAACGCATACCGCAAAAGTTGTGTCTCGGCGGAGGGACCCGGCGCCCCAGCAAAATGAGCACAACAGAGAAGTTCAGAACAGCACACAGAACACACACTGAAGGCGGATTTATGGTTCCACGTTACACCAACGCAGAGCCTACAGCGTAGGGTACACGGCAACGCGCCCCGTACGGTGCGGGCCGCTGCCAGGGATATTCAATTGGCGGCCTGCGAGCCACATGCGGCCCGCCAGGAGCTTTTATGTGGCCCCTGGTCATATTTCAAAAAAGGGGGTGTTTGTTGAAATTTTTATTTTTTTTTAATAATAGTGACTTTCGGTGTTCGGTGGAATAAGTGGGGAAAAAACCGAACAGTTAATAACAGCTGGAGTGAGGGAGCAGTGTTAAACGCAATTTTAATTTTGTTTGCCCGCTGCACACCGCTGGCTGATGAGCAGCCTTGAGATACAGGCAGACACACAGGCAGACAGACATGCCAGGAATGCGTTCACACAAGGGGCGATGTGTGCAGAGAATGCATATCGCATTTAAGTTTAAGATGCTTGGTAGCCTTTTTTTAGTTGGTTAACGATGCATAGTGTTTTACATGTTAATCTCTGTTGGAGATGTTTTTTACTTCGGATTTTTTGCCAGTGTTGCACAGTGTTAATGTTTGTCACATTATTATTAACCTCCGTTGTATAGAGGACTTGTTTACATCATTAGGCTTCTAGGATTGGCCTGAAATTTTTTTCATTTGAATAAGTGAGGACTTTGCATTTCAGATGGAACTTCTAAGCCTCCTATAATTCGTGATTGTTTTGTTTTGCTGATATAATGCACAGATGTGTCATTAATAAAGGAGCTTATGGTTAATATTTTGGTTGCTTATTTATAACATCAAAACTGGCTATTATGGACTAAAATGCTTGTGCTCAATGCTTAATATAATATTCAAATAAGGAAATCTTGATGGAAAGTGGTGCTTTGTCATTATGGCGTGTTTTATTAAAAGTAGGTCAATATCAACTTCATTAAGTTTGCACAATGCAAGGTTTCAAAATGAACTTGCATTCAAAATAATATTTCTTTATCTGAATATTATATTTAACATTCACAATTACTAAATCTGGAGACAATTAATACATAATTCATATGTAAACTAGATATATTCAAATGTATAATACAAATGTATTATATTTACATAAGTCTTCGTCTTTGAGTGCAAAATACATTTTGAAAACCCCCACATTTTCAAATTGTGCGGCCCTCTCCATACAGTCCTTTTGCAGATGTGGCCCCCGGCCGAATCTAGTTGAATACCCCTGCCGTAGGCTCTGCGTTGGTGTTACCCGAAACCATAAATCAGGCTTTAGCCATTTGGGCCATTCTGTGTGGCGATAAATGAAAAAAGATTAGACAACGCCGTGATTGGACAAGGAATTGGCTGGGCAGACGTGAGAAATGCGGTCTTTTTTTCCTGCTATTAAAACATGATTTGTATTATTAAATTAAACCTTTTTCGGGTCGTGAGTAGGATAAACACGCGGGCAACTTCTGCTGAGTTCCAGTGTACTTCAATGTCCCTCAACAGTGTAGGATTTTAGAACATCAACACAGCACCTAGTGCCGTACTGTGGCGTATCACTCCGCCCAATCTAAACCAGACTAATCACTACAGATAAACTGACTAGTGTCATTATAGTCCCTGATTTACATCAGAATATAAAGAATATATTTATAAAATAATGAACCCTGAATTACCAAAATAACCTTAACAAAAATAAATCTCCTCTTACACTTATAAGGTGAGCATGAATCAATCTTTTTTATGATGTCAAATTGTATGTATTGTATGTATTAATGCTGGGCGATAATAGTTTATTAGATCTCGATCTCGATTCAGACACTAATGCGATCTCATTTTTAATAAGATCGAACCACGGCGATTCTGTGACGTCGCGCTGCATGATTTATTTATGTTCCTTCCTTCTGAATCATCCCAGGCAAAAACTAAAAGTTGTGTGGTTGTGTTCTGTGTCCGTCTCCTCTTCTTGTCATGATCATGTGCAAACACCCCGCACACGCACTCATTTACTGCATGTGTGTGTGGTAGAGCCCTGCGCGGGACTGTTTTTTTCATCCCGCTCCCGCTGCATTTCTGACCATTACCGCCCGCACCGTGTGTTCCGCTCCCGCAGTGTTTTCATCCGCTCCCGGCCAAATTAATCGCTTGGCCATTACATTGCTGTGGAGGAAGAGAATGCTGCTGACCGACTGCGGTCCCGTGCATCTCTCTTCCAACATGCGCCCACAGACACTACCGTATTTTCGCGACCATATGGCGCACTGTGTGGAAAGGCGCACCCTCAGTTTTGTGTGTCATTTTTGGTTTTAAAACACACATACGGCGCACCGACCCAAAAGGCGCCGTCTACGGAGACGGAGCTGCACACACACGCGCTAAAAATACAGCGGAAGCAAAACTTAGTTTGATATTTTATTTCACTTTTCACATCAATCAAACCCTTCAAAAGGTTCATATTCTGTTTCTGCATTAAAGAATTTAAAAAAACACCGGGTTGCTGCACATAAACCTGTCTCAGCCACTGATCATCTCCTCATCCATCCAGCCCTTTTCATTTCACTCTGGCTGGAAAAGTCTCTTTAGGGAACGCTTTTCTTTTAAAAATCCCGACCGCGGCGGTCCCGGGTCCCGCTCCCCGTCTGCTCCCCCGCGCTGGACCGGGTCCCGGGTCCCGGGTCCCGGGTTCCGGTCACCCCCCCCCCCCCGCGCTGGTCCCGCGGCAGTCCCAGGACCCCCGCGCTGGACCGGGTCCCGGGTCCCGCATCCCGGGACCCTCGCGCTGGACCCGCTCACACACGCGCTGTCGGGGAGCCGGTACCGGGTTGTATGCGACAGGAGCTCCGTTAATTCAGCTGCGCCAGTCCGAATTTCCAGACCTGTTTCAGCTTCTTGATCATCATCCCTTCATGCAGCCCCCTCTTTCCATTCGCCCTTATTGTTGGGTTTAAGGTCAGGGCCTGTCGGGTAACAGCGCCACCTGTAGGCAGAGTGGGGAAATGCCTCACCTCCCTGCTGAGGAGAGGAAAATCCCCTGCTGATTAGGTGACTGAGAACACCTGCCTTCGGTGCTCCAGCAGAATCACTCCAGACAAGAGAGGAGAAGCATGTGTTCAGCTTGGGTCAAACCTTGGAGAAGCTACTGGTATGATTGTTTGCACTTTAAAATCATTTATGTTAAAGTTACAAGGACTTTGAATATTAAGTCTAAAATATTGAAAAAGTAGATACTGCATGTTTTGTTTAAAAGTGATGTTAATACATTTCTGTTTTCTGTTCGAAGGTTTTCAACCTGAAACCTGATGAGATTCCTCCAATGAAAAAAATAAATAAAAATTGGAGAAAGGAAGGAAAGAGTTGTCCCGTTGCTTCCTTCATGGTTTAACAGGCCTTTGTCAAGTTTGGGCAGTAGCTGAATACTGAAAAAACTAAATAACTTGTCAGTTGAAAACCAATGCATGACAGTGAAGACGAAGAAGGATTAAAGGCCTGATAAAAGTCAAAAAGGAAGCTGTCGAAGCAGAAGGGAAAACTGGACTTGATTATAAATTGTAAATCCTCACAAAATGGCGGAGGAAGCTTTTGGAAAGACAGTGAGCCAACTGAAGAAAGAAAGGACTTTGGCTAAAAGTGCTTTCACCAGAGCAGCTAATTTCCTCACCAGAGGAGCACAAGACATGGCTAAAAGTGAACTACAACAGGAGTTTAGAAAGCTCACCTGTGAAGCAAGAAAACTCTGTGAAGCAAGTGATGACTACAAAGCTGGTTTACTAGCAGACCTTGAAGCTGAAGATGAAGAAGCAGATCTTAGCAAGCAACAGGAGGCTGACCTGGAGAAAACAATTAATGACTGTCAGTCAAAATTGGATGAAGTCAGGGAGCTGGTTCGATTCAGACTATGGTCAAGCTATGGACAGGATGAATTGGAGACTGCAATCCAGGAAGCAGAGAAAGCTTGTGAGGATGCTGCTGCAATGCCGGTTAGTGCTGTAAATCAAGATGGCTATGAAGTACAGATGACCTTCATGAAACAGCTGGTCCGAGAAGCTACAAAGAGCCTAGAAGCTTGGGAGATGTGGATTCAAGTGGAGGAAAAAGCTGATCTGGAAGGCAGAGTGAAGGCCCTTAAACTAATGAGTAATAAGCTTGAAAAGAAAAGAGCAAACTTTGCCATAGCACAAAGCGTTGCAAAGGAGGAGAAAGATGCAGCAGCCCCAGTGTCAGCAGCAGCTAGCATAGCAACCACACCAGCTGCACACGCCGCACCCATTGTGAGAATAAAGCCAACTAGTCTGCCCAGGTTTTATGGTTGCAAAAGAGAGTTTCACCGATGGAAAAAGAACTGGGAGAGCTTACAAAAGCAGGGGGAACCCACCGGCTCAGTGGAAGTGAAAAAAATGCAACTGTTGGACAGTGTGGATGAAAAAATCTCCAGAGACCTCCGTCTGTCATCATATAACAGCGCTCAAGACATGTTCAGAGTATTGGAGAACCGATTTGGAAATAAGTCCACAATCACTGTGGAGATAATCGAAGAACTCGATAAGATCCCCGCCTTAAAAGCACATCAGCCAAGAAAGGTCATTGATTTAATCCAAACTGTTGAAAAAGCCCTGGCTGACCTTACAGAGCTTGGAAACACGGGTGCCATCAAGAACCCTCTGGTAATTAAGTCCATCGAAAGCAAGCTACCAGATGTTGTGAAGAAAGACTGGCTCGTGTTCATGGTGAATCCCGCAAACAATGTCACTCCTGACAACCACTTCGATAGTCTCCTCAAGTTCCTGAAAACTCAAGAGGAAATTCTGGAGAAATTGGAGCAGCTCGGAGTAACTGAAAAGCCAGAGAGGCAAGAGGGGAAGTTCGAAAGGAAATTTGCTTCCACACGTTCTGCAAGACAAGAAGTAGGATGTGTTGTCTGTGGAGATGTAAGGCATGGAGAGAAAGTTTTCTTCTGTAAGCGGTTCAAGGAATTGAAGCTGTCTGGGAAACTGAATGCTGTAAAGAAGCTGGGAGCATGTAAAAGGTGCTTAGAATGTCATAAAGAAGAGGATGAATGTACAAGCACCTACCTGTGCAGAAACAAAGACTGCAGAAAGGGGAGCTCATCAGACCACCATTTCTTTCTCTGTCCAAGAGGAGGATCCAGGAGGGGCGAGGAAGACAGAGGTGGGAAAGGCAGCAGGAAAAAGACTGAGCTTACAGAGGAACAGGAAAAATTCATGGCTGAACTCTCCCCTGAAATGGCAGAAAAGTGTAGACGGGCTTTTACCAACATGACTGCAATAACCAACCGTGCACAGAAGGACCAGTTGGGACTAGTGAAGGCAAATGGATTAAAAGAGCTACCTGTTATCATGATGCTGCTAGAAGTCACTGCCAATGCAGGTCAGAAGATCGGAACCTTGATCGACTTAGCATCGGACACCAACTACATCACTCACAGAGCTGCTGAAAGACTTAAGCTGAGGAGTGAAGCGATTACCTTAGTTGTCCAGGGAGTTGGAGAAATGGCGATGAGAGTCAACACCAGGCGATATCTACTCCGAGTGAGAGTCAAGACACCCCGAGGGACGGAACGAGCTCATGAACTCGTCTGCTATGGTCTAAATGAAATAGCAAAAATCCACAGAGTCATCAAACCTGAACAGTTGAGGAAGTTCTTCCCAGAGACTGAGCTGGAGGATTTGAAGCGACCAGAGAGTATTGAATTACTCATCAGCCACCGCGAAGGCAGACTTGCCCCACAGAGAGTGAAGATCGTTGGGGACCTCGTCTTGTGGGACGGCCCACTGGGGAAAACTGTAGGAGGAGCTCATCCAGATCTCTTTGAGGAGGTTTACATGGCAGCACATCAATCTGAAACACACTTCGCTCGCTCAATGAGAACGGCGGCTGTGAGATATGAAGAGCTCATTGAGGCAGGAGGGAGGCAGGCTGACACCATGGTTGCTGGCAGAGAGTTCCTTGATTGGTGGAAATGGGACAGCATCGGAGCAGCCTGTGAACCGAAGTGTGGTGGATGTCGCTGTGGTAGCTGTCAACCAGGGGGAAAGGAGATGACACTGAACGAGGAGAAGGAACTTGAAATTATAAGACAAGGCCTCACCTATGTAAGAGCGGATGACCACAGTAATGCCCCACACTGGGACACAAAGTATCCCTGGACTGAAGACCCAACTTCTCTTCCCAACAACAGGAGTGGAGTGGTGGCTACCTTTCTGAAGACAGAAAAACAGCTCAGGAAGGACACCGAGTGGCAGGCTGCCTACACAGCCCAAATACACGAAATGGTGACAAGAGGAGCAGCAAAGAAACTCACGAAAGAGAGTATTGACTGTTGGAGAGGACCGTTGTGGTATGTGAGCCACTTAGCAGCACCAAATCCCCACTCTTTGACGACACCAATCCGCATTGTATGGAACAGCAGCCAAAAATTCAAGGGGCTGAGTATGAATGATCTCCTTCTAAAAGGACCCGACGTTCTTAATCCAATCCAGGCAGTCTTACTCAGGTTCAGAAGAGGAGTTTTTGCAGTTCTGGGGGACATCATGAAGATGTATAACTCTGTGTGGCTGGAAGACCGGGAGATGCACCTCCACAGGTTCCTCTGGAGAGATACTCAGGATGAGGAGATCGGAGAGTATGCAATCACCAGAGTCAACATGGGTGATCGACCAGCAGGATGCATAGCACAGCTGGCTATGCGGGAGACGGCAAGGCTGCCAATGTTTACTCACCAAGAGGAGGAGCGTAGAGTCCTAGAGGAGGACAGCTATGTTGATGATATCCTGACATCCCACAGTGACTCAAACAGGCTGGAAAAGACCATCAAGGGCGTAGAGGAAATTCTGAAAGCTGGTGGATTCTTCCTGAAGCCGTGGGTCCGGTCAGGGCAAAGTGGGAGGCAGACAAACCCGGAGGCAGGAAAACCTGGATCGGGAACATCAGCAGGAAAGGATGGAGTCATGATACTTCCAAATCAAAGGAGGGAAGGTGAAAACAGAGCCCTAGGGATTGGATACCTGGTCCAGGAGGACAAGCTTTACATCATAACTTCAATCAACTTCTCAAGAAGAAGAAAGAAAATAAGAACTGGACAAGACCTTCTTGAAGGGGAAGTGAAAGTAAAGACTCCTGACCCACTAACCAGAAGAGAGCTATTAAGCCAAGTAGCTGGACTCTATGACCCAATCGGGCTAGTCTCACCTACCAAGCAGAAAGGAGCCATACTTGTCAGGAAAGCATTCCAAGAGGCTGGAGGTGGAAGTCTGACCCGAGACACTTGGGACAAGCCACTTTCTGGAGACATCAGAAAAGAAGCCATCAAACTGTTTGAGGAGTATGTGCGTCTTGGCCAGATCACTTTCCACAGAAGTCTCACACCAGCAGGCTGGGTTGGAAAACCTTGGGGAGTAACATTCTCGGATGGAAGTGACAAGAGCTTCGGAGCTGTGGTGTACCTCAGATGGGAGACAGAGCAAGGCATCCAGGTCAGATTGGTTGGATCCAAAGCAAAGCTCACGCCACTGGACCAAAAAGGGGAACCAGTCAAGGCAGAGATTTGTGGTGCAGTCTTTGCAACCCGGCTCAGAAGATACTTTGAAAAGCACAGCCGAATGGAAGTAGAACGATGGTTCCACCTGCTAGACAGCCAAACTGTGCTGGGAGCCATTCACCGAGACAGTTATGGATACCAGACCTTCTTTGGAAACAGGGTTGGTGAAATCCAGAAAGCCGGATCGCTTGAGGACTGGTGGTGGATCCCAGGGGACGTGAATATTGCTGACATTATGACCAGAGGAGCAACTCCTGAGGTTCTCCATGAGGATTCAGAATGGCAAAATGGACCATGGTTCCTGAGGCAGCCAGTGGAGGTGTGGCCAAAGAAGTCAGCTAGAGAAGTTGCAGCAAACGCCAAGGAGGGCATAGACCGACTCCAAAGGAAGGCTTTCTCAGCAGTAATGACCAGGGCTCAAGCAAGGAGAAACCAGAATGTTGCACCACAAACTACTGACTGCAATAAACCTGTGACTCCTCCAATGACTCCTGATAATCGGAGAGAAGATCCAATCCGCGGACCTCCAGCAGGCTCTGCAATCAAACTGCTTGTGGATGAAAGGAGGTTCAGCAGTTTAACCAAACTGATCAGAGTCATTGCCTGGGTGTGGAGAGCTGCAACAAGGTGGAAGATGAAAGGCTCAGCTGTCAGTCAGCCAAAGTGGGAGGTAATAACCCCAAAGGAGGATGCTAAGACCAAGGCCAAACAAGCTGTACTGTCTGCTGGGGAGTGTGAAGACGCATTTCGAGACCTTTGCCTTGCGGCCCAGGATGGGGTCACCTTTCATGACACTACCCTCAACAGACTGGCTGTATACAGACACAAAGAATCAGGATTGCTGCTATGTGGAGGAAGAATACAGATCTTCAATGAAGAGGAAACTGCGGTACCAATCCTACCATATGAGGCTTGGATATCAACACTTCTGGCTCAGGAAGCCCACAAAGTGAACCACGAGGAGGTAGCAGGAACACTCCTACGGATGAGGAAGAAAGCCTGGGTTGTAAGAGGCCGAAGATTGGCTAAGAAAGTTGTTGACAGCTGTGTGATATGCAGAAAGGCCAGAGCAAGGAAGTGCCAGCAGATCATGGGCGACCTTCCAATGGAGCGGACGCAGCCAGCCAGACCATTTGAGTTCACAACAGTAGATCTATTCGGACCGTATGAAGTGAAGGATGCGGTGAAAAAGAGAGTGAAGCTCAAGGTCTGGGGTGTTGTCTTCTGCTGTATGGCGTCGAGGGCTATACACACAGATGTCGTTAGTGACCAATCAACCGAAGGGTTTTTACTTGTTTACTTAAGATTCACAGCATTGAGAGGGCATCCAAGAAAGCTGTGGTCAGACCCTGGGACGAACTTTGTGGGAGCCAAGCCTGCCCTGAAAGACTTTACCTCTTTCTGCAGCAGTTGGAAAAGGCAGAACTAGAGAATGAGGCTTCCAAACATGGAACAGACTGGAGCTGGAAGATCCACCCAGCAGACTCGCCTCACAGGAATGGAGCTGCTGAAGCAGCCGTTAAGCTCGTGAAAAGAGCCCTGCATAACCTGGGAGGAGATGGAATCTTTACGTGGGGGGAGTTTCAAACATTCCTTCACATGGCAGCCAACCTGGCTAATGAGAGGCCGATAGATGCCCGGACTCAGAGTCGAGAGGACTGCATAGACTACATCAGCCCAAACTCTCTACTGCTAGGTAGAGCTGGACCTAAGGGAGACCCAGGAAGCTTTGACTTTGAAAGCTACTCTTACAAGAGACTAAGAGTGATCCAAGCAGAAGTTAACAAATTCTGGAAGAAGTGGAGTCAGTTGGCTGGCCCCAACCTGTTTGTCAGGAGTAAATGGCATACAAGAGAGCGCAATGTTGCCATTGGAGACATCGTCTGGGTAGCGGACCAGAACGCCTTGAGGGGCCAGTATAGGATGGCCAGAGTTGTCGGTGTCAACACCGACAGGAAAGGAGTCGTGAGGGATGTGTACGTTCGAACCTTCCCAAGCTACCCAGTCTCCTCTGGGAAACCTATCAAAGGGGTTGGCAAAGCAAAGACGGAACATTCAACCCAACTCCCTGCTACAGTTCTTCACAGAGATGTCAGGCGGATAGTCGTCTTGCTTCCAATGGAAGAGCAGGGTAACACAGGAGATACAGGTGATGAAGAGGATGGACCAAAGGTTGGACAGGCCACCACTAAGTAGATGGCTGTGACCTCCTTGGGTTCAGGAACCAGGAGGTCAAGTGGGAGGTGTTGGGTTTAAGGTCAGGGCCTGTCGGGTAACAGCGCCACCTGTAGGCAGAGTGGGGAAATGCCTCACCTCCCTGCTGAGGAGAGGAAAATCCCCTGCTGATTAGGTGACTGAGAACACCTGCCTTCGGTGCTCCAGCAGAATCACTCCAGACAAGAGAGGAGAAGCATGTGTTCAGCTTGGGTCAAACCTTGGAGAAGCTACTGGTATGATTGTTTGCACTTTAAAATCATTTATGTTAAAGTTACAAGGACTTTGAATATTAAGTCTAAAATATTGAAAAAGTAGATACTGCATGTTTTGTTTAAAAGTGATGTTAATACATTTCTGTTTTCTGTTCGAAGGTTTTCAACCTGAAACCTGATGAGATTCCTCCAATGAAAAAAATAAATAAAAATTGGAGAAAGGAAGGAAAGAGTTGTCCCGTTGCTTCCTTCATGGTTTACCAGGCCTTTGTCAAGTTTGGGCAGTAGCTGAATACTGAAAAAACTAAATAACTTGTCACTTATAATGACTCCGGCTGGAAACGTCTTATGCAAAGTTTTTCTTTTAAAAATCCCCATACAGTTTCTGTCCATCAGCTGCGCCAGGCAAGCACCACATAAACCAGTAAGTGTGTGTGTCGCGCCGCGAACACACCCGCGCATGTCGGGATCCGGTACCGGGTTTGTAACCGACAGATTTGGCTGCAAATTTGATCCAACCTAAGACGTACCCCAGAAATCTCTGCTCCCAAAGCGGCTGGGAACCAGGTCGATCGGACCGCTTTGGGAGCCAGGAAGTCGGCTGCAGCAGCGCCCATCACCGCGCTGCTCCAGCCGCTGCTTTAACCGGGGAAAGTGACCGGTTCCGACCGACCGGGACCGGAGGAACCCACATGGACTTGTAGTAGGGGCTCCCGGGGAAAGAGCACCGGCATTTCAGCCGGATCTGCAGCGGGGATGCAGCGATCGGACCCGCAAACCCACGGCAGGTGCATCCTCGGTTCCGACATGCAAAACACACGCGCGCTGCAGAACACGCACACACAAGTGTGCTTATTTAAATAGAGTGGAGCAAAACTTAGTTTGATTGTATTTTGTTTCACTTTACACATCAAGCAAATCCTTAAAAGTTTTCATCATCTGTTTCGCATTAAACAACTCAGTGGAGTCTCATTCACGTCCCAACTCACGGGGGCTTCACCCGCCCCCTTCTCTTTTTACCATTCACATGGTGGCCGGCCTTACATTACCGTAATTCAGGTAATAGACACGGCGCACCGTTTCAAAAGGCGCCCGGGAAATTAAAAAAAAAAAAAAAAAAAAAGTTGCGCCTTATGGTCGCGAAAATACGGTAAATACAGTTTCTCCTAATATCTGACTGGCCTTGCTTTGTCTTTGCTTTGTAAAGACCTTATTTTAGGTTCTTTTTCACGTCATTTATTTCCATCTGGTTGCTAGACTACATCCCGATCCCGCAGGGGGTTTTTTTGTCCGCCCGCTCCGTTCTATACCGTAATACATCCACGGCTCCCGCCCGCAACAAAATTCAAACCGCCTGATCCCGCGAGATTTGCGTTGGGTCCCGCGACAAGTCAAGACATTTTGAGATAGCAAAGCTGCAACAGTGCAACTTATGTTCAGCAGCACTGACACTGAGGCAGCATTACAGTAAGCTTTTGTTACTTACCGGTATTCATTTTTGCTTACCAAAGAGACTTGAGTAGTTGGTCAAGTAGTGAGTGAGAGCACTTTAATTTGATGTTTGATTTTATGTATTATATACTATGTGAGCAGCACTGACTGAGTAATGTGACTGTTTAATGAAGCCACAGTAGTTGGCTTGCAGTTTGTTGTTGTTCATTTATGTTTCTTCCACTGTTGTTGCCTGCTACCTTGCAAGTAGTTGAATGAAAAAATAAATTTTTCATGGAAAAATGAAAATCGTTTGAGAATCGTATCGTAGATCTAGATTCTTGTGGAGAAAAATCTTTATATTTGTTTATTTAATTTTAGTTGTTAAATTTCTGGAAAAGAAAAGTGTCAAATCATACATGAGAGAAACTATTCAGTTTGTGGCAAAATATTTGTACTTATGAAACTGACGATGCATAATGCAAACCTGACATTTACTTTTAGTTCAGTTTGTGGAAAATGGTTGGCCTGGCTTTCTCTTTAAAACTTAAACAGTTATAAAGCTTTACAAACTGTAACAATAGGGCAAACGCAGAGCATTGTTTTGTATTTTGTGTCTTTCAAATAAAAGACCATTTTTCCCAGTCATATGTTCCTCATTCAAGGTTGTTAAAAAAAAAATACTGCTATAATATCGTATCGTTATCGTGACCTCAATATCGTGTATCATACCGTATCGTTAGATTAGTGTATCGTTACACCCTTATTATATAAATTATATATTCAGACGTAGACAGGTTTAAAAGTCTCTTGGGAAGGTCACGTGTTTGTGTTTTCTGCTGCTCAGTTCAAACTACTGACAAAAAAATAAAGGTTTGGATGATCAGCAGCAACAGAGAGACCGAGGAGGAACGTGGACCTGAACACTGACCTGCAGACCAGCGGAGGAAGAGTCCGCTTTGGTCCTGCTGGACTCCTGGTCCTGGTTCTGGTTCTGATCCCGGTCCTGGTTCTGATCCCGGTCCTGGATCTGATCCTGGTCCTGGTTCTGATCCTGGTTCTGATCCCGGTCCTGGATCTGATCCCGGTCCATCTCCTCCAAACACGTGGCCACCACTCGAGTGTTTCCTGCTGGTAAATGTAGGATTATGTTCTCCCCCCGACAGCGCTGTATTCACTCTAGTGTTTAATGGAGTCTAACAGAAACTCACCTCTTGGTAGTCGGTACGGACTGGATTCACGGAACCACGGCAGCTTCTTTTACTGTTTTATTTTCTTTCCCTCGCTCGACTTCCGCATCTCTCGGGAGGAGCGTTTCGTTTCAGCCAATCAGAGTCGTTGTGTTTACTAACAACGCGAAATCCTATTGGAGCAGCGGGATCACGTGACGACCGCGCCTCGACCTGCGGACCAAAATCTTCCTCCGCTCAGAAGAAACTAGTCCCGTTTTGCGGTCCCGATCACGGGACTCTTGGGGGGTTTTGAGCTCTGGACTTGGGGCTTTCTGATTGGCTGATCGAGGAGGGCCGGCGGAAGCGGAAGGTGACGTGGCGAGAGTGGTAGCGCGGTAGGATTGAACATTTGTTTTGGCGGATTTGCATAAACTGTACTCTGACTGTGAAATTATGACATCTAGCTCGGATGGATTGGATAATGAAATGGATTGGACGATAAATCAATCTAGGAAACAGAAAAGGACTGTGCCAGAGAGAAGCTCACGAGACAGAGCGAAAAGTTGGTCGGATGACAGCGAGGCCAGGGCTGGGAAAAAGTCTAGAAATAATGAAAGGCGGATAAATATGGATCAAGCTCAGGAAAGCGACTGGAAAGTTATGATCGAATTCTACCAGGATGGTGGGCACTATCACCCAATCAAACTTACCAAAATAATCGAGGAAGAAATTGGTAGAATAAAATTCGCCAGGTTTATGAACAACAAACGAGTGCTGATACATGCAACCAGTAAACAACAACAAGAAAAAATACTTAGAATGTCAACACTTAAAGGAGAAAGGATGAAAGCTCATATACCTGGAGCAATGGCAAGCGTGAGAGGAGTTATCTCAGGAGTCCCGCTAAGCATGACAATGGAAGATGTGAAAAAAGAGATAAAAGGAGGAAAAGTGACTGAGGCCACAAGGCTCAAAAGTAAAAGGGATGGCACACTGAAGGAAACCCCGTCAGTAGTACTTCAGTTTGAAAAAGATGTACCAAATGCAGTACAGATGGGATATGTGAATTACCCAGTGAGGGAATATATACCAAAGCCACTCAGGTGTTATGCCTGCCAGAGAATGGGACACACAGCGCAACAGTGCAAAGGTAAACTAAGGTGTGCAAGATGTGGAGGGCCACATGAGTATGGAAAATGTGACAAAGATTCCAAGATACAATGTTGTAACTGTGGAGGAGAGCACAGTGCTGCCTATGGAGGATGTGTAGTGCAGAGGGAAGCCAGAGAGGCCCAGAGAATTAAAATAACTGAAAAAGTTTCATATGCAGAAGCACTGAAGAAAGTTAGGGGGACAGGAACAAATGATGAAAGATTTAGTGGAATGACACAAAGACATGTAGCTCAGAGGGACAGTAAAACAACAGATAATCAGGACAAAACCCAAACCCCAGTGATGGCCCAAAATGTCTGCACGCACAAATGTAAAGTTAATGATGAAACACTAGTGGTGAACAAAGTGAACTTTGTGGTCTTCATCTGCCACACCATTAATGTTACGACACAACTGAAAAGGAAAAGTGACAGGATCAAGGCCATTGTGGAAGCAGCAGAAACATTTCTGGATATGAAAGATGTGAAAGCAGACCAGATACATGCAATACTAAAGGAAAATGAAGCTGCAGGAAATACACATGTGGAGGGTTAATATATTGATGATGGTTTTACACATACTTCAGTGGAATGCAAGAAGTCTTATAGCAAACGGACAAGAATTTAAAAAGTTCATACATGATTTAGATACAGTTCCAGATATTATTTGTGTACAGGAAACTTGGCTACAGCCCCAGCTAGATTTTATAATTCCAGGGTTCAGTTCCATAAGACATGATAGAAATAACCAACATGGAGGAGGGTGTGCTACTTTTTTCAAAGATGGACTGGCCTATAGGGAGATTCCCTCCCCTGAGGATATTGAATGTACTGTAGCAGAAATTTATAGCCCAAGAGAAGAAGGAAACATTAAGTTAATTAACTTCTATAATCCATGTAGAAACTTAACTGTTGAAAGCTTCAAGGAATTGGCAGGGATCGTAGCTAAGAGAGAAATATGGTGTGGAGATTTCAATGCACACAGCAGTTTATGGGGTAGTACTCACACGGATAACAATGGGGATGTAGTGGAAGAAATGATGGATGAAAGGTCTTTAGTATGTCTTAACAGTGGAATAGGTACAAGAGTGGATGTGAACAGGGGTACGATGTCATGTTTGGATCTGACAATGGTGTCAGATAGACTGGTGAATGCGTGTGAGTGGTATGTTAAGAATAATTCAACCGTAGGAAGTGATCACTTCCCTGTGCTAACTATTGTAAATACAAGTGTATGCCTTCAGGAAGGGAATACGTTCACCAGGTGGTGCTTTGTTAAGGCAGACTGGGAAAAATTTAAGATGTGTTGTAAAGAGTCAGTACATTTGATTACACTAGAAGGAGACATAGAGGAGTGCACGGATCAGATTACAGAACATATTCTAAATGCAGCAAACCTGAGCATACCAAAAAGAACTACAAAGGGCAGGAAGAAAGTGGTACCGTGGTGGAACGAGGAATGCAGCAGAGCAATTAAAGAACGAAACAAAGCATTCAGAGCACTGAAGAAAAATTTATCACAAGAGAATATTATAGATTATCAAAGGAAAAAGGCAGTGGCTCGTAGGATCATTAAATACACTAAAAAGAGTACATGGAGAAATTTTTGTGCCACCATAGGCAGAGGGGTCAAGCTGGGGGATGTATGGTCTATGCTCAAGAGAATGAGTGGGAAAAGGAAGTCAGCTTTAATACCAGCACTAGTAGATGGGGAGAAAATGGCAGTGTCAGACAAAGAGAAGGCTGATGTATTAGGTACAGCATTTGCTGCAGTTCATAATGGGGAGCACATTGGTGAATTACACAGGCAGCAGAAAGACCGCATATGCAGAGAAAATGAGAAAGTGAGAGAGAAGAAAGAAGATGACATGTCAACGTTGAATATGGACCTAACAAGTCCAGAACTTAAAATAGCCTTACAAGGTACAGGGTATACAGCACCAGGACAGGACCAGTTATGTTATGCCATGTTCCGGCAGCTACCAGAGGAATCTTTAAAAATGGTGTTGAGACTGTTTAATAAAATATGGAGGGAGGGAACTCTGCCCAGAGGCTGGAAAAGAGCAATAATATTGCCATTTAATAAACCAGGGAAGAATCCTAATAATCCTAGTAACTATAGACCCATAGCCTTGACGTCTCACTTATGTAAATGGATGGAGAAGATAATTGTTATGAGGCTGTCATATGTTCTGGAACAGAGAGGGCTATTTAATAATTCTCAGAGTGGATTTAGGAAAGGACGATCCACAATGGATGCTCTAGTTAGAGTTAGTAATGAAGTAGAAAAGACAATGAAAATGAAAGAGTTAATGATAATTGTATATTTTGATATAGAAAAAGCATATGATTCCATGTGGAGGGATGGGTTGCTTATCAAACTAAGTAGAATGGGTATTGGAGGGAGATTATATAATTGGATTATGGACTTCTTAACAGGCAGGAAATTTAATGTCAAGGTTGGAACAGAAGTTTCTAAAGATTATAAAATTGAAAATGGTATTCCCCAGGGAAGTGCAATCAGCCCTGTTCTGTTTAATGTAATGATAAATGATATTTTTACAAAGTTAGATGGATGCATCGAATCAGCGCTATACGCAGATGATGGGGCCATATGGATGAGGGGAAAAAATGTGTCACATGTCTGCAGGAATATCAGGAAAGCAATAGAAAAAGTGGAAAAGTGGTCGTATGAATGGGGGTTCAAAATGTCAACCAGCAAGTCATGTTATATGATCTTTACAAACAAGCGTAAGATAGACATTGAGAAGTTAACACTTTATGATCAGCCGATGGAGAGGGTGAATGAGTTCAAGTACCTGGGCCTATATCTAGACCACAAATATACATGGAAAGCACACATTGAACATTTGGCAACAAAGTGCAAAAAGGTTATTAATTTACTACGGGCTGTAACAGGCTGTGACTGGGGGGCAGATAAAAAATCATTAATTGACATATACAGGGCAGTTATGAGATCAACAATAGATTATGGCAGTATAGTTTACGGAGCAGCAGCTAAAACTTCATTACAAAAGGTAGACAGACTACAGTATAGAGCACTGAGAATTTGCATAGGAGCCATTAGGTCAACACCCATAAACGCAATATTAATAGAAGCAGGAGAGACACCACTGGATTTAAGAAGGGATAAACTGGCACTTACATACTGGATAAGATTAAAAGGGAGTGGGGAAGAAAACCTTACAACGAGGACAATAAAAGACTGTTGGGAATACTGTAAATTCCAGAGACATGGGTTTGGGTGGTCAAGGGATGAAAGGTTGAGAAGATATGGAATGGAGACATTAAAATTCACTAAATACACACCTATGAGTAACATACCTCCTTGGCTATTCCCAGAAGCAAAAGTAGACATGAGCATACTGGAACGGAAAAAAGAATGGAGAATGAACGAAGTAGGAGGTAAAGCAAGTATTTACCTGAGAAATAGTTACTACAACTACCTGGAAATTTACACAGATGGGTCAAAAAATCAAAAGGATTGTGTGGGAATAGGTGTATTTATCCCTGAGTTTGATGTGAATATCTCTAAAAGATTATCCAACCAACTATCAGTATACACAGCAGAAATGGTGGCAGTCTACATTGGGTTACAGTGGGTGGAAGAGGTCAGTCCTGATAAGGTGGTGGTATGCACAGACTCAATAGCGGTATTAGAAAGTATAAAATCAACAACAACGTGCAGAGAAGACATACTCATTGACATTTCTCACAGTTTATTAAGATTACACAGATGTGGCATAGATGTTCAGTTCTGTTGGGTACCAGCACATGAGGGAGTAACAGGGAACAAGGGTGCTGATAAACTAGCAAAAATGGCTCTACATAAGGAAATAACATTACCAGTTCCACTAGGAAAAGGAGAAGGTAAAGCAATAATTAAAAAGAAAGGAATGGAAATATGGCAGAAAAGGTGGGAGGAAGATCAGAAAGGACAGGGATATCACATAATACAAAAGACTATAATAACAAAGAATTATACTGAAAGGAACAGAAGGGAGGAAACAGTTATAACAAGACTCAGACTGGACCACACAGGACTAAATGGCACCTTGCATGTAATGGGTAAAAGGGATAGTGATAAATGTGAGAACTGTGGAATAAAAGAAAATGGTGAACATATCCTAATGCACTGTAACAGGTATAAAATAGAAAGAGAGCGGCTACAGGAAAAAGTGAGAGAGGCAGGACGTGAGTGGAATTTGAAGGGGATACTGGGAACAGAGGGAGAGGGGGTTGAAATCACCAGAAAGGCACTAATTAATTTCCTAAAAAACACTAGGCTGATAAACAGAATTTAAACCGGGCTAAATGAAATAATTTCACACACTCTTGTACAGTAGGTGGCGGTATGCACCTGAAAGTTGCTTGCGATCCGCCAATAAACTGAGAGAAGAAGAAGAAGAAGAGCTCTGGACTTTTACTGATAAGGTGAGCAGGAATCAATCTTTTTATAATACAGACTGTGTCGTCTCCAAAGGTGGGAGCGGGATGAAACGATACCGGGGTTCACCTTACAGCCTAAACTCTCTCAGCTTGATCAGTCTAGCGTTAGCCGTTAGCCGTTAGTGATGTGTTTGTAGAGTTCATACAACGATCTTTCAAGAGCAACTCGCACTAACACTAACTCTAGGCTGATCAAGCTGAGAGAGTTTGGTTTATGTTCATTCCACGGGAGCAGATCGAGCTAAACTCAAGTTTGACTCCACAGTTGGACTTTTGAGGAGGTTCATCCGTTGTTTTGTCCTGGAGGACAAAGAGGAGACCAGTATAGAGCTGCATCAGTCAGAGCTGCACTGATGCAGCTCTACAATAGAAATAGAAAGCCTTTATTATCAATGAGATTAGGCAGCAGCTCCGTAAAAGTGCACACATGCAAAGACTATGTAAACAAAGACTGTAAACAACAACATGAGAAACAGGAAACATAAATATATATACACACTATGAAAATTAGAGAATAATGATGCACATGAATGAGTGAAGAATATTGCACAGTGTGAGGAGTTTATGAGTTGAGAAAGTTCCAGCTTTGGGAAAGAATCTGTCCCTGTGTTTGTTGGTCCGTAAGGACCTGGAATCCTCCCAGAGGCAACAGGTCAACGTGGGACGAGAGGACACAGAGACTTTCAGGATTTTTATTCCCACCTCTGTTTTGAGTCACCGTCTTGTTTATTTAAAAGAAAACAAGAAAATTGTTGACAAGATTCTAAGTTGTTGTTTTGAATACGTAAAGTTTGCACTTTAATATTTTCCCACCAGGCAACACTAGTGTTTGGAGGAGATGGACCGGGATCAGATCCAGGACCAGGACCAGATTCAGGATCAGATTCAGGATCAGAACCAGGATCAGAACCAGGACCAGATCCAGGACCAGATCCAGGACCGGGATCAGAACCAGGACCAGGACCAGGACCAGATCCAGGATCAGATCCAGGACCAGGAGTCCAGCAGGACCAAAGCGGACTCTTCCTCCGCTGGTCTGCAGGTCAGTGTTCAGGTCCACGTTCCTCCTCGCTCTTTCTGTTCTGTTAAGTGTCATTTTTTTCTTAAGTTCAGTCTTAAGAAGAAAAAAGAGAAGAAGTCATAATCTCCAAAAAAGTTCTGAAGTATTTTCTCAACTTTCTTCTTAAGTTTCTTCTTAAGAAAAAACTTAAAGGGGACCTATTATGAAAAACACGTTTTTTTTTGTTTTAACATACATAAAGTGGTCTCCCCTCACCCTGCCAGCAGAGGGAAGATAAAATACCATGGAATTCTGCAGGGTCTGCTCCCCCCCCTGACTGAGTCTTCCAGTGTCACGTGACCTTTTTTTGAGCCATTCTGAATCTGCGCCTATGGTGACGTCACCATAGGCGCTCATTTCCATAGGTTCAGCCTCCGCTGCTGAAACCACGCCCACAACCAGCTCTGTACGCCCGCTCGAGCTTCCTCCATTGTTCAGCAGCGGTGGCTGTTTGAACAGCGAGGGAGAGTAGAAATGAGGTTTTGCATCGACATTTACCCTTATAATGGCACTTTTCCACTAGTATTGGCTCAGCCCGGCTCGGCTCGGCTCGGCTCGGTGCGGCTTTACACGGCTCCACACGTGTGTTTTCGCACTGCCAGGGGAGAAGCGGGCAGGTTGGGGTGAAGCTGCTGTGACGTACTCGATTGCGCAACCGCTTTGTTCATAAGAGGATCAGATCCCACAGCACGGACCCGGTAACTGCACACGAGTCAGCGGTAAGTTCCGTTTTTTTTTGTCATTTATGTTTGTATGATCTTTGCATGGGCTAAGTATTTAGCTGAGCTCCGGAGCCCCGGCGCCGCATACGGAGCTGCGGGGGCTGCTCACGGACCGGACCGTCGAGGAGCTCCAGGCTCGGAGCTCCGAACCCGGAGATCCGAACCCGCCGTCTCCGGGGGAACCGGCTCCGGCGGGTTCGGGGCTCTATCAGTACCGTAATACATTTTTCTTCTGTGGTTTCAGATCTTTCAAGCACCTGGAGCTGTTCACATTCAGAAGACGCGCAGTCCTTCCTTGAGCCAGCAATAGTGCATACATGTTATTTATATATTTTAACAATAAAGTTGCCATTTGTGAAAATTCAGTGTTGTGAGTTCTTTACAGTTACATGATTCATTTGTCTTGTAACATAAGAAGTGAAATGATGAGGAATCGGAGTAAATAACTGTGGTGTAACTGTTTAGAATTAAATTCAATCTTCCTGTGTGAAGACGAAGTGACTAAAGGCTGATTTATGGTTCCGCGTTACACCAACGCAGAGCCTACGGCGTAGGTACGCATCGATTTAACGCAGAACCGTGGACACGCTTTGCTACGGAGCGACGCTTTGTCTCCTCCCCTGCTACACGTCATTCAAGCAGCCAATCAGCGCAGAGCCTCATTATCATACCCCCCACCACCCTGAAAATGAGCCACAGAAAAAGGGGTTACAAGCGGTAAAACTATAAACACGGCCCACAGGCTGAATTTCTGATTTATGTAGAAAAAAACAAGCTTTAGATTGTTTTTAAGACATTCAAGGCCTGTTTAAAATATACATTAAATGCCATAATATGTCCCCTTTTAAGAAGAAATGGTATTCTTGAAATAAAAGTTCTCAAATTTGTTCTTAACTTTTTTCTTAACTTTAATGGCGCTTTTGCATTAGTATCACCTTAGCTCGGTTCTACCCGTTTTGCGCTTTCGCACTAGGGCTGAGACGAGTAGAGCCGCTCCAAGTCGATACTTTTTTCTGTAACCATTTCAGTGAGGTTCTGAAAGCGGGCTGAGCAGGGACTATTTCTGATGTCACCACCTCCTCGCCACCGATTGGTCGGGGGGCGGGGACGTCACCACCCTCCGCGCCTCTGATTGGTCGGGGGGCGGGGCCGTCAAACGTTTGAATCAGGAAGCGGGAGTCAGCGCGAGGGGACTCGCGGCTCGCAGCGATTTTATTATAAAGCGCAAAACCTCTGTTTGGTGATCCAACTCTGAGGTGCAGATGTTCATAAACCTGGTGGCTGTCGAGAAAAAATTAAAAAAGCGATGTAGACGGGCTGTTTTACTCTCAGCCGCTCCCGGCTCCAGCTGATTTCTCATCTGCGCCGACATGAACAAAGCGGTTGCGCAATCGAGTACGTCACAGCAGCTTCACCACAACCTGCCCGCTTCTCCCCTGGCAGTGCAAAAACACACGTGTGGGGCCGTGTAAAGCCGCGCCGAGCCGTGCCGGGCTGAGCCGATACTAGTGGGAAAGTGCCATAAGACAACCTTGACCTGTCTTAAGATTTCGTCTGTGAAAACGTAAGCCTCTAATATCACCTTTTTCAACACATTTGCACATGCACAAACAAAGATCTGCAATATTGTGGAGCGATGCATTGCTGTAGTGAAGTCTCGCTTCAGGTGAATCGACTAAATACAATGAAATTATTAATAATAATAATAATAATACTAATATAATGAAATGAATAATACATATAATTTTGTATACCAAGTACGTAGAGGTGCACTAAATAAAAACCCAAACATATGCAGCTTAATAAAATAAAATAAAATTCAATAGACTGATATGTTCATTTTAATACATTTATTAAAATTGTGACGGCTGTGATGTACAGACAGAGCAGCAGCTGCTTCTGGCGCATGAAAACATGAAGCTTCACTTTATATTCAGACAAACTAATATGGCAGCTACAACTGTTAGATTTCATCTATTAAACCAACATTTATCTTCCTAAATGATTTATTTCAACCAGCGACAATTCTCCACAGAGCTGCAGGTGAGTTCATTGGATCAGTTTCTCCCCGGGACGACGGCGCGGTTTGACCCGCCGATCATGTCTCTCCCCCCGGCCGTGAGCTGCTGCTGCTCCCCGCGGCTGCCGGCTCTTCTGATCCCCGAAAACGTCGGAGCAAATTTCTCAACAGTTGTTATTTGGATAAACTGAGGCCAGGTTGGGGATCTTAACGGTTACTTTTAAGCCTGAAAAAATATTAAAACTTAATAAAGTGCCATATTAACAGTGCTACAGCTGAAATTAAAACAGCTTTTAGCTCTCGGCTTCCGCTGTCGTTTTGGTGCGAAATGCATTCTGGGATACTTGGCTGCTATTGCTGAACGGTCTGCTGGAGCGGCTACTGAATTGATTGAGTGATTTCAGATACAGCCATATTTTAAGAAGTTCTTAAAGGAGCTTGAGGCTCCTTTTACAGTGAAGCCGGCAGTGAAGCCGGCACGGGAGAACGGGGAGAACGCACATGCAGCGTCATGTGACGTCACATCCGCAGCCCAGCGCGGGAAATTCGGGACCGAATTGCAGCACATTTTGCAGCACACAGCCTGTTCAAGGCAAAGGAGAGATACACTAGAGCAGGGGTTCTTAACCTTTCTGACCTTGGGGCCCAATTTTTTCAGTACAGAGTGGCCCGGGGCCCATTAAATATTAACATTGTATAGCAGGGGTATTCAACTAAAACTTTAAGAGGTCCATTTAGAGATTTACTCAAGCGAAGGTCCAGAACATCATTATTTATATATATATATATATATATATGTATGTATAATGTGTGTGTGTATATTCAAGTAGCCTCATACTAGTTGTATCAACATCTGCATCTGACTGTTATATTAAAAAAAGTACATTTCAAAAATATTTGCCACTTAACATGTGTAACTTGAATTACACATATTTTTTTCTCTTAAAAATAAAATTGATTTTATTTTATTTTTCAAATGCTATCTTATTTTATTTCTCTACCAGCAGTTTGATTTTCCCCTTTTCTTTGTTAATTGTCTCAACACATTTTTATAATAAATGAATATAAACACATCTTAGCAATTGAACAGTTTTGCAGTTTGTCTTTCTTCCCCTTAATCGTATGCCCCCACTTTCTGTCGTTCAGTGAGAGAACTGAGCTCTAATTTCTCCTGTCAGGACTTTAAATCTGGGCTGGATGGTGTCAGGTTCTCATACACATGTGAAGGTGCTGGTGAACCTGGAACGATATTTAGTTTTAATTATGTTCATTGTGGAGAAAGCTGCCTCACAGCTGTATCTGGACTCAAACATGGGTGTTTTAAGATTTATTTTATTTAAGATATTAAATTAATCAGTTGTCAGGACTCAGCGTGTCAGGCTTCATCCGAGCCTGATCAGCTGCGACGGGCTGCGACGCGCTGCAGCCCAGTCACTTTCCGATGCTTTTGCAACAACAGTCCAGTCCAGCAGACACTTCAGCCCACGCATCTACCATCCTTCAGCAGTAATGATGGAGCGGCAGCGGGCTCCGCGGCCGCGGGGACGCGTCGGCTCCCACTCAGTCGGGCGGTTCCTCCGGCTCTCCGGCCCGCCTCTGCGGGGGAGCTCCCCCGGGAGTCTCGTCTCCTTCTCGGCTGCGAGCCCCAGGTCTCGCCGTCCGCCCCAGGTGTCCCGCCCAGAGCCGCCGCCGGGCAATCACTGGCAAATCACGCCTCCTTCCCCCTTCTCATGGTGGCTTCAATTACGTCCGCCTTAAGCCTGAATTATGGTTCCGCGTAAATCGACGCAGAGCCTACGCAGTAGAATCCCTGATCCTGGTGGATCTAAACCTACTCTGTGCAAAATAAATGATTTTTTCTGTAAATACACACCATTTCTCTTACTATTACACGTACAGCTAGCTCAGTGTCTTCTCCTCATTTGGTCGGGAGTTGCTATGCAGTCCCGCGGCCCTCGCGGCCCACACTTACAAAACTGAATTTTTTTTGCGGCCCTCTAGAGGGCGCTCGCGGCCCAACGTTGGGCCGCGGCCCTATGGTTAAGAATCACTGCACTAGAGGGCTCATTCTTTTGGGTTTGGAACGCTTCATCTGACATTATTACTAGAAAACTTAAAATGTATACGGATTTTTTTCATAAATCCTGCCACAATCCGGCCTCAAGCTCCTTTTAAGTAGAAAAATAAGAAATTCGTAAGAAATTACAGTTCTTAAGATGGTTCTTAAGAAAATATTGAGGAATTGCACTTAAGAACTTTCTTACGAACTTCTTAATTTTAGATCTTAAGACATTTCTTAAGATTTTCATAAGAAGATATTGGTGAATCCGGTCCCTGGTCTGGTCTGGTCCATGGATGGTCCTGGTCTGGTCCATTGATGATCCTGGTCTGGTCCGGTCCATGGATGATCCTGGTCTGGTCCGGTCCATGGATGGTCCTGGTCTGGTCTGGTCCATGGATGGTCCTGGTCTGGTCTGGTCCATGGATGGTCCTGGTCTGGTCTGGTCCATGGATGGTCCTGGTCTGGTCTGGTCCATGGATGGTCCTGGTCTGGTCTGGTCCATGGATGGTCCTGGTCTGGTCTGGTCTGGTCCATGGATGGTCCTGGTCTGGTCTGGTCCATGGATGGTCCTGGTCTGGTCTGGTACATGGATGGACCTGGGGCCTCATGTACTAAGAGTGCGTGGATTTCAACGTGAAACCGTGCGTGGAATTTACACGAACGCAAAAATGCCGATGTACAAAGCTGTGCGTTCGCACAAATCCACGCAGGTTTCTCTGTACATCCCAATCAGCGTGGATTTGAGCGCACATGCGGGAGCACAACACTCCGCCCTGTCTCTTCCCTCAAATAGTTTGAATATGATAATGAAGATAATTATCCATTAAAAACCGCTCATCCTAACAAGAAATGTGGAAAAACAGGCAAAACATATTAAAAAAAACATCGGGTCTGAGCTGGAATAAATAATTTATTTGGGGGCATTTCTTCCGATTTCAGCTGCATATGGGTAATGCTGTTCTTTGCTTTGCGTTGCGTTCCGTGAAGAGTTTTGGTTTTATAATGATCGTACGAGTTTGTGACTGCGGTCACGCCATCTACGCTAGGAAATCAATTGCCCGTCTACATCGCGTTGTACGGTAAAGCGTGTGGACGGCTTCAAAACAGTTATTATTATTATTATTTTCATGTCTTGAAATAGATACATATGTCATTACTTTTTGTAGTTTTACTAAAGTATTTTCAAATTAGCAAAACCTTTGGCCTTGATTTGGCTCCATAGGGGGGTGACATCCGCTGCTAAACCAGGAAGCAAGAACACATGGCTGAGCGTGTATACAGGACTGTCTCAGAAAATTAGAATATTATGATAAAGTTCATGCAATTTAAAAAAAAAAAAAAAAAAAAAAAAAAGGTCATACATTCTGGATTCATTACAAATCAACTGAAATATTGCAAACCTTTTATTATTTTAACATTGCTGATCATGGTTTACAGTTTAAGAAAACTCAAAATAGCCTATCTCCAAAATTTGAATATTCTGGGAATCTTAAACAAGAAATACAATAATACAATAAAAGTTGTCTCTAGGCGCTTTCCAGAGACCCAGAACAGATCTACTCGCAGACAGTCTTCTTCAGTGTCCAAAGAGAAAGCTTTAAGAAGTGTGCTTTTTTTTCTGTTAAATTTAAGTGGTTAACAATGTCCAAATGAAAAAGTTTTTTAAACCTGTCTACATCCTAATATATAACATAGATGTAGACTGTAGGCAGGGCATTAGCAGGCCCATAGCTCATAGCAGCATCACCACCATGTGTCTGGTGCTGCCTCCTGACATGTTAATAACATAACCATTCCTAAGAAAGCTCGCAACATGTAGACTGTAGGCAGGGCATTAGTGAATGGGACTCAAATTCAAAAGTATTTTTATTCATGTAATGAGAACCTCTGAATAAACATTTCCATTTGGAGATTAGTAACTTTATTCTTATGTTAATGTATTGAATGCAACACAATACTTTTAACGGTCAAGGAATGAACAATAATAATAACTCGGGCTCATCAGTAGTAGTAACAATTAACATATATATATATATATTTTTTTATTGATCTTTTTAGAGAAAACAACATACAATGACAACATGAATATATGTAATCAAAAATGCACATTAAACATTATACATTGTCCCCCTTTTTTTTATAAACACACAAAACCTAACTAAGGAACAGAGGAAATAAATAAAACAAAAATGCAACATAAATCACAATAATAAGAACAAATAAAAGAAATTAAAAGAAAATTAAGGGGCGGGGGGTCAGTCGGTGGGTAGAGTCTTCAACGAGTTAAAGTAATTTACGAAGGATTGCCATTTATGAACAAATTTAGCTGAATTGCCTTTTACTGAGTATCTCACCTTCTCCAATTTGAGAAAAAACATAACATCACTAAGCCAAACAGAAATTGACGGAGACTTGGGGGATTTCCATGAAAGTAGGATACGACGTCTTGCTAAAAGAGATGTGAAAGCCAATACTTCTGACTGTATGGGGCTGATATGTGAGGAGTCAACAGAGAGTCCGAATATTGCTATGAGATGGGCCATAACAACATTTTTCCCCAGAACTTTAGACATGATCACAGAATAGTCACTCCAAAATTTCTGTAACCTAGGACAGGAGAAAAACATGTGACTTAAATTGCAGGGAGAGCCCTGGCATCTGTCGCATAGGTCTACAACATTCGGATATAATTCAGATAATCGGGATTTTGATAGGTGGGCTCTATGCAGCACCTTGAATTGAATAAGTTCTAGTCTAGCACAAGGCGTGCTAGCTCATATGCTACGGATAGCTTTATCCCACAGCTCCCCTGTGAAGTCCAGGCCCAACTTCCGTCCCCAACCCTCCCGAGCTTTATCTACAGAATGACCATCAAATGTCATACATAGTGCATGTATCCTAGATATCAGAGACTTTTGACTGAGTTTCATAGTTAGAAGATCATCCCACAGTTGGTTCGCAGGAAGGGAAGGGAAGCATGGAAACAGAGCAGAGGCACAGTGTCGAAGCTGGAAGTAACGAAACAAATGGGTGGCAGGCAAATTGAACTTTGACCTCAAATCTGAAAATGTGGAAAAGATACCATCCTTATATAGATCCCTGAAGTGCTTAATGACCCGACTGTACCAAATCGTAAAAGTGGTGTCTATTAGTGATGGAGGGAACAAATGATTCTTAGTAACAGGTGTATAGGTGGATGGAGAAGCAAATTTAAAATGGCGCCTAAACTGTGACCAAATCTTAAGGGAGGAAAGCACCACAGGGCTATTTGTAAACTTAGAGGGATTCAATGGTAAAGAGGAGGAGAGTAAAGCCGTTAGAGAGGATGAAGAGAGTGACTGAGCCTCCAATCTGCACCATAATAACTCAGGAGACTGAAGCCAATATATGAGTTTGTGAATATGCGCTGACCAATAGTAAAGCAAAAAATGTGGTAGTGAAAAAAGAAGCGAATACCTCACTCTGGGTGTCTTACCGGCCCATAAAAAATTGGAAACAATTTGGTCAAGTGATTTAAAAAAAGATTTTGGTAGAAATAAAGGAGTGCATTGGAACAAAAAAAAAAATTTAGGCAATACAGTTGCATTTTCACTGTGTTAATTCTTCCTATCAGTGACAATGGTAGGGAGTTCCACCTCTGTAAGTCCGCCTTCACTCGGGTTACCAGTGTGGAAAAATTAGCGGTGAAAAGAGAGGGCAGAGTGCGGGTCACATTAATCCCTAAGTATCTGAAGCCCGACGGGCTGAGTTTAAAGGGGATATCAGATTGTTTGAGTAGTAAAGCAGAAGTGTTTATGGGGAAGCATTCACACTTGTGAAGGTTGACTTTATAGCTGGAGAAGAACCCATAATTCTTCAACAGAGATAATATTGGTGCAATGCTGGTTAAAGGGTCAGATACATACAAAAGGAGGTCGTCTGCATAAAGTGACAATTTGAGTTCCACATTGGACCTAGAGATTCCGCGAAATAGAGGAAGAGTTCTTAAAGCAATTGAAAGTGGTTCGACGGATAGAGCGAAAAGATAAGGGGAAAGAGGGCAGCCCTGTCTCGTGCCACGTGATAATGTAAAATAAGTGGAGTAGTTGTCATTGGTGTGAATGCTGGCCTGAGGGGAAGTGTAAAGAAGTATAATCCAAGATATAAACCTGTGTCCAAATCCGAATTTATGAAGTGTTACAAAAAGATAGTTCAATTCGACACGATCAAATGCTTTCTCAGCATCAATCGCGATAACAACTTCAGGAAGTGGAGAAGAATCTTTAGAGAAAATCACGTTTAGAAGTGTACGAACATTATAAAAGAGCTGGCGTCCCTTGATGAAACCATTCTGCTCCTCAGATATGATGCTAGGAAGGATCTTATCAAGACGAATCTCCAGTGCTTTGGCTAAAACTTTGACATCCACATTCAGTAAAGACAAGGGCCTGTAAGAAGTGCATGATTCATGGTCCTTGTCCTTCTTCAAAAGGAGGGCAATGGACGCCTGCATTAAAGAGGGAGGCAATGAGCCATGATCAAGGGACTCATTGTACATTGAGAGTAGAAGGGGGGCTAATTTGTCTTTGAATTTTTTTAAAAACTCAGCACCGAACCCATCGGGACCAGGGGCCTTGTTGCTTTGCATAGCTTCAATGGCGGCAGCAATTTCTTGCAAGCTAAAAGGAGCATCGAGGCCATTAGCCACATCCAAATTAATAGTAGGAACAGTGATACTTTCAAGAAAGGAGGTAATTTCTGCTGTGTCAAGTGGAGATTCTGATTCATAGAGAGAGGAGTAGTATGACTTAAAAATTGTGTTGATGGCGATTGGATCGGTGGTAAGTGTGCCAGTAGTGTCTCTAATACTGGAAATCCGTCTCGACGTTGCTTGCCTTTTTAATTGGTGAGCCAATAACCTGCTTGGTTTATCGCTGTGTTCATAATAGTTGGCATGAGCGCGTAATAGGAGCCGTTCAGAATCGGCTGTCGCTATAAGATCAAATTTTGACTGCAAATCAAGCCGTTGTTTCAGTAAATTCGGACTTGGGTTAACTGAGTTTAGTCTGTCTATATCCTGAATTTTAGATGTGAGCTCCTGTAATTTAGCCCTGCGGATTTTACTGGCGTATGCTGAATAAGAGATAATCTGTCCTCGCTTTGAGTGATTCCCATAGTAGCGAAAAACTGGTAGAATCTGTTTTGTTTAATGCAATGAAATCATCTATTGAAGCAGATATAGAAATATTAAATGCATCGTCGGATAAAAGCAATGGATTAAACCTCCAGGGAGAAGAAAAACGGGGGCACTCAGACAATGTCATATTCAAAGTTAGAGGGGCGTGATCTGAAATAACAATTGGGTGGTATACGACAGAAGTAACTTTGGAGAGAAGTGAGCCATCAACAAAAAAATAGTCAATACGTGAATATGACTGATGTACTAGTGAAAAAAAAGAGAATTCCTTATCTCCAGGATGTGAGAACCTCCACGGATCAACAAGCCCGTTCTTGACTGTAAAATCGGTAATAGATTTTGACATAGAGGATTGAGTCAAAGTACGAGGATTCGAACGGTCCAAAGAAGGATTAATAACACAATTCAGATCACCGCCCAGTATTGTAATATGCGTATTTAAGAAAGGGAGGTTGCCAAACAGCCTATCTGTAAATTTGGGGTCGTCAAAATTAGGGGCATATATATTCACCAACAATACAGGGTTACAGTGTAGAGTGCCCGCAACAATAAGATATCTACCATTCTTATCGGATATTGTCCTGGAGACGGAGAAATGAACTCTTTTGTTGATCAAAATTGCTACCCCTCTAGACTTGGAATCAAAATTTGAATGAAAAATATAACCCACCCAAGCACGTTTGAGTCTAAAATGATCTTTATTTCGCAAATGAGTTTCCTGAAGGAAAGCTATGTCAGTGTCCAAGCGTTTCAAGTGTGAAAAAATCTTTGATCGCTTAATTGGATTATTCACACCTTTTAACATTCCAGCTAGTGAATCTAATGTTTGATCCAGTATCAGGCTTGTGCAGATTACGATCGTTCATATAGGCATTCTTTGAGAGAAAGTAAGACAGACTCACCCACCACAAAAGGAAATATAAGAAAAAGAGGTAAAAGGGAAAACCAAAACAAACAAAACCCAGGAGTATATACATACCTACAGAGACATAACCCAAAAGCCAACAACCCATGACTCCCGCCCACCCACCCACCGTACATTAGATGTTCCCATCCCCAAACGATGGAAACAGCCGTGCAGGCTTCAAAGGAAGCCATTCTCAAAAAAAGATGCTTTCGACTATGAAGCTAAATACAAAAACAAAAACAAAATTAGCTCCTGCAGAGTTAAAACCTTAAAAAAAAAAATATGAGTCATATAAGACCAATAATCTGAGCCATTCTGACAATCGCTGTCTTGTCAGGGTAACAACAAACATCAAGTAAATTAAGGAGATCTTTGGCCTGTAGAACAATGATATATATATATATATACATATATTAGGGGTGTAACGATACACTAATCTCACAATACGGTACGATACACGATATTGAGGTCACGATAACGATACGATACGATATTATAGCAGTATTTTTTAACAACCTTGATAGAGGAATATATGATTGGAAAAAATGGTCTTTTATTTGAAAGACACATAATACAAAACAATACTCTGCGTTTGCCCTATTGTTACAGTTTGTAAAGCTTTATAACTGTTTAAGTTTTAAAGAGAAAGCCAGGCCAACCATTTTCCACAAACTGAACTAAAAGTAAATGTCAGGTTTGCATTATGCATCTTCAGTTTCATACAAGTACAAATATTTTGCCACAAATTGAATAGTTTCTCTCATGTATGATTTGACTTTTTTCTTTTCCAGAAATTTAACAACTCAAATTAAATAAATAAATACAAGTAAATAAATACATACAATTTTACATCATAAAAAATATTGATTCATGCTCACCTTATAAGTGTAAGAGGAGATTTATTTTTGTTAAGGTTATTTTGGTAATTCAGGGTTCATTATTTTATAAATATATTCTTTATATTCTGTAAATCATGGACTATAATTACACTAGTCAGTTTATCTGTAGTTGTTAGTATGTTTTGGATTGGGCGGAGTGATACAGCACTAGGTGTTGTGTTGATGTTCTGAAATCCTACACTGTTGAGCGGACATTGAAGTACACGCAAACTCACGCAGAAGTTGTCCCGTGTTTATCCTACTCACGACCCGAAAAAAGGTTTAATTTAATAAGGTAAGGCTTAACTCTACACCAGACTTAAATAAGTAAATGTTCAGAGCTCAAAACAGGAAAAACGGAACTACTTTCTTCTGAGCGGAGGAAGATTTTGGTCAGCGCGGCCGCGACCGCGGTCGGATGCGCGTTTCTAGTCAACACAATAGATTAATATTAATAACCCAATATCGCGATACAGGTTGTCACCTCCACGACACGTATCGTGACGTTTTTGTATCGCGAAATTTCGTGGCACGATATATTGTTACACCCCTAACATATATGCACTCGCACACCCACACACATACACACAAATTAAACAATACACTAATAGACAGGGGTGTGAAACCATATGCATATTTCTAATCGAGGCATCATACCAGAGAAATGATTAGGCCTTCAATTTTAAATGGTGCTGTTCCCATTGATAGTTGGGAAAGTAAAAAAATTTAAAAAATTGCGACATGAAATCCCATTTTCTGAATCTACTCACTCACCAAGGGCCAGAGTCCCGCATGGACAGCAATCTGGATAAAACGTCCCAGAAAACTAGCTGGTAGTCACTTTTTTTTTTATTTTCTTGATGAATGCCAAGGCTTCATCTGGCGACGTGAAGTCCCGTTGCTGACCGTCATGGGTTACAAGCAGCAGGGCGGGGTACAGCAATCCAAACCGAAATCCTTCAATCTCCCGCAGCTGACGCCGCACATCATTAAAGGCAGCGCGAGCCCGCGCTGTCTTAGCGGTGTGATCCGGGAAGACGGAGATGGTCATATTCCGAACCTTTATCCGCTGCCGCTCTCTCGCCTTTCTGAGGATATCAGCGCAGTCCGTGTAATAATGAAGCTTGGCCACTATAGCGCGGGGACGGTCACCGGGCTTGGGCTTTGGCATGAGAGTACGGTGAGCCCTGTCAATCAGCGGCTCCGCGTCAAGGGCGAAGGCTTCTGATAAGAGTTTGGACACACCGGCTGCAGATGAAGAATCAGGATCCTCCTCCGGGACACCAATAATCCGTATGTTCTGACGACGAGACCTTGACTCCAAATCCTCGCGCCTGTCTTCCAGCCTCACACATTCTTTCGACAAGTGATCAACTTTCTTCTGAAGAGCAACGATGTCGTCTGAACAGTTGGAGAGAGACTGCTCCATCCCCATAACTGTAGCTGTGAGTCCCGCGACATCCGCTTTCATGGAAGAAATACTGCCAGAAAGATCCGTTTTAAGGGAAAGCAGCTCGGACTTAATGGACGTTAAATTGTCACTCAATGTTGCTTGTAGCTCTGTCTTAAATATAGCCGCAACATCATTGCGAAGAGCGGAGAGCAGTTCCGTCTTGAGCTGGCTGAACTCCGCGGCGGGAGCCGGCGCGGCGCAGGTGTTCTCCGGGGGAGAAGAGTCACCGCGGGGCGAGGGGACCGGTTGAACAGCAGGCTGCGGGTTAGCTGGAGGGTTATTCCCCGCTTTACTGGACTTTTGAGGCATTTTCGTGGTAAGTTGTAAATGTAACCGCGTTGAAAAGAAGTGTTGGACCACACCCAGTGATCATGTGGACTGTTATAAATGTATATGAACATTTCAGGATTATGAATTCCAAGTGAAAGCCAGACTTTGGTTTCGTCCTGGGGCCAGAGTTTTATGACCCCCGCTGCATGACTCCAGACCAGAGAACAGACTCCCTGGGGTTTACGACACCAGGGGGGGGGTCGGACACAGTGCAGCCCCACAAAATCAGCAGGGTTCCTGGAGGAACAAAGGAAAAGACAACGCAAAGGGACCAGAGAACAGACTCCCTGGGGTTACGACACCAGGGGGGTTCAGACGCAGTGGAGCCCCCAGGAAACCAGTCCTGCGAGTCCTGAAGGGGGGGACTGTCCCTCACAGTAAAACCGCCCCCAAGCCCAAAAGCGGGGAGCACCCAATCACTGGCCAGGGGCTGGTGACGTCACGCAGCCCACGGAACTCAAACTCCCGTTCCTGCACAGCGCTCTCTCTCTCCCTCAGCCAGCGGACCGGACAAGACGTGCCTGCCGACCGAGGCAGCCACGGCCGCATCTACCCATTTATTCCTGAGCGCTGCGACAAGACGGGGGGGGGGAGCCGCTTCGAGCCTGGAGTGTCCGGCGGAGCGTAAGACCCGTTACCACGGAGCGCACTGCGCTCCCGACTTTCTCTCCGCTCTAAGTTTCTCTCCCGAGGAGGGCCTCATCCTCCGGTCAGCCTGCCAGCTCAGCCCGAGAAGCACCCAGCCACCTGTGTCCGTGAGGCCCACGCGCTCATCAGCCCGGACGGGAGCCCGCACGTCCGACGAGTGGACCGGACCCCGCGCGCGCCGAGACGCCGTGATAGGCTCCGTTGACCAGAGCTGGATCGCCCGGCTGCTGCACGCTGCACCCCTGTCTTTTTTATTTCGGAGTCGAAGGAGAAGAGAGACAGACGAGAGACTGGGTGGGACTGAAAGCCGACAGAAACGAGGCCGCATCGGACTAGAACCCCCGACAGAACCCGCAGCCCAGATCCAGAATCCAGAGGAGACGTGAGGTTGTGTTTGGGCGATCAGTCAGTTAGAACGGTGTAAAGCTGAATTTATGTTTAATGAGATTACCGTATGCATATTACTGTACATTATCATTATTGTGTTCGTTATTGTGTTTATTATTGCTTTTATTCCTTTTACCTTCCATGCATTTAACGTTTAAGTTTCATTTCTATTGATGTTTTTCTAGTTAATTAATGGTTTTATAATAATGTATGCGTGTGTGCCATCAGGATTTATTTGGGGTGTTACGTTACCATCTTTTGACACCTATATGTAAATACATTCTGATTGAGTTGTTTGTGTGTCGTTTCATACAAATTTTGGTCACGATCGATTCGTTTGACAGAGCTCTGTGTTCGGATCTCACTCCTTCAATTAATAACTGGGTATAGTAATTACTCTGAGACTGATATTCTGCTGTAAAAGTTATCATTTCCCTGCTTAAGGAACAGGGTGGTGCCCCGAGGATTTTATTTATCATATTGGTCATTCAATTTGATAAATAGTCGACTTTATTAATTATTAATAATTATTAATAAAATTATTAATAACCTTCGATAACTGATCAGCTAAAGCTCCAGTTGCGCAACAGAAGTTAGTTCAAACCCAAGCCGTGGGAGTAATGCAAATATTGCTGATCAATTAAGAATTAAATTAACTCTGCAGGAGCTCCGCTAAACACGTCTCACCCCATGTATCGCTAAGCCGGAAAACCCCAATGAACATATAATTTTAAATGAACATGAAACACCTTAAATTGGCTTCAAATCAGATAAAACCAAATAAACTTCACCTCAGTAAATGAAAGTTCCAAAGGTACAAAATATCCTTGCTGGGTTCACTGAGTTAGTCCACAAGCCCTGAACAAAGGATGCAACACTTAAGACAGTCCAGTTTTCAGGCCGTGTCCTTGTGGTGCTGCAGTGGTTCCCAAACTTTTTTGCCAGGTCTTTTGTACATAACAGAATTTTCGAGCCCCGGCGCACACACACACACACACACACACACACCACACACACACACACCTGCAATTTATTTCATATATTGAACATTTGTGCTAAAAAATTGTCCATCTCTGTAAAAATTGATTTTCAACATGACCAGCTCACAGAGATTGAAACAACAATACAAACAGCCAAAATCTGAACATTTGCTCTACAAAAATTACACCATTAATCCCCACATCTTTTCAGTGGAATTTCTATAAACAATTTATGATTTTGTTCTGAGGGTGGGTAGCTTTACCCCTTCACACTTTTGTTTTGACATATTGAGATGTTTTATGTGAATGTTTCTGGCTGGCAAGAGCCATTGATAACAGAACATGCTTAACATAGCACTCAGACATAAAACTCTTCATTGTTTCACTGCGAACATGACAGACAGCACTTGAGTTGTACTGAAAAAGGATTTGTCAGGTCAACCAACAGGATCTTCTTCTTTTTCTCTTTCCTTACAGAAACATAAAGCCAAAGAGAGAGAAAATAGGAGGGATAAAGTCCTCACCACTTCACCAGGTCTGAAGGTTCGAAAGAGGATTCATACTGAAGAGAAGCCGCACACCTGTGATCAGTGTGGGCGAGCTTTTACCACGTCAAGTATTTTAAGGCATCATCAGCGTATTCACACTGGGGATAAGCCTTACAGATGTGATCAGTGTGGGACAGCTTTTACCGAACAAGGGGATCTAAGGCGTCATCAGCGTATTCACACTGGGGATAAGCCTTACAGATGTGATCAGTGTGGGGCAGCTTTTACCCAACAAGGTAATCTAAGGAGTCATCAGCGTGTTCACACTGGGGATAAGCCTTACAGATGTGATCAGTGTGGGGCAGCTTTTACCCAACAAGGTAATCTAAGGAGTCATCAGCGTGTTCACACTGGGGATAAGCCTTACAAATGTGATCAGTGTGGGGCAGCTTTTACCCACCAAGATAGTCTAAGGAGTCATCAGCGTATTCACACTGGGGATAAACCGTACAGATGTGATCAGTGTGAGGCAGCTTTTACCCGACAAGATAATCTAAGGAGTCATCAGCGTATTCACACTGGGGATAAGCCTTACAGATGTGATCAGTGTGGGGCAGCTTTTACCGAACAAGGCAGTCTTAGGCGTCATCAGCGTATTCACACTGGATTTAAGCCGTACAGATGTGATCAGTGTGGGGCAGCTTTTACCCAACAAGATAGTCTAAGGAGTCATCAGCGTATTCACACTGGGGATAAGCCTTACAAATGTGATCAGTGTGGGGCAGCTTTTACCCGACAAGATACTCTAAGGAGTCATCAGCGTATTCACACTGGGGAGAAGCCTTACAGATGTGATCAGTGTGGGGCAGCTTTTACCCAACAAAATAGTCTAAGGAGTCATCAGCGTATTCACACTGGGGATAAGCCGTACAGATGTGATCAGTGTGAGGCAGCTTTTACCCGACAAGATAAACTAAGGAGTCATCAGCGTATTCACACTGGGGATAAGCCTTACAGATGTGATCAGTGTGGGGCAGCTTTTACCCAACGAGGTAGTCTAAGGCGTCATCAGCGTATTCACACCAGATAAAAAATTGTCTGTGATCAGCGTGGGGCAGCTTTTACTTGGAGAGCTCAGTTAAAGGTGCCAATTTAGACATGTTATGTTGTTCTGAGAAAAAAAGAAATCTGGAGTTTTGTTTTCATTTTTACCTGAAAAATGTGTTTAAATTAGATTTTTCATCAGTTTATGTTCCATTGTTACATCATTTAAATAAAAAAGTTCTTTGTTTGCCTGCTGGATTTCAGTTTCCTGTTTCACTGCAATCTCACAACAAGACATCATTGTCAGAATATTAGAAAAGACTCACACAGTAGTGCGTTTTTCATGTGATTTTTATCACCATACGTTGTCACGTGTGGGGGTAGAGGTGTGGACCCAAACGCAGGAGAGAGAGGGAGGCTGGAGGCAGGAGTTCTCAAAAAAACACAAGGGTTTATTCCATAAAGGGTAAAAACAAAAGCGCTGCTTGGCAGGATCAAGATTAACTCACATACACAGGAATCGAAAACCAGGAGCACATGGAGGGAACAAACAGTACGGACCGACAGGCAACAAAGGAATGACAAGACCAGATATACACAGGGGATAACGAGACACAACGAGACATAGGTGCAGACACAATTAGGACAAAGGGGTAACAGGAGGGACAGAACTGAAACTCAAACTGGGGGGGAAGTGTCAAACCCTGACAGTACCCCCCCCTCAAGGGACAGATCCCAGATGTCCCAACAGTCCACACCCAAGGCCGGCGGAGGGGGCCCGGAGGAGGGCCCAAACCACACACGGCCAAAGTTCCGGGGGCCGTCCTCGGGGCCGAGCAGACCAGCGAGAGTGTTCCGGGGGCCGTCCTCGGTGCCGGGCAGACCGGCGAGGCAGTTCGGGGGGTCGCCCTTGGGGCGTAACAGGCGGATCCGGGGGTCGGTCTCTGGGCTTGGCAGGCAGGTCAGGGGGTCGGTCTGGGGGCTTGGCAGGCAGGTCAGGGGGTCGGTCTGGGGGCTTGGCAGATCCATCCAGGATCGCCTCAGGAACCGGGGCAGACAGGATGCGGGGAGCCGGAACAGGGGCAGACAGGATGCGGGGAGCCGGAACAGGAGCAGACAGGATGCGGGGAGCCGGAACAGGAGCAGACAGGATGCGGGGAGCCGGAACAGGAGCAAACAGGATGCGGGGAGCCGGAACAGGATGCGGGGAGCCGGAACAGGAGCAGACAGGATGCGGGGAGCCGGAACAGGAGCAGACAGGATGCGGGGCGCCGGAACAGGAGCAGACAGGATGCGGGGCGCCGGAACAGGAGCAGACAGGATGTGGGGCGCCGGAACAAGAGCAGACAGGATGCGGGGCGCCGGAACAGGAGCAGACAGGATGCGGGGCGCGGGAACAGGGGCAGACAGGATGCGGGGCGCCGGAACAGGAGCAGACAGGATGCGGGGAGCCGGAACAGGAGCAGACAGGATGCGGGGAGCCGGAACAGGAGCAGACAGGATGCGGGGAGCCGGAACAGGGGCAGACAGGATGCGGGGAGCCGGAACAGGAGCAGACAGGATGCGGGGAGCCGGAACAGGAGCAGACAGGATGCGGGGAGCCGGAACAGGAGCAGACAGGATGCGGGGAGCCGGAACAGGAGCAAACAGGATGCGGGGAGCCGGAACAGGATGCGGGGAGCCGGAACAGGAGCAGACAGGATGCGGGGAGCCGGAACAGGAGCAGACAGGATGCGGGGCGCCGGAACAGGAGCAGACAGGATGCGGGGCGCCGGAACAGGAGCAGACAGGATGTGGGGCGCCGGAACAAGAGCAGACAGGATGCGGGGCGCCGGAACAGGAGCAGACAGGATGCGGGGCGCCGGAACAGGGGCAGACAGGATGCGGGGAGCCGGAACAGGAGCAGACAGGATGCGGGGAGCCGGAACAGGAGCAGACAGGATGCGGGGAGCCGGAACAGGGGCAGACAGAATGCGGGGAGCCGGTGTCGGGGGGCAGAGGATCCCCGGAGCTGCCCGAGTGGGGACCCGGTTCCGTGGCGCTGGCTGCGGGGGTACCTGGGTCCGAGGCGCTGGCTGCGGGGGTACCCGGGTCCGAGGCGCTGGCTGCGGGGGGTCCGGGACCATCACCGGAGCAGGGGCCGATGCACTCTCTCCTGCTGGGTCCATGCTGGTCGGTCCGTTCTGTCACGTGTGGGGGTAGAGGTGTGGACCCAAACGCAGGAGAGAGAGGGAGGCTGGAGGCAGGAGTTCTCAAAAAAACACAAGGGTTTATTCCATAAAGGGTCAAAACAAAAGCGCTGCTTGGCAGGATCAAGATTAACTCACGTACACAGGGATCGAAAACCAGGAGCACATGGAGGGAACAAACAGTACGGACCGACAGGCAACAAAGGAATGACAAGACCAGATATACACAGGGGATAACGAGACACAACGAGACATAGGTGCAGACACAATCAGGGCAAAGGGGAAACAGGAGGGACAGAACTGAAACTCAAACTGGGGGGGAAGTGCCAAACCCTGACATACGTATTATTAATGCTGGATATAAATTCCCTCTGGACCTGAAATAATTCTAAAATGACACCATGACATCTGTATTTCGTTCAGCTGATTCACACTAGATAAGTGAAATCTATGTTGTACTGCCCTCATTCTGTTGAACAATTCCCTTTATTTAACACTACATTTTAATATTGAGTCAAAAGCAACTGAGCAGACACTTAAGCATTAGATTTCAGTGACTACCATGTCACAATCTGAAAAGGGACCAAATGAATAAAAAAGCATTATTGGCATACAGTATGTTTTAAGTTGCTATGCTAACGGTAAACGTAATGGTAAATGTAATCAGAGCTTTGACTGGGAAGAAAGATAAAAAAGCAGGGGTTTTTTTGTGGGTTGTTTTTTTTACTACATGATGCGGCAACATGTGTCCTCTCGTTATTCTGCTGATCTGGATTTCTTCAAAGACCCCGTGTGAAGCTTGATGTTGGTTCATTTCTGTATGATTATCATCTAAAAATATCAGATCACTACACTATATGGGGTGCATATAGACTAATGTGGTGTTCATCTGACATGTACATAACATGTAGATATGAAGATATGTGAATGATGTATGCACATATGAGTATGTATGCACGATTTAAATGTAGCATGACATGAGTATGCGGGCATTACTGTGGTGTGACAGAATAATTTAATAAGGTCACTTGCATATCAGAAAATATATTTTCCCTTATTCTATTCCACCCTTTCGATCATTATACTGTCGCTCAAAAGAATAGACTAATCACACTGCAGCAATCGCCTTCTCCACGGGGGGTTCAACAGGTAACTTCCTCCGGTAAACTTTAGTCAGGGACATTTCAATCAAGCAGTGGAAGACAGGAATAGTGACATCATGCATGTTTTCCAATGTCCAAACCAAAAGAATCAACTTAAGGCAAGTTTATTTGTACAGCACATTTTAGCATCAAAGCAGTTCAAGGTGATTTACAGAATAAAAATATGAAAAAATAGTGGCAGAATAAAGAAAAGACTTAAACTAGAGTTACAATTTAAGACCAAAGTGAACATTATTTAAAGATAAATTAAGTATAGTTTTTCAAAGGCAGTTGTAAACAAATTTGTTTTTACCATTGATTTAAAGGAATTTAGGATTTCAGCATTCCTGCAGTTTTCTGGAAGTTTGTTCCAGATCTGTGGAGCATAGAAGCTGAATGCTGCTTCTCTATGTTCAGTTCTGGTTCTGGGGACACAGAGCAGACCTGAACCAGAAGCCCTGAGAGGTGTGGATGCTTGATATGGCAGCAATAAGTATTGTATGTAAAACTAATAGAAGTAACCCATAAAGGCCGGGTTTCCCAGATCAGTTAAGTAGCTCTTAACAGCGAAAGACTTCTTTCAAACCTTCTTAAGGAGCCTGTGAAAGAAAATCGCGTTTCCCAGAGTTGCTCTTAGCTTAAGTATCTCTTTCATTAAGAAGGAAATGAAAGATGCTGCTGACCCAGTCTTTACAACCATCTTAGTGAACAAAGACTCACAGATCCAGGCGCGTCAGGCAAATCAATATCACACCAAGCAATGACATATTAAAACAATGCACCCCGCACAAATTTTGATTTATTTGATACTTTAGATTTATATTGTTTAGCATTCATTGGTGACAGCAAAGGGGGGAAAAAAAGAAAAATAAGGAATAACAAGTGTGTTCCTGTATATGTTTTATGCATTACGCAAAAATAAAAGGATCATCATTTACCATAATTTGTCTGCACACATCCCACATCTGCGTGCATATATGAGATAATGTACCACACTCAAAAATGCTTCAGGGCACATCAAAAACACATCCACCCTCCCTCCAAACTTGCCACATTTAAAACATCAGGCAACTGACAGGTGTAATTGAGTTCAGCTGGAACGTCATTAAGGGAGACTTCATCCACTGCTCCATGAAAAAGCCGTTGCAAAATCACATGTGTGAGATACCATGGCTGCTATACAGTATATTCTCGCTGCAAATCAACCGCGTCGCCGTACGCCATCGCAAAGTCACGGTTCCGTTGTATCCATCGTTCATCGGGGGGGGGGGGGGGGGCTGCGCCTGTCACCTGCCAAGAGTTGTGGTGTCATCGTAGTCACCGCCATGCTCCACAATATGACTGTGCGCGCCGGAGCAGATGAGCCGCCTCCCTTGGATGAGGACGAGGATTCTGAAGACGACAATGCCCCACCTCCGGTCCCTGGACCTCCGGTCCCTGGACCTCCCCGGACCTCTGGTCCTCGGACCTCCCCGGACCTCCGGTCCCCTGGACCTTCCCGGACCTCCGGTGCCTGGACCTCCGGTCCCTGGACCTCCCCGGACCTCCGGTCCTCGGACTTCCCCGGACCTCCGGTCCTCGGACCTCCCCGGACCTCCGGTCCTCGGACCTCAGACCGATGCCCGAGCAGCACTCCACCAAGCCGGTGTCCACAGAAGACAGGAGCTCATCGACCTGTTTTTCTGATTTCACTTCCCTTTCACCCGTCACCAAGCAGTCACCTGAGCACAAACCAACTCCCCTAATCCCCAAACATTAAGAAAAAAAAAAAAACAGCAATATACGCACTATCACCACACCACCCATAACTGTCTAAAAACTACTAAACTCCAACCACTAACTTTCAAGAATACTTTATTGCTGCAATGTGACAGTGCTTTTTCAGTGCTTTGAAGGTGTAGCATTGAACATTAAAGCACAGTATTCTTGAAAGTGTTCGGGAGTTTACATGTGGTTTTGGCTGGAAGAGGTGCGTGTGTCATGCGTAAAGCGTACATTACGCACACACTTATTATACATGGCCACTTGGAGTAAATCAATAAAATGGTCAATTCACAGGGACCCTCTGTGTAGTTTTGAAACCCCTATGAATCACACAACACAAGAATGAAAAGAGAACCAAGTTTAATTCAACCATGAGTATAAACACATGTCAGGAAATGAATCAATATCATGATTCGTCTCCCTCTTCCATACGCCGCAGCACTCCGAGCTTCTCCCTCTCCAGCTCCACCAGCGTCTCGCTGCAGGTGCAGGTGCTGATAGCAGGCCGCTGTGTGCGGCCACCCCGCATGCGGACGGCGGTTCTTACTGGTGCAGGTTGGAGCTCGGGGACAGGCAGAAGTGGGTGTAGGGCGACGTATTCCTCGGACTCAGTACTTGGAGCCGGGGGCGGTGAGGTTGGTGGTGCTGGTCTGACCCCGCTCCCAGATGGCTCATCCAACGGTTCCGACAGCCCCTCGTTCCCCAGGACATCTACCCCGCCCTCAATGCCCTTAGATGCCGTCTTGCCAATTATGGCCGTCACCTTCTCTTCATCTGGCGTGAGCTCCGTGTTGGCAGGTGAGCCACCAGCTGCGTCTCCACACACCCGCCGTGTGTCTCCAAACATCCGCAAATTCAACGTTGATGAATGCAATATTCTGTTTAATAGTGAAAAAGGCAGCTAAATAAACTTCAGAATATTTTTTTGAGGTGAAGGATTCTGTTTTACGAGTCACGAGAATACAATGTGGTCCTATATGCTGTTCGTTAAGATAATTTGTCCTAATTCGTCCATCTTTCACATTTAATAACAAAACTATAAATTTCCTCATTATTCTCTTACCAAGACTAATTCTTATTTAGTTGCCGTCTTGTTTTCACCATGAAAAAGGGTCATTGAAGTATATTTATCATCTTAGTTTTTCATTTTAACACACATAACGCGCAGGCAGCAGGGAATTAGTGCGTTAGGTAGCAGTGCTGCGTGTGAAAATGCGCTGATAGTGATCGGTGATCGATTTGCCTGACATCGATTATTTGGTTTCAGAACTGGACAGCTCCTCCAAAGAGCTTCTGAAAGAGCGAAACTAAAGAACGGTGTTAAGAAGTCATCTGGGAAACACCCGTATCTTAGGGTTCTCTCTTAGTTGAAACCTTCTTTGAACCTCTCTTAAATCCTTAAGAGAGGTTGGATCTGGGAAACCCGGCCAATGTCTGTTCTCTGAGCAGCCAGTGTAAGGCTGCGTCCCAATACTCCCCCTCGCCCTCGTTTTCTTCACTAACCCTAACTTTTGCGCGTTCCCGTGAAGGTAGTGGTGTCCCAATTCCTCTTTTCACCTAGGGGGAGTGGGCATAAAGAGGGCTAGGGGCTGAGAATAGCCCCTTCAAATAGAGGGATTTCAGATGCTGACTTGGCGAGCGAGGGGGTATGAAAATGTCCCAGAATGCTTTTGCCGTAGGCTCTGCGTCGATTTGACTCGCCGACCGAAGGCAAACAGGCAGACTCGTCTCAGAGAAATAGAGAGAAATAATCCTGTGACTCGTCAGATTTGTTTTGGATGTTTCTGATATAATAGTCTTCAGAAACCACAAAGTAATCCAGCTGTTAGCTGGGTAATTTAAACACTTTCAGAAAGTTGTAGAAGATCACGCCAGAATAAAGGGATTTATGGTTCCGCGTTACACCAACGCAGAGCCTACGGCGGAGGTTACGTAACCTACGTCGTAAGGTCTGCGTCGATGTACGCGGCGACGCGCGTCGTACGCCGTACCCTACGCCGTAGGCTCTGCGTCGATTTAACGCGGACCCAAGCTCCGGAGCCGGCAGACAGAAATCTCTAAATTTCGGAGCAAATTTCTTAACAGGCGTAGCTACAACTATTAGATTTCATCTATTAAACCAACATCTTCCTAAATGATTTATTTCAGCCAGCGTAAGTCTAACAGAGCTGCGTCCCAGGAGATAGTTTCTCTCCCGGGACGACGCAGCAGCTTGACCCGGCGGACACGTCTGTTTTCGGGCTGTGAGCTGAGGCTGCTCCCCGGGGGCGGCGGCTCTTCTCATCTCCGAAAACATCGGGTCAAATTTCTTAACAGGCGTTATTTGGATAAACTGAGCCCAGGTTGCGGATCTTAAGGTTACTTTTATGCCTGAAAAAATATTAAAACTTAATAAAGTGCCATATTAACAGCACTACAGCTGAAATTAAAACAGCTTTTGGCTCTCTGCTTCCTGTTCAGGTTAGGGATGAAAACGAGGGGGAGTAGGAGAAATGGGACAGGCACCTGGGCCAAGTGCCCTAGATCTCAAGTGCCCTAAAATCTCCCCCTTCTTTTTTAGGGGTTAGGGAAGAAAAGAAGTGCGAGTGGAGAAAAGAAGGGCAAGTGAAGGAGAATTGGGATTGGCCCTAAAGATCCCATAACTGGAGTGATGAGATCCACTTTTTTAGTTGAGAACCCGGGCAGCAGCATTCTGGATCAGCTGTAGCTGTCTGATTAACTTTTAGGCAGACGTATGTTGCAATAATCAATTCAACTGAAGATAAACACATGGATGAGTTCTTCAAGGTTCTGCTGAGACATTAGTCCTTTGATCCTGTAGATGTTCTTCAGATGATAGAAGGCGAACTTTTTAATTGTTTTAATGTGTTTCTGAAGGTTCAGCTCTGAGTCCATGACTACACCCAGATTCCAGGTCTTATCAGGGGTTTGTATCTGTGTGCTGAGTCTTGTTCAACTGAAGAAAATCATGGCACATCCCCTCATTGATTTGTTCCCTGCATCTACTCAATGCTTGTATAAGGATGTTCAGGAGCTCTCATGTTTAAACCCCAAATATTTTAAACAGAGTGAAAGCTGAACACTAAACACATTTCTGGTGTCATCATACTGGAGTACATCTGACACTTAGTGGAAATACCTGGATGATCAAATACGGGCCTGATGGAACTGAATTTCATCTGTTTTGATCTGTGCTGTGTACAGGGCCGGCCCAAGCATCCATGTGGCCCTAAACAAAATTAGATTTTGGGGCCCTCTATTACTGCCAATAATACAGATTATTGATCATTCACACACCCACTATAAACCTATTTCATGTTCTTCCCTGTCATTACAAATACACTTGTAAAACTAGATGTAATAACTTTTTGTTGTAGTTAGATTGTAATCCACATGGATTAAGACCATTGAAGCAGACAACAGATTAACAAATTTGCAGAAAAATCTTTCAATTAATATTTTTCAAAGTCAGCAACTGCCCCTACTGGCCACACAGAGAAGCAACAGATAAAAGGTCAAAGAGCTGCACAGTTGCAGCAAAGTTGTTTCCATCATCCTATTGTCAGCCTGGCATGTTTTTGCCCATCTATGGGTTTTTAATCTGAAATGGGAGCAAATTCAGCTACAAGAGCGTCCTGGGGTTGATTTACAATTAATATTTAAACAGATATAGTACTAAGTGAAAAAAAATAAAATAAAAAATATAATTATTATTATTTTTTTTAACTCTTGGGGACCCTAGTGGTCACGGGGCCCTAAGCAGCTGCTTAGTTGGCTTATGCCTTGGGCCAGCTCTGGCTGTGGAGGACAAATATGGACTGTCCAGCAAGTTTTTTTTTGTTTTTTTTTTTAATCTTTTTAGAAAAAACAACATATAATGATAACATGGATACGTGTAATCAAAGATACGCATTATACATTATACATTGTCCCCCCTTTTTTTTTTAAACACACAAAACCTAACTATGGAACAGAGTCTCTGTAGTGTTAAATAATAAATAAACAGATGAGCAAGAAATGATCAATGGAGGAAAGTAATGGATGAGCAAATGTGGCATACAAAAAACAAATTTAGTGGTAAATGCAAATGCCCATCACTGATATCCCATTAAATGGAAATAAATAAAACATAAAATGCAACATAAATAACAATAATAAAAACAAATAAAAGAAATGAAAAGAAAATTAAGGGGGGGGGGGGGTGAGTCGGTGGGTAGAGTCTTCAACGAGTTAAAGTAATCTACGAAGGATTGCCATCTATGAACAAATTTAGCTGAGTTGCCTTTTACTGAGTATCTCACTTTTTCCAATTTGAGGAAAAAAACATAACATCGCTAAGCCAAAGAGCAATAGACGGAGACTTTGGGGATTTCCATGAAAGTAGGATACGACGTCTTGCTAAAAGAGATGTGAAAGCCAATACTTCTGACTGTATGGGGCTGATATGTGAGGAGTCAACAGAGAGTCCGAATATTGCTATGAGAGGGGCCATAACAACATTTTTCACCTGAACTTTAGACATGATCACAGAATAGTCACTCCAAAATTTCTGTAGGACAGGAGAAAAACATGTGACTTAAATTGCAGGGAGAGCCCTGGCATCTGTCGCATAGGTCTGCAACATTCGGATATAATTCAGATAATCAGGATTTTGATAGGTGGGCTCTATGCAGCACCTTGAATTGAATAAGTTCTAGTCTAGCGCAAGGCGTGCTAGACCGTATGCTACGGATAACTTTATCCCACAGCTCCCCTGTGAAGTCCAGGCCCAACCCCCGTCCCTAACCCTCCTGAGCTTTATCTACAGAATGACCATCAAATATCATACACAGTGCATATATCCTAGATATAAGAGACTTTTGACTAAGTTTCATTGTTAGAAGATCATCCCACGGTTGGTTAGCAGGAAGGGAAGGGAAGCATGGAAACAGAGCAGAGGCACAGTGTCGAAGCTGGAAGTAATTATACAAATGGGAGGCAGGCAAATTGAACTTTGACCTCAGATCTGAGAATGTGGAAAAGATACCATCCTTATATAAATCCCTGAAGTGTTTAATGCCCCGGCTGTACCAAATCATAAAAGTGGTGTCTATTAGTGATGGAGGGAACAAATGATTCTTAGTAACAGGTGTATAGGTGGATGGAGAAGCAAATTTAAAATGGCGCCTAAACTGTGACCAAATTCAATGGTAAATAGGAGGAGAGTAGGGCCATTAGAGAGGATGAAGAGAGTGACTGAGCCTCCAATCTGCACCATAATAACTCAGGAGACTGAAGCCAATATATGAGTTTGTGAATATGCGCTGACCAATAGTAAAGCAAAACATTTGGTAGTGCTAGACCCCCATTAAATTAAAATTTTTGGAGAAGCGAATACCTCACTCTGGGTGTACCGGCCCATAAAAAGTTGGAAACAATTTGGTCAAGTGATTTAAAAAATCACTTGACCGGACACTCGGGTGAAGACCGGGCAGACCCAAACGGATTGTGAGGGTCTGTTGGGAACGTCTGGCTGAGCCCTCTGTCAGGGACATCTTCAACTCCCACCTCCGGGAGAGCTTCTCTCGGATCCCGGGGGAGGCGGGGTACATCGAGTCCGAGTGGACCATGTTCTCTGCCTCCATTGTCAACGCGGCGGCTCGAAGCTGTGGACGCAAGGTCTCCGGTGCCTGTCGTGGCGGCAATCCTAGAACCCGGTGGTGGACACCGGAAGTACAGGATGCCGTCAGACTGAAGAAGGAGTCCTACCAGGCTATGTTGGCCGGTGGGACTCCTGACGCAGTAGATAGGTACCGGCAGGCCAAGCGGGCCGCGGCTCGGGCAGTCTTGGAGGCAAAAACTCGGGTCTGGGAGGAGTTCGGGGAGGCCATGGAGGAGGACTTTCGGTCGGCCTCGAGGAAATTCTGGAGGACCGTTCGGCGCCTCAGAAGGGGGAAGCAGTACTCTGCCGGCACCGTTTACGGTGTGGGTGGGGAGCTGTTGACCTCGACTGGGGACATTGTCGGACGGTGGAAGGAATACTTTGAGGATCTCCTTAACCCGACTGACATGCCTTCCACTGAGGAAGCAGAGGGTTGGGGCTCGGAGGCGTGCTCATCCATCACCCAAGCCGAGGTCACTGAGGTGGTTCGTAAGCTCCTCAGTGGCCGGGCACCGGGGGTGGATGAGATTCGCCCTGAGTACCTCAAGTCTCTGGATGTCGTAGGGCTGTCTTGGCTGACACGCCTCTGCGACATTGCATGGAGGAAGGGGACAGTACCGCTGGGGTGGCAAACCGGGGTGGTGGTCCCTCTGTTTAAAAAGGGGGACCGGAGAGTGTGTTCCAACTACAGGGGGATCACACTTCTCAGCCTCCCGGGGAAAGTCTACGCCAGGGTACTGGAGAGGAGATTACGGCCGATAGTCGAACCTCGGATTCAGGAGGAACAATGCGGTTTTCGTCCCGGTCGTGGAACACTGGACCAGCTCTATACCCTCCGCAGGGTGCTCGAGGGTTCATGGGAATATGCCCAACCAGTCTACATGTGCTTTGTGGATCTGGAGAAGGCATTTGACCGTGTCCCTCGTGCCATTCTGTGGGGGGTGCTGAGTGAGTATGGAGTCCGGGGCCCTCTACTAAGGGCTGTCCGGTCTCTGTATGATCGAAGCAGGAGTCTGGTTCGCATTGCCGGCAGTAAGTCAGACTTGTTCCCAGTGCATGTTGGACTCCGGCAGGGCTGCCCTTTGTCACCGGTCCTGTTCATAATTTTTATGGACAGGATTTCTAGGCGCAGCCAGGGGCCGGAGGGGATCCGGTTTGGGAACCTCAGGATTTCATCTCTGCTTTTTGCAGATGATGTTGTCCTGTTGGCTTCATCAGACCGGGACCTCCAGCATGTGCTGGGGCGGTTTGCGGCCGAGTGCGACGCGGCAGGGATGAGAATCAGCACCTCCAAGACCGAGGCCATGGTTCTCGACCGGAAAAGGGTGGCGTGGAGAAGTCCTGCCTCAGGTGGAGGAGTTCAAGTATCTCGGGATCTTGTTCACGAGTGAGGGAACAATGGAGCGTGAGATTGACAGGCGGATCGGTGCAGCGTCCGCAGTAATGCGGTCGATGTACTGGACCGTCGTGGTGAAGAGGGAGCTGAGTCGAAAGGCGAAGCTCTCGATTTACCGGTCAATCTACGCCCCTACCCTCACCTATGGTCATGAACTTTGGGTAGTGACCGAAAGGACAAGATCGCGGATACAAGCGGCCGAGATGAGTTTCCTCCGCAGGGTGGCTGGACGCTCCCTTAGAGATAGGGTGAGGAGTTCGGTCACCCGGGAGGAGCTCGGAGTCGAGCCGCTACTCCTCCACGTTGAGAGGAGTCAGCTGAGGTGGCTTGGGCATCTGTACCGGATGCCTCCTGGACGCCTCCCTAGGGAGGTGTTCCAGGTATGTCCCACCGGGAGGAGACCCCGGGGAAGACCCAGGACACGCTGGAGAGACTATGTCTCTCGGGTGGCCTGGGAACGCCTCGGACTCCCCTCGGAAGAGCTGGAGGAAGTGTCTGGGGTGAGGGAAGTCTGGGCATCCCTGCTGAGGCTGCTGCCACCGCGACCCGGTAACGGATGAAGCGGGAGAAGATGAGTGAGTGAGATTTAAAAAAAGATTTTGGTAGAAATAAAGGAGTGCATTGGAACAAAAAAAATAGATTTAGGCAATACAGTCATCTTCACTGTGTTAACTCTACCTATCAGCGACAATGGTAGGGAGTTCCACCTCTGTAAGTCCGCCTTCACTCGAGTTACCAGTGAGGAAAAATTAGCGGTGAAAAGAGAGGGCAGAGTGCGGGTCACATTAATCCCTAAGTATCTAAAGCCCGACGGGCTGAGTTTAAAGGGAATATCACATTGTTTGAGTAGTAAAGCAGAAGGGTTTATGGGGAAGCATTCACACTTGTGAAGATTGACCTTATAGCCGGAGAAGGATCCATAATTCTTCAACAGAGATAATATTGGTGCAATGCTGGTTAAAGGGTCAGATACATATAAAAGGAGGTCGTCTGCATAAAGTGACAATTTGAGTTCCACATTGGACCTAGAGATTCCGCGAAATACAGGAAGAGTTCTTAAAGCAATTGAAAGTGGTCCGACGGATAGAGCGAAAAGCAAAGGGGAGAGAGGGCAGCCCTGTCTCGTGCCACGTGATAATGTAAAATAAGTGGAGTAGTTGTCATTGATGTGAATGCTGGCCTGAGGGGAAGTGTAAAGAAGTCTAATCCAAGATATAAACCTGTGTCCAAATCCGAATTTATGAAGTGTTGCAAAAAGATAGTTTCAGCGACACGATCAAATGCTTTCTCAGCATCAATCGCGATAACAACTTCAGGAAGTGGAGAAGAATCTTTAGAGAAAATCATGTTTAGAAGTGTACGAACATTATAAAAGAGCTGGCGTCCCTTGATGAAACCATTCTGCTCCTCAGATATGATGATGGTAGGAAGGATCTTATCAAGACGAATCGTTAGTGCTTTGGCTAAAATTTTGACATCCATATTCAGTAAAGACAAGGGCCTGTAAGAAGTGCATGATCCAGGGTCCTTGTCCTTCTTCAAAAGGAGGGCAATGGACGCCTGCATTAAAGAGGGAGGCAATGAGCCATGATCAAGGGACTCGTTGTACATTGAGAGTAGAAGGGGGGCTAATTTGACTTTGAATTTTTTTTTAAACTCAGCACCGAACCCATCGGGACCAGGGGCCTTGTTGCTTTGCATAGCTTCATTGGCGGCAGCAATTTCTTGCAAGCTGAAAGGAGCATCGAGGCCATTAGCCACATCCAAGTTAATAGTAGGAACAGTGATACTTTCAAGAAAGGTCATTTCTGCTGTGTCAAGTGGAGATTCTGATTCATAGAGAGGAGTAGTATGACTTAAAAATTGTGTTGATGGCGATTGGATCGGTGGTAAGTGTGCCAGTAGAGTCTCTAATACTGGGAATCAGTCCAAAGAAGGATTAATAACACAATTCAGATCACCGCCCAGTATTGTAATATGCGTATTTAAGAAAGGCAGGTTGCCAAACAGCCTATCTGTAAAATTGGGGTCATCAAAATTAGGGGCATATATCACCAACAATACAGGGTTACAGTATAGAGTGCTTGCAACAATAAGATATCTACCATTCTTATCGGATATTGTCCTGGAGACGGAGAAATTAACTCTTTTGTTGATCAAAATTGCTACCCCTCTAGACTTAGAATCAAAGTTTGAATGAAAAATATCACCCATCCAAGCACGTTTGAGCAGTGGCGTGCACAGACATTTTGGGGGGCAGGTGCTCAGTGCAAAATAAGGGCACATACGCGGTGTGTGGAACTGTTGGCTGCCTTATAGCAGTGTGATATTTGGAAGAAAAAAAAACATAGCATATGGCATGGCATATTTATTTCAATATCTTAAAAACATTGTAATACAACATATTTCAATGTCTCCCGATTCTCATCCCGAAATCTTTTTTATGGCCCTTGACTCTTTAATGACATCTTATATTTGGAATGGTAAACACGGACAGCGTTTCTCCAAAGACCTAAGCAGGTGGGGGGACTGGCTCTGCCTAATTTCCACTAGTATTACTGCAGCAAATATTCAATGTTTGATGTACTGGATGCATTTCCATGTTGAACCCGCCGTGGGTCATGTCAGGGGAAGGTGCTGGTAGATGCTCCCAGGGGAGCAGCTCCATGGTGTGGATCAGTGGGCTGAGGCCGCAGCCTTCATCAGAACCATGACTGAGATGATGGATCTGATCTGGGGGGGGTTGATTCTAACACACCTCTGTCTCCAGTTCCAGAGGATTCCAGATGTGAGAATCCCAAAGCTTTAGCACCAGCTGAGGCCCGCGCTGCAGCTGTGATGGCAGATTTATTTTCAGACTCTCTGTGAGTTCATCATACCCACACTCAGATCAGCCCGGTGTTTCTGCAGCTTGGGTTTGTTTTGGAGCGTTATTAAATTATTCCAATCTTGCTCAGATGTCGCAGCCACCTAGCAGTTAAAATGTGTTTATACTAGATACTTTTTTTTCCACAACAAAAGATAAATAAATGCAGCTATATCATAAATTTGACCGACTGAGCTGCTGAGACAACATATTAGGAGTAAAATGTATGGCAAGCCATTTTAATATTTAACAGTTAGACTGGAAATGTGTTGCAGATATCCCCAATTCCATTCTTCATAGTCAAAAAGAGCATTTCAGATATCTACAATTACATTCTTCCTATCCACAATTGTCATTTCAGATATCCACAACGTCATTCTGCCTATAGGACAAATGACGTCACTGTTGCCAGTCATGTGTATGGGGTTTCTAATTAGAAAAATCTACAATTCAGTTGCAGATATCCGCAATGTGAATTATGGATATCTGCAACTGAATTACAACTAGTTGTAATTCCAGTTTCGGATATCTACAATTTCATTTTGACTAGTCATAATTCCAGTTCAATATATCTTTAATTCCCCTCAATTCAAGATATCTACATCGTCTTTTCTAGATATCTTAAATTAAGTTTTGACTAGTTAGAACAAAGTTGTAGGTATCTTGAACTGGAATTATGACTAGTCAAAATTATGTAGATATCTCAAACTGGATTTACGGATAGTCATAATGTAATTGTAGATATCTATAATCAAGTTATAGATATCATATAATGAATTTTAATTAGAGATATCTCAAATTGGAGATATCTTTAACTTCCATTCTGCCTAGTCAAAATGTAATTACAGATATCTTGAATTAAAGTTTTGACTAGTCAAAATGACGTTATAGATATCTTGAATGACAATTCTGACTAGTCACAATGTAATTACGACTAGTCAAAATGCAGTTGTAGATATCTGCAATGTTAATTCCGGATACTCAAACTTAGCCATAAAAATGTAGCAGGAAGAAAGATAGATACAATTCCATGAAAAAGACTTTGAATTTATTTAACTGAACTGAACCTGAACTGCCTATCATTTAACAGAACTGGATGGAAGTGAAGATGAGTTGTTTCACGTCTCCACCAACAGCAGATATTGACGCTGACCTTGTAGCTCAGGGCCCCTCGTGGCTACAGGGGCCACCTGCATCTAGATAAACTATGCAGGAAGACAACAGGTCTGGGTTGAAAGAATGACACCAACAAACTTTGTTGAGCCTCCCTGAGCACTATAACTTATAAGGACAATTTGAAGGAAAAATACATGAATAAATCAGTTAAAATGTTTGGCTGGGAAGGCGATATAATACCATGGACAACAAATTAAGTTTCTGACTTTATTGACTGGATCCAGACCCGCAGTTCCTCTACTGACCACGAGGGTCTCGGTCCAACAAGGAGTTTTACCTCCATGTTAAAATGCATAACTTAACAGAAATAAACATATTTACAGTCTAGTACAGCTACAAAAATAAATAAACAAATAAATAAATGGACGTGTTCAGAATCAGAATCAGGTTTATTTGGCCAAGTCAGGTCAAACAAGACAGGGAATTTGACTCGGTTATTTTCGCTCAATGTACAGTAAATAGGCAAATGGCAGCTCTGATTAACATACCGTAGATGACCAAATAGTCGCCCGCGCGCAAATACGCGCCTGTGCTCTAATAGCCGCCGGGGGTCCGAGCCCATTTGGCATAATAAACGCCGGTTCAATTAAACGCCCGGGCGACTACCGGTAATAACCTGGTAATAACACTGTATTTGCATTGTATTGTGTACAGTATCGTTCATACTGCTCTGATCAGCTCCGTGTGTCGCCGTTACACAGACAAACTGTCTTTGTATATCAGAGCATGACAAAAAAAAAAAAACGCTCCAGCCATAACCGCTCAGCGCTCCAGTAACACTGCACCGCGCTCCGCTCCAAAAATGTTTGCATGCATATAAAATCATTTTATATGCATGCAAACATTTTTGGAGCATGTGCATTTTATTAAAATGCACATGTTTACCTGAAGTCTGTGTACTGGAACTCGAAGCCGGTTTTGGGGCAGGGGTGGGCTGTTCCCACACCCAAACCTGCATCCTGCCCACCTGATCAAAGTCATGGGGATTCTTTATTATTTATCATTTTATTTTTTTATATATTAAAATCCCAAAATATCTGTACCGTTTCTGATTGGGTGTGTGCACTGCGAATAATTTTTAGACACAACAAAGAACGCGTACCGCAAAAGTTGTGTCTCAGCGGAGGAACCCGGCGTCCCAGCAAAATGAGAAGAGAAAAAAGAGGTTTTCTGAAGAGCAGACAGCGCACACACTGAAGGCTGATTTATGGTTCCGCGTTACACCAACGCAGAACCTACGGTGCAGGGTACGCCGTAAGGCTGATTTATGGTTCCGCGTTACACCAACGCAGAGCCTACGGCGCAGGGTACGCGGCAATGCGCTCTTTTTTTTGCTATTAAAACATGATTTGTAATGTGAATTTGCAAAACTTAAACTACAAATAATAGTTTTTGACGTAACATCAGAGATTGTGCATGCTCTCTGTGAAAGGATGAGTCCAATCGGGTCGCAGCTGCTTCAACTGTGATTCCTTCACGAGGAGCGACCAGGATTTCAAACACGTTTGATTTTCTTGCGACCTCACGATTCGTGATCGGGAGCTCTTCGTGAGGTGTTGTGTTGTGTACAGTGCGTACAATTTTAGTTCCAGTGGTACTATGGTGATCTCATATGTTCTTTGTAAGTAATGGTCTGGTGCTGCTCATTGCAAAAAATAAATTGTAGCCTGGTGCAAATACCCGCCTGGTTCTTATAAACGCCTGGGGTCCAAGTGGATTTAGCATATTAAACGCCCGGGCTACTAAATGGTCATCTACGGTATATACAATTTTTAAAAAAGTGAAAGGTGCAGCAGTATGAGGTAGACATGGTTATGGAAAGGTGCATTGTTACAGCATATGGTTGTGGTTATTATTATTATTGCACAATGATTGATTTCTCTGAGACTCTATTGTCACTATTCCTGTCTTCCATTGCTTGATTGAAATGTCCCTGACTAAAGTTTACCGGAGGAAGTTACCTGTTGAACCCCCTGTGGAGAAGGCTGATGATTTTCCATTTGCAGATATTCTGGTGTGATTGCTGCAGTGTGATTAGTCTATTCTTTTGAGCGATAGTATAATGATCGAAAGAGTGGAATGGAATAAGGGAAAATATATTTTCTGATATGCGAGTGACCTTATTAAATGATTCTCTGTCACGCATACTCATATCTCATGCTACATTTAAATCATGCATACATACTCATATATGCATACATAATTCACATATCTACATGTGTACATGTACATGTTAGATGAACACCACATTAGTCTATATGCACCCCATATAGTGTAGTGATCTGATATTTTTAGATGATATTCATACATAAACTAACCAACATCAAGCTTCACACAGGATCTTTGAAAAAAATCCAGATCAGCAGAATAACGAGAGGACATATGGCCACATCATGTAGTTTCACTTTTTTATTCAAATGTTTTTTCTAGACGCAGAACAATGAAACATAAACTGGTGAAAAATCAAATTTAAGATAAACACATTTTTCAGTTGAAACTGAAAACAAAACTCCAGATTTCTTTTTTCCTCAGAACATAACATGTCTAAATCAGAATCAGAAAAGCTTTATTGCCAGGTCAGACATAAATCATAAATTGGTACTTAGTAAACTGAGCTCTCCGAGTAAAAGCTGCCCCACACTGGAGTTTGCATGTTCTTCCCCGTTTTCCCTTGGGTAGCAATGTGAGCTACCCTCACAAAAACATGCAACAGTCCTGGGCTACAACTGCCCCCTCTGGCCCGGCGGGGCGCCAGATGGAGTGGGGAGGATCTGGCCGGAATAACGTGATCCTTCCACGCGCTACGTTCGGCCAGAGAATCCTCACCCTGTCTGGTGAAAAGAAGCGGCCTGCTCACTCCTCAGGTTAAAGAGGAGACCTGAGCTCAGTTAGGCCCTCCCGGGGTTGGCAGAGGGGAGCAATGCCCAGGACTGTCACTTAGGTATGAGCACTGGGTGATAAAATGGGTAAAAAAAACAAAACAAAGCTGCCTCACACTGATAACGGACCATTTTTATCCAGTGTGAATACGCTGATGACACCTTAGACCATCTTGTCGGGTAAAAGCTGCCCCACACTGATCACATCTGTAAGGCTTCTCTCCAGTGTGAATACGCTGATGGCACCTTAGTCTATCTTGTCGGGTAAAAGCTGCCTCACACTGATCACATCTGTAAGGCTTAAATCCAGTGTGAATACGCTGATGACACCTTAGATCACCTTGTAGGGTAAAAGCTGCCTCACACTGATCACATCTGTAAGGCTTAAATCCAGTGTGAATACGCTGATGACTCCTTAGACTATCTTGTCGGGTAAAAGCTGTCCCACACTGATCACATCTGTAAGGCTTAAATCCAGTGTGAATACGCTGATGACACCTTAGACTATCTTTTCGGGTAAAAGCTGCCCCACACTGATCACATCTGTAAGGCTTAACCCCAGTGTGAATACGCTGATGGCTCCTTAGATGACCTTGTTGGGTAAAAGCTGCCCCACACTGATCACATTTGTACGGCTTTTCTCCAGTGTGGATACGCTGATGACTCCTCAGATCACATTGTTGGGTAAAAGCTTTCCCACACTGATCACAGCTGTACAGCTTCTTTTCAGTATGAATCCCCTTTCGGACCTTCAGACCCGGTGAAGTGGTGACGACTTTATCCCTCCTATCACAGCAGTAACTTGTTGTTCTCTCTTTGGCTTTATGTTTCTGTAAGGAAAGAGAAAAAGACTTAGGCCGTTTCCGAATTTGCATACTGTACTACTAGTATACACTGATTTGGCAAATGTAGTAAGTAGTATGCTGTATGTGAACAGAAGGAAATCTGCAGTGTGCGAAAAATACCCGGATGTTTTACTGATTTGGAAAAAAATCCGCAGCATGCATCAGACCAGTCTAGCTCGCCTACTGTATCCCAGAATGCAATGCGGCCCGGCAGCGCTTTTTTCATTTTTTTCTCAAAGCTTTATTGAGAAAACAGCTGCAACCGGACAGTGATGTGATGTGAAGGCAGAAAGGACTAATTGCGTCCGTGGAGAGGGAGAAGGAGGAATATAAATGTAAGTAACTTTAATGTATAACCTTTCTAATTCAATTTAGTGTAAGGACAACGATTAAAAATTGTGACAAAGCTACGTTGCCCATTTGTAATGAATGTAGAACTTGGCATATTTGTCGTAATAACGTTAATACAAAGCGATAACGTAACGTTAAGTATGTTAGGTTTCTGTTAGTTATCTTAGCGTGCTTGCTAGGTAAATTAAAGTGATTTAAGTGTTATGACAACATTATATATCGGTAGTTCGTGGTATTTTCATGAAATAACTACTTTTCATTGCTGTGTTTTGACAGAGAATTTGTCCGGGAGCTGAAATAAATAAGAGATGCAGAGAGAGCGACTCGACAGAGAGCAGAAGAACTTTGTTAATAATAAAATAAAATAAAATTCAATAGACTGATATGTTATGTAATACATTTATTAAAATCTCTTTCCATCCCTTATGTCATTTCATCAATTAATGTGGTATTACTGCTATTTCAACATTTAAGTGTTGAGACACTTGGGAATATTTTCAACCACTTTGAAATACTTTCAACCACTTTGAGATATTTTCAAACACTTTTTCTTGATTTTAAGACAGAATGGCCAGTTTTCAGTGCAGCCCCTCCAGAGCTTCCAGCGCGCTTCCAGCCACATGTGTCCGCTCCCCAGGCCTCGTCCTCGGCTCCGGGGGAGCCCTACCCCCCCGCTCCTCCTGACCGACGCGGCCTGAAATCGGAGGGCCCCCCACGCTCCCGGCTTCACCGCCGGCTCGCGGTGGGGCGGTTCCTCCGGAGCCCGCTGGTTGAACCCAGCCGCGGCTCCAGCGACCCCCAACCACCCAGAACGGTGCGTCGGTGAATGGGGGGTCCGGTCGGTCCCCCGGTCTCGCTTCCCCAACGCCCTCGCCAGAAAAATAACTTATTTGACAATTTTCACCTGTTTCAAAGAAATTCTCACTTGAAATAAGTAGGAAAAATCTGCCAGTGAGACAAGATTCATCTTCTCATTACAAGCAATAAAATCCTGTTCCACATGCAGATTTTTCCACTTATTTTAAGTGAAAATCTACCTGAAACAGGTGAAAATTGTTGGTTTTTCCAGTGATGAGTCTTGTTTTAAGTGTAATGAGATTTTTTTTACTAAAATGAAACATTTTAACTAGAAATAAGACAAATATTCTTGTTAAGATTGTGAGTTTTTGCAGTGATCCATTTTACTTATCTTGTGAAGGACAGAGTCATATTGATAAGTTCAGAAAACTGTTTTTTATTGTTGTGTTTTGATGTATTTGATGTAAGCCCAGTGGATATTTAAAGCTTACAGAAGGCTGCATTTAACTGCTGCTATGTCATTCCTGCAGTATTTCTGCAGGTGTTTTGGTCAGTGCCATTATTTGTAATATATTATATTATTTGTAATCAGGACAAAATATCTGTCCCCATATGATAAAATGCACCATCCCCCCTGATGTTTCTATACAACTAGAGTACTGTATATGTATGTATGTATGTATGTATGTATGTATGTATGTATGTATGTATGTATGTATGTATGTATGTATGTATATATATATATACCGTAGATGACCATTTAGTAGCCCGGGCGTTTAATATGATAAATCCACTTGGACCCCAGGCGTTTAAAAGAACCAGGCGGGTATTTGCACCAGGCTACAATTTATTTTTGCAATGAGCAGCACCAGACCATTACTTACAAAGAACATATGAGATCACCATAGTACCACTGGAACTAAAATTGTACACACTGTACACAACACGAAGAGCTCCCGATCACGAATCGTGAGCTCGCAAGAAAATCAAGCATGTTTGAAATCCTGGTCGCTCCTCGTGAAGGAATCACAGTTGAAGCTGCTGCGACCCGATTGGACTCATTCTTTCACAGAGAGCATGCACAATCTCTGATGTTACGTCAAAAACTATTATTTGTAGTTTAAGTTTTGCAAATTCACATTACAAATCATGTTTTAATAGCAAAAAAAAAAGAGCGCATTTCCACGTACGGTGCGTGTCGCCGCGTACCCTACGCCGTAGGCTCTGCGTTGGTGTAACGCGGAACCATAAATCAGCCTTACGGCGTACCCTGCATCGTAGGCTCTGCGTTGGTGTAACGCGGAACCATAAATCAGCCTTTAGTGTGTGCGCTGTCTGCTGAACTCTTTTTTCTCTTCTCACTTTGCTGGGACACCGGGTTCCTCCGCCAAGACACAACTTTTGCGGTACGCGTTCTTTGTTGTGTCTAAAAATGATTTGCAGTGCACACACCCAATCAGAAACGGTACAGATATTTTGGGATTTTAATATATAAAAAAATTAAATTATAAATAATAAAGAAGGCGGAGCAGAGCGGTGACAACCTTTGTGAGCGAGGAGCGGAAATTCTCGCCGCTTCACTCCGCTCACATGCTCTGTCTGTGTAACAGCGACACACGGAGCTGATCAGAGCAGTATGAACGATACTGTACACAATACAATGCAAATACACTGTTATTACCGGTAGTCGCCCGGGCGTTTAATAGAACCGGCGTTTATTATGCCAAATGGGCTCGGACCCCGGCGGCTATTAGAGCACAGGCGCGTATTTGCGCTATTTGCACTATTTGGTCATCTACGGTATATATATATACACACACACACACGCATACAAACCCAGTGTTTTTTTTTGTGGGGGGGGCGTATGGAGCCAAATCAAGGCCAAAAGTTTTGCTAATTTGAAAATAAAATTTGAACCTGAAAATTCTTTTTTTCAGTTTCAATTTTTTTTTTCGGTTTCAGACACTATATTCATTTTACATATATTACTTCATGTTTTTTACTAGATAGATGAATAAAGTTCTATCTATCTATCTATCTATCTATCTAGTAAAAACATGAAGCTTCACTTTATATTCAGACAAACTAACGTGACAGCTACGACTGAATCCTTCATTTAGTAGGCAGTATACAGTGCAAACTTTGCAGTATGTAGCATGTAGTGCGGTAGTGTCCGAATTCGGAAACGACCTTAGATCCTGTTGTTGGCTGACCTGACAAATCCTTTTTCAGTTCAAGTCAAGGGCTGTCGGTCAGGTTCGCAGTGAAACAATGAAGAGTTTTATGTCTGAGTGCTATGATAAGCATGTTCTGTTATAAATGGCTCTTGACAGCCAGAAACATTCAGATCGTTAAACTTTAAACTTTATTTATATAGCACTTTTCATGCAGGTAGAATGCAACACAAAGTGCTTTACATTAGAAAAAGAAACAATCCCCCCTTGACCCCCCCCCCCACTCCCTCATTCATACAACATACACACACAGCATACTATTCAGATGCATACACCCCCGGCACCCCGGCACCCTTGTGATAAAAATGGAGTATGGCTGAGCACTAGGGCTGGGTCTTGTTAAGAACCTCACGATTCGATTTGATTCTTTAAGTTTCGATTCGATTGGTGCCCGTCGCGTGCATTTGTTTTGAGAGAAGACGGGACGGACTTTCAAAATTACTTTTCTGTTTCACCAAGTGAACAGACGGAACGCAAAAAAAAAGATGTTAAACTGCTGGAAAGGACCTGGGGCCTCATTTAAAATGGAGTGCGTAGGATTCATACTAAAAGTGCACGTACGCTCAAAAGCCGAAAATGCCGTGCGCAAAAAAAAATCTGGATCAATAAAACCATGTGCACGCAGACTTCCACGCAGTCCAGCTGGAAGGTTGCGTATCTGAATCCGCCCCTTTACACGCCCAGAAATGCATATGGATGAGCCTGCTGAGCATGCGCAGTGGCTTTCTGCAGCCTGTTTGGCGCAGATCCATGGTTTGGCGTCAGAATGAATGAGAAGTAGCAGCCACCGTGACACTGACTTTCACGGAGACCTAGATGCTGTAGATGATGTGGAGGACAGGAAAACCACATTATTTGGTGGTCACAGTAAAAGTTAGAATAAGTATATAAATAGTATACAATAAAATAAAGTGAGTGGGTGGCAGCACGCCGTTGCTGCGCTAAACGCCGTGAGTTCCCCGGCGCAACAGGGGGGACATGCCCCCCGTCTTTTCAAAACCATGTTTTTTTTCCCCTTACTTTTTACAGTTTAAAAACTAACGGTAGGATCAGCCTTAAATTGCAAATTATCAAGACACTGTATGAAAGCGATACGAAAACGGCCCCGCAGCCCCGCTTCACCCCCCGCTCCCCCTCCTCCTCCTCTCCCGTCTCTCCTCAGAGCTGCTCAGGGCGGGTTTATGGTTCCGCGTCACCGACGCAGAGCCTACGGCGTAGGTGCGCGTCGCCGCGTACTCTACGCCGTAGGCTCTGCGTCGTTTTAACGCGGGCCCTAATTTAGGCACCATATACAAGCAGCACGTAAAGGTTTCACGCGCGCGTAAAACTCATATATATGAAAAAAAATCTGTGTCCCTTTAGGGAAGAAATGAGGGGCTCCGTGGGGCTCCCTAAACGCAGCCCCTCATTTGTTCTGTCCTAAAGCGGTGGGTGAAGAAGAGGCTGCAGCAGCAGCAGCACCAGAGTCCTGACTGACAGCTTCACACACAGACGGACACGATCAGCGCTATATTATTTTATTATTTTATTATTTTAAGCCTGACATATGTTGTGATATGTGATGACATTATTAAGAGTATGACATGAATCTGGCTTCATTTCACCACCTCACAGCCTGCCTCGCCAGTTCCCCGTGTCTTAAGTAAATTCTTACGGGAGGGTCCTAGTTGCCGTAAAGATACGCAGATTTTTCGGTTAGTTTTTTCTTTTTAGATCCGAGGATTTGCGTAGAAGGAAGCTTCCGCAACTTTCAGGCGCTTTTTCTGCGCAAGCAAGCTTTATAGATGAGGCCCCTGGAATTTACCGGGATACCTTAAACAAGGGAGCCAGGGAGCGGTATATGGAGAAAATAATGATTATTAACGGGTTGGGTCCATACTAAATCCCTATCAAAGAGTGGAGCTCCGATGAGGATTTACTGCCGCAGTTCTGCACAACCCACGTCTTAGGCAACCTTGTTTACGAGTGTTTGGCAGCTGCTTTGGTAAATGTTTGACTCGCCATGTGTTTCAACAAATGTGTATAATAGTACAACATACAGTACATGTTTTGTATCACTCTCTATGTGGAAGAGGCTCTGAGGCGTGAGCAATATTTTAGTTTTCCTCGTGAGATTATTTTTTTCCTCTGCAGCTACAAATAGAGTTAATATCTTTTCCTCAACAAACTAGTTTTATCTGAAGATTGGGGTTAATCGCACCGCAGAGAGCTGGTCAGCAACTGCGTTTAGCTGGCGAAGTGGGGAATAAAACGTTATGAGTGTTTGTTTGTGGTTTAATAAACCTGTGTTTTGATGCGACCCCGGTCTGTGTGCGTGTTTGTTTGTGATCATGTGTGAAAGGTTATGTTTGGTCGTTACAGCCGCAATCCAACGGAGCCGACGACTCTTTTACTCTGTTATCTCAGATTCTCGGCCTCCGTGGCTCTGCTTCCGAGCAGGAAAGCGGTGTAAAGTTAAACCATTAGCAATCTTTTCCCCGCGTCTGTTACGTGGAGCTGCTGCAGCCACAACACAGCAACGGGTTACCAGCTTCTGCAGAGCTGCGCTCCACGCCCCGCCCATTTTCGTCTCGACTACGAATCGGGAAGGAGGGGGAAGTGGCGTTTGCCGTAAAGCAGTCAAAGCCGTAAAAATGTGTAGTTTTTTAGTGTGGCAGGGTTCCTACCATGCTCCTCAAAGTTACATAGTGCCAGTGAAGGCGATACAGACCCCTCAGACCATGACAGAGGTGTCATTAAACCTGTTGATGTACCATCACAATGACTCTGGAAATATGATATTTAGGTGGAAAAGTTACATAGTGCTGCTTTAAGGTGTTTCATCTTCATTTAAAATTATATGTTCATTGTTACTACTACTGATGTGCCTAAATTATTATTGTTCATTCCTTGACCGTTAAAAGTATTGTGTTGCATTCAATACATTAACATAAGAATAAAGTTATTAATTTCCAAATGAAAATGTTTATTCAGAGGTTTTCTCATTACATGAACAAAAATACTTTTGAATTTGAATCCCATTCACTAATGCCCTGCCTACAGTATAAATCTTGAGAGCTTTCTTAGGACTGGTTATGTTATTAACATGTCAGGAGGCAGCATCAGACACATGGTGGTGATGCTGCTATGAGCTGTTGGACGGGTGAGTATGAGTAAGGACAGTATCCACACTAAAAAAAAAATGTGACTACACCACTGGCTGCAACGATTCCCCCAGTAAAGCTGGGCATACACCGTGCGATATTTTAAATTGTTTGATTCAGCCCCATCTCACACTGCACGACTAGATCGCTGAGTTCAAAAGTTCACAGCCCACGATTTATGGTCTCACACTGTACGACCCGATGCTCCGATGCGACCCGTCTGCTCACACTATACGTTCATAATCCTCACGCCGGACTTCTGAGTACTGGAACTGCGAGGCCGGATTTGGGGCAGGGATGGGCTGTGCCCGCCCAAACGTGCGTCCTGTCCACCCAATCAAAGGTTATGGGGATCCTTTATTTTTTATATATATATATATATATATATATATATAAATAAATAAAATCAGAAATTATCTGTACCATTTCTGATTGGGTGGGCACTGTGCATCATTTTTAGACACAACAATGAACGCATACCGCAAAAGTTGTGTCTCGGCGGAGGGACCCGACGTCCCAGCAAAATGAGCACAACAGAGAAGTTCAGAACAGCACACAGAACACACACTGAAGGCTGATTTATGGTTCCGCGTTACACCAACGCAGAGTCTACGGCGTAGGGTACACGGCAACGCGCCCCGTACGGTGCGGGTCGCCGCGTACCCTACGCCGTAGGCTCTGCGTTGGTGTAACGCGAAACCATAAATCAGGGTTTAGCAATTTGGGCCATTCTGTGTGGTGATAAATGAAAAAAGATTAAACGCCGTGATTAGACAAGGAATTGGCTGGGCAGACGTGAGAAATGCAGTCTTTTTTTTCTGCCATTAAAACATGATTTGTAATGTGAATTTGCAACACAAACAATAGTTTTTGACGTGACATCAGAGATTGCGCATGCTCTCTGCGAAAGGATGAGGCAAATCAGGTCGTAGCGCGACCAGGATTTCAAACACGTTTGATTTTCTTGCGAGCACACGATTTGTGATCGGGAGCTCGTCGTGAGGTGTTAATCTCTCGTCGTTACCCCACGTATACTGCACGAGGCACGACCAACGATTGGGTCGAAATCCGGCCCGATCCAAAAAATAGTTGCACGACTGGAAAATCGGCTCAAAACGAGCCGATAATCGCACAGTGTCTGCCCGGCTTAACCCGATTACAAAAAAAGATCGAGGATAAATGTAAACCTCCAGACTGCTGCGTCTGTGAGCGCCGCCAGATTCATCATTATATATTAGGGGTGTAACAATATATATCGTGCCACGAAATTTTGCGATACAAAAACCTCACGATACGTGTCGTGGAGGTGACAAAGTATATCGCGATATTGGGTTATTAATATGAATATATAGTGTTGAATAGTAACGCGCATCCGACCGCGCGGACAAAATCTTACTCCGGTCAGAAGAAACTAGTCCCGTTTTGAGCTCTGAACTTTTACTTATTTAAGGCTGGTGTAGAGTTAAGCCGTACCTTATTAAATTAAACCTTTTTCGGGTCGTGAGTAGGATAAACACGGGGACAACTTCTGCTGAGTTCCAGTGTACTTTAATGTCCGCTCAACAGCGTAGGATTTTAGAACATCAACACAGCACCTAGTGCCGTACTGTGGTGTATCACTCCGCCCAATCTAAGACAGACTAATCACTACAGATAAACTGACTAGTGTCATTATAGTCCCTGATTTACATCAGAATATAAAGAATATATTTATAAAATAATGAACCCTGAATTACCAAAATAACCTTAACAAAAATAAATCTCCTCTTACACTTATAAGGTGAGCATGAATCAATCTTTTTTATGATGTAAAATTGTATATATTTATTTACTTTTATTTATTTATTTAATTTTAGTTGTTAAATTTCTGGAAAAGAAAAAAGTCAAATCACACATGAGAGAAACTATTCAGTTTGTGGCAAAATATTTGTACTTGTATGAAACTGAAGATGCATAATGCAAACCTGACATTTACTTTTAGTTCAGTTTGTGGAAAATGGTTGGCTTGGCTTTCTCTTTAAAACTTAAACAGTTATAAAGCATTACAAACTGGAACAATAGGGCAAACGCACAGCATTGTTTTGTATTTTTTGTCTTTCAAATAAAAGACAATTTTTTCCAGTCATATGTTCCTCATTCAAAGTTGTTAAAAAAAATACTGCTATAATATCGTATCGTTATGGTGACCTCAATATCGTGTATCGTACTGTATCGTGAGATTAGTGTATCGTTACACACCCTTATTATGTAAATTATATATTCAGACGTAGACAGGTTTAAAAGTCTCTTGGGAAAGTCACGTGTTTGTGTTTTCTGCTGCTCAGTTCAAACTACTCACAATAAAATAAAGCGTTTGGATGATCAGCAGCAACAGAGAGACCGAGGAGGAACGTGGACCTGAACACTGACCTGCAGACCAGCGGAGGAAGAGTCCGCTTTGGTCCTGCTGGACTCCTGGTCCTGGTTCTGATCCCGGTCCATCTCCTCCAAACACGTGGCCACCACTCGAGTGTTGCCTGATGGGAAATGTAGGATTATCGTAACGGAGACATAAAATGTTCTATATTGAGGAAAATGTTCGACCCCCGACAGCGCTGTATTCACTCTAGTGTTTAATAGAGTCTAACAGAAACTCACCTCTTGGTAGCGTGGCTACGGACTGGATTCACGGAACCACGGCAGCTTCTTTTACTTTTTCTTATTTCTTTTTTCCCTCGCTCGACTTCCGCATCTCTCAGGAGGAGCGTTTCTTTTCAGCCAATCAGAGTCGTTGTGTTTACTAGCAACGCGAATCCTATTGGAGCAGCGGGATCACGTGACGACCGCGCCTCGACCCTCGGACCAAAATCTTCCTCCGCTCAGAAGAAACTAGTCCCTCAGGCACAGGCTCTAAGAGTATGTTGTGGGGCTATTAAGACGTCACCAATACCTGCCCTACAGGTGGAGTTGGGTGAGATGCCCCTGGAACTAAGGAGAAGGCAACTGATGATGAACTACTGGGCTAATTTACAGGGACATAAGGGTTCTCATCCCACGAAGGGGGTCCTGCAGGAGTGCTGGGAAGATGGGAGGAGCCAGAGATGCAACTTTGCTCGGGTGGCAAATGGGGAAGCAAAAGTGTTTGGAGTGAACAATATGAATATAAGTCCAACAGTAGTCCTTCCAGCAGTGGCTCCGTGGATGCTTGTGTGGCCTGAGGTTGATTGGGTTTTGTTAGAGCTTAAGAGGAAGGAAAACGGTGTGAATAATTTGGTGGGTGCATTCAACTTCCATATAATGAATAGGTATAGTGAATTTACACTTGTTTTTACAGATGGGGCAAAACAACCTGAGACAGGGGTGACAGGGTTTGGGGTGGCGGTACCAGGAAAAGGAATAGGGATCAATAGAAGAACATCTGATAAATTAGCAGTGTATACAGTGGAAATGGTGGCAGTGTTGGTTGCATTACGGTGGGTGGAGGAAGCTGGTTTAGTCAAGGTTTTAGTGTGTTCAGATGCATCGTCAGTACTTGTAAGCTTGAGGTCATTTCATTCTAACAGCCGCCAAGATATATTGTATTCAGTCCTTCAATCAGTCACTAGAATTGTTCATCAGGGAGGTCAGGTGAGGTTTCTGTGGGTTCCAGCACATGTAGGGGTGAGCGGGAATGAAAGGGCGGACAAGTTGGCTAAGAGGGCTTTACAGAAAGGTGAAGTAGAAATGCATCTTAATATTAGTAAGGCAGAGGTAAAAAGCGTGATCTGGGAAAGGACTAATAGTATGTGGCAAGAGATGTGGGATCGGGAGGAGAGAGGGAGGCATTTCTATCAGGTACAAAAGAGTGTAAGAGGAGGGAGGATGAGTAGTGGATACAGGAGAGAGGAGATGGTTATGACAAGGATGAGGTCGGGGCATACTGCACTAAATAAAACACTTAAACTGATAGGGAAGCATCAAACAGGGTTATGTGAGGGGTGTGGGGAGGAGGAGTCAGTAGAGCACGTAGTTTTGAGGTGTAGGAGGTATGAGGTGCAGAGAGAGGAGATGGTGAATAGGTTAAAGGATTTAGGGATACAGGATTTTACACTGAAAGGGTTATTAAATATGGGTGAGAGAGCACAGGTTAGGGCACTGATGGGTTTTTTAAGGGAGACTGGAGTGTATTATAGAGTATGATAGGCAGGGATAGAGTAATAAGGTGAATATAGATGAGATTGGTGTGGGAGGTGTAATAATTATTGGTTTTATCAGGTGATAGGGAAACTACGGTCTGGTCCACACTCCGGAACAGAAGGTGGCGGTAATGCACCTAAAAGCTGGATGCCAACCGCCGTTGAAGAAGAAGAAGAAGAAGAAGAAGAAGAAGAAAAAACTAGTCCCGTTTTGCGGTCCCGATCACGGGACTCTTGGGGGGTTTTGAGCTCTGGACTTTTACTGATAAGGTGAGCAGGAATCAATCTTTTTGATCATACATACTGTGTCGTCTCCAAAGGTGGGAGCGGGATGAAACGATAACGGGGTTCACCTTACAGCCTGAAACTCTCTCAGCTTGATCAGCCTAGCGTTAGCCGATAGCCGATGTGTTTGTAGAGAGTTCATACAACGATCTTTCAAGATCACAACTCGCACTAATGACTAACGCTAGGCTGATCAAGCTGAGAGAGTTTGGTTTGCTGTTCATTCCACGTGAGCAGATCGTGCTAAACTCAAGTTTGACTCCAAAGTTGGACTTTTGAGGAGGTTCATCCGTTGTTTTGTCCTGGAGGACACAGAGAGGAGACCAGTATAGAGCTGCATCAGTCAGAGCTGCACTGATGCTTCTCTACAACAATAGAAATAGAAGAGAAATAGAAAGCCTTTATTATCATTAGACTGCTACAATGAGATTAGGCAGCAGCTCCGTAAAAGTGCACACATGCAAAGACTATGGAAACAAAGACTGTAAACAACAACATGAGAAACAGGAAACATAAATATATATACACTATGAAAATGAGAGAATAATGATGCACTTGAATGGATGAAGAATATTGCACATGAATGAGTATAGAATATTGCACATCAATGAGTAAAGAATATTACACATGAATTGATGAAGAATATTGCACATGAATGAGTGAAGAATATTGCACATGAATGGATGAAGAATATTGCACATGAATGAGTGAAGAATATTGCACATGAATGGATGAAGAATATTGCACATGAATGGATGAAGAATATTGCACATGAATGGATGAAGAATATTGCACAGTGTGAGGAGCTTATGAGTTGAGAAAGTTCCAGCTTTGGGAAAGAATCTGTCCCTTAGTGTGTTTGTTGGTCCGTAAGGACCTGAAATCCTCCCAGAGGCAACAGGTCAACGTGGGACGAGAGGACACAGAGACTTTCAGGATTTTTATTCCTACCTCTGTTTTGAGTCACCGTCTTGTTTATTTAAAAGAAAACAAGAAAATTGTTGATACGATTCTAAGTTGTTGTTTTGAATACGTAAAGTTTGCACTTTAATATTTTCCCACCAGGCAACACTCGTGTTTGGAGGAGATGGACCGGGATCAGAACCAGGACCAGATCCAGGATCAGATCCGGGACCAGGACCAGATCCAGGACCAGATCCAGGACCAGGACCAGATCCAGGACCAGATCCAGGACCAGGATCAGATCCAGGACCAGGATCAGATCCAGGACCGGGGTCAGAACCAGGACCGGGGTCAGAACCAGGACCAGGAGTCCAGCAGGACCAAAACGGACTCTTCCTCCGCTGGTCTGCAGGTCAGTGTTCAGGTCCACGTTTCTCCTCGCTCTTTCTGTTGCTGCTGATCATCCAAACGCTTTATTTCATTGTCAGTAGCTTTTTCTTTCTTTTTTGTGTAACAAAACTTTATTGAAAATATACAAACTCTCAAAGAGGATAATGGACAAATATCAATTTAAATGCAATATGAAAAGAAAGGAAAATAAAAAAAAAAAATGGGGATTCTTGTAAGGAATACAAAAAAAAACTAAAAAACAAGGCGCTCAGAATTAAAAGGTGCATATGAATAACAAAATAAATTAAGCATTTCATTTCACATAATGGAGCATAGAAAAGGAGATGAATTATTAAATTAGAATAACAAATAACGAGCAATGTCTAGACTTGTTGTACTTGCATTTTTGTTTTCTACTCTTTTGAGACATGTGAAAACAATCTTAAAATCATCAATAAAACCCCGAAAGGAGGGTTTACAATTTCTCCATTTGGCACAATGCATATGGTACTTACCCACTAACAAAATTATATTAATGATATCAGAAACAGAAAATTCCAAATCACCCATGAAGAAAATAATATGGCTTAATTCAAAAGGTGGAACATTATTAATTTTAAGAGAAATCCAATTGTGTATGTGTAACCGAGTTGGAAAACCCATTTTAATCATTTTTGTTTTCAAATTGCGTTTAAAACTGCGTTTAAAAGTATTAAACCCATCCATATTTACTTTAGCTTCTGTTATCAACCATCAAAAGCACTTGCGTTGTGTTTTTCTTTTTTTTTTTTGTTTCCACAGAAACAGTTAACAGAGAAAGCAAAGTCACAAATGCAAGAAAAAATAAAAAATAAAATAAGGCCATGGCACTACGCCAAAATCTACAGTCCATCAAAACCTGACCATCCAATAATCCTGAAACGCAGATCAGGACAGCAGCACAGCATCCGCGGCGATGAGCATCAAGCTGATCTGAAGATCCATTTATTTCTGCAGAAGACACAAACACACATTAATAAGTCTTCTGGACCCTCTTTTTACTCCTTCTGCTCCCCTCATCAGAGCAACGCAGCACTGTGTAATTTCATTGATTTTCCTCTACAATGCAGAGAAATACACTCCTACATTTTCTCAAACAAAAGCTACGAAAACAGACAGGAAATACTAGCGATGCACCGATTGTTCGGTAACCGAAATTGTTCGGCCGAAAATGGCAAAAAAACACTTTCGCTGTTCGGTGGAATAAGTGGGGAAAAAAACCAAACAATTAATAACGGCGTTGTAAAATAAGGAAATAAACTGGCCGCTCCGTCCAGTAACGTTGTGCACTACATAAATTGTTGGCCAACCAAAAACTAACCCCATAAGAATTTTACCTAACATTCACCAGGAGGTGGAACCAAAACAACATAATGCTGGGAAATTAAAAATTTTTCATTTTTTTATGTTCAATAAATATTTTCTACCTTGTAATTTTGTAAAAGATTTTTTTCTTTGAAAAGCATGCCTAAATCAAATGTATTTGATTTATGCAATGGTGAACAAATTGGCAAAATAAATGAAAAACTGCTGAAGAACCATGTTCGGTATTGTTCGGTATTCGGCCAAGTGTTTATTATTAGTTTCGGTTTCGGCCACAAATTTTCATTTCGGTGCATCACTAGGAAATACTATTTTTAACTAATAAATCGCTAAATCATAACAGCCAATATGGGAACAGTGACACCCAACGATCAAAACAAAACAGTACCGTATATATGGGGTAAACACAGTGAAAACAATTAATTTGACAAAGGAAACATAACTGCAGAAGACACAAAACAGCCACGTAATGTCAATGGCATTTAAAGTATACAACATGCGCCAAAAATGCCAACATAAATGGATAATTTCTGAATATACAAATATCATAAATATGTCAGCTCCTCACAGTGCTGCGTTGCTCTGATGAGGGCAAGTTGCGTTGGGAACTGCTGCTGCGTTTCTTAACAGATTTTCTTTAAGAAATGATCCATTTATGTTGGCATTTTTTATTTTCCTGTCTGTTTTGGTAGCTTTTGTTTGAGAAAATGTAGTAGTGTATTTCTCTGCATTGTAGAGGAAAATCAATGAAATTACACAGTGCTGCGTTGCTCTGATGAGGGGAGCAGAAGGAGTAAAAAGAGGGTCCAGAAGACTTATTAATGTGTTTTTGTGTCTTCTGCAGAAATAAATGTAGAAAACCAACCTATGACTCGTCATTTGTCGCAACGGATCCAAACCTGTTACATATGTCTGTCCAGAAACAATGGCTGAATCCCAATCTCCACCCTAAACCCTCCAGCCCTGAACCCTCACATACCCCCAATCCCAATCCGCACCCTCACAGACTCGCAGACTTACGTGCGCGCTCCCGCACTTTGCGTAAGGGCTTAGGGCTGTCCCATTCCTCAAGTGGTTAAGTGCGCGAGGGCTCCCGGCAGCCATTTTGAGCCCTTACTGCTCACTTCCCGTAAGTCAGCATCCCCGCACACTTTGGGAAAGGGAATTACCTACAGTTCATTGCGTTGTGACATGAACAGAGGTTACCAGGGAGAATTTAAACAAAACAGGGGGCGGAGGAAAAGGAACCATGTGGGACTGCGAGAAGAAAGAAGTTCACCTGTAAGTATAAATACATAGCCCACTGGTGATTTAAATTCAGAAACTGTTGTCCCGTGATGATTTTTCAATGGCCCTATTATTTCCTTTACAAACAGGGAGCGACCAACAAACATTATTTAACTATCGTTCTTTATATATATATATATATATATATATATATATATTTCATTTTTCTTTTCTTTGTGAGCATGTTCGAAATAAAGTTTTTCATTCACTCATTCATTCATTCAAACGGAGGGAAGAAAACCAAAAAAAGGACAAATGACGTTTTGGACTTTCTTCAAGACTAAAGTCAGGAAAAGAGGCTGAGGGAGCTGGATGAAAAGGAGGAGGAAAGGGAAAGGAAGAGGGATGACCAGTTATCTAAGTTATTTGACATTTGTGGTAAGATGGAGGACAAAATGTAGTTTTCTTCATAATTTTTTCATTCATAATTTGAGGTTCAATTTCATTTGTTTTCATTTTATATTAGACAAATCCTCAGTTGACCTGGTGTTGAACAAACAAGACTTGCTTTTCTTTAATCTGAGTAGAGTGTTTGAATTAAGATTTCCTTTGTTAACAGAAATGCATACATGTAAATACTAGCAAGATAGTTTTAGATCCATCACAAACAAGTCGAACAACAAGTTGAAACGAAAAACGTTGCAGTAAATAGTAATATAACTGTAATATTTAGCTTAGTTTACCATCAATTTATACGCTCTCTTACAAAAATGAAATGACATCATGCTGAAAAATGGAAAGTAATATTAGTTGGTCATAACACAGATGGAATATTTAACTCAGGATACCATCAGTTTAAATGCTCTTACAAAAATGAAATTACTCTGCGATTGAGCCTGGCATACTGGATGTGCTGGTATGGGTAGATTGAGAGAAAGACAATGTTAACAAGGAAATACATATTGTACTGTGCGCATGTTTAAATTGTGTTCTTTGTTGAATGTTATGCTCCTTTATATTGGCTACCACTTTGTTTTCAAACATCCGGATGATCATTCCCAAACTTATAAAACCGGTACGTAACATTTTGATCTGCCCTGTTTCCGGTTTCTGCTAAGTGCTGTCCCATTCTTATTTATGCCATTTGGAGCCCTCACACCCTCGCACACTTGATCACGTGACGCTGACGTCACTAAAAGTCTGTGAGGGCTCAGGGCTTGAGGGTTTAGGGTGGAGTTTGGGATTGGGGGATACTTTCAGTGACATCAGCGTCACGTGATCAAGTGTGCGAGGGTGTGAGGGCTCCAAATGGTATAAATAGGAATTGGACAGCACTTAGCAGAAACCGGAAACACGTCAGATCAAAATGTTACGTACCGGTATTTATAAGTTTGGGAATGATCATCCTACGGATGTTTGAAAACAAAGTGGTAGCCTATATAAAGGAGCATAAAATTCAACAAAAAACACAATTTAAATATGCGCACAGTACAATATGTATTTCCTTGTTAATGTAGTGTATTTCTTTCAACCTACCCATACCAGGGCATCCAGTATGCCAGGCTCAATCGGCGAGTAATTTCATTTTTGTAAGAGCGTATAAATTGATGGTAACCTGAGCTAAATATTTCAGTTTTATTATCACTATTTACTGCAACGTTTTTGTTCAACTTGCTGAAATTGTTTAAATTTTATGGTCATAAATAAATGAATAACGAAATTACTGCCTGACTTGTTAGTGTTGGATCTAAAACTATCTTGCTAGTATTTACATGTATGCATTTCTGTTAACATAGGGAATCTTAATTCAAACACTGTACTCAGATTAAAGAAAAGCACGTCTTGTTTATTCAACACCAGGTCAACTGAAGATTTTTCTAATATAAAATAAAAAAAAAAGAAATTGAACCTCAATTTATGAATAAAAAAATGATGAAGAAAACTACATTTTGTCCTCCATCTTCCCACAAATGTCAATTAACTTAGATAACTGGTCACCCCTCTTCTTTTCCCTCTCCTCCTCCTTTTCATCCAGCTCCCTCAGCCTCTTTTCTTGTCTTTAGTCTTGAAGAAAGTCCAAAACTTCATTTCTCCTTTTTTTGGTTTTCTTCCCTCTGTTTGTTGGTCACTCCCTGTTTGTAAAGGAAATTATAGGGCCGTTGAAAAATCATCACGGGACACCAGTTTCTGAATTTAAATCACCAGTGGCCTATGTATTTACACTTACAGGTGAACTTCTTTTGTCTCGCAGTCGCACATGGTTCCTTTTCCTCCGCCCCCTGTTTTGTTTACATTCTCCCTGGTAACCTCCTTTTATGTCACAACGCAATGAACTGTGGCTAATTCCCTTTCCAAAAGTCTGCGGAGATGCAGACTTACGTTAAGTGAGCAGTAAAGGCTCAAAATGTCTGCCGGGAGCCCTCGCACACTTAACGACAACGAGAGAGATTGGGATTCAGCTAATGAGACAAAGGACATTCATAAAACAAATGATCCAGTGTTTCTTCATCCTTTTTGCAGAAGGAACATTGATTTACCTCAAATTTAAATCTTTTTTTAAGAAATTCTGCCTCAGAATAGACCTTATTCATAATTTTAAAATGTACTTCTTTAACTTTAGGCAAAATAGGTGTGTGAATATGTGTTTATATTTACCATGCAAGAGTCCTGTCGAATTATCTTTCTGCAAAAATCATGGAACAATCTGGATTTAAAAACATTACAAATAAACTGGTTACCACACTTTATCAGTCAGAGTACATCCTTCGATTAATAGATTTAGTAATACATTTGAAGCTGTATTATACAACAAAACGTTCTGAATTAATGGTACATATTTTGTTCAATTCTCTATGAGAACAATTGAAATTATATATTTTTGGCCAACTGTCTTAATTTAAAAGAATCCCTTTACTATCCATTAAGTCGGTTACATATAGAATGCCTTTATCAAACCAATTAATTTTAAATACTGATTTTCTACTAATTGTAATTACTTTATTGTTCCATAAAGTTGATTCATGAGGAGAGAAGTTGTGGACAAATACCATTTACCAAGTATCTGTTTGTGAAAATTAGACAACTTAATGGGGATCCTGTTCACATCAAAATCACATTTCAAAATGAAATCTAGACATCCCATCTTTTTTTTTTTTTTACCTTGTCTGCACACATATTAATGGTTAATACCATGCTGGTAAAATCCTAAGGCATATATATGTGCATTGTTACTATATTTAATATATATACAGGGTTTTTCCTGGTTCTAATTGAGGCAGAGGTGGCACCATCCTGGTCACACGCGTGCAGGTAAACTGCCTTCAACTGGCTCAAGCAAACACTTTTTACAAGGTATTTTGTATTTTGGGGGTTCTAATATGATTAAAAATATATTTATTTAGTCTTTATTTCATTAATTGATAAAATAAAACAAACAATTTAATATAAACAAACGTTCCTAAATTCTGAATGAAAGGGAGCAGAAATAAGAATAAGAATCTTATTTAATCTGCCTCTTTTCCCCAAGAAATCAATTTACAAAGAATGTAAATTATATGAAAATGATGTAAAAAAAATGTGACAATTATGTAGCATGTAGCATTATTTTATTAACATAAAAATATAAATACAAATACAAGAACTCAATCTTACCAAAAAAAAGTAAAAAAAAAAAAAAAACTGCCAATGGAACAAGAGAACATTTTCATTGAAATGAGTTAAAATGGTTTTCTAGAATGAGTTACTTTTTAGGTGACTGTCTTATTTGAAATGTAATGCCTTTTTTTTTGGACTAGAAATAAAACATTTTGACTGGATATAAGACAAGTAGTCTTGGTAAGATTTTGAGTTTTTGTAGGAGAAGAATAATTCCTGCAAATACAATAGGGCCTTAGCACTGCAAGTATGGAGCTAGAACAGTCTCATAATTCACAAATGCACAGGACAAGTTTTACAAATGCACAGACCGATTTGCAAATACACACACCGTTTCACACGTGCACAGGACAAGTTTTACAAATGCACAGACCGATTTGCAAATGCACACACCGTTTCACACATGCACAGAACAATTCAGACGTGCGTAGGACAAGATATACAAATGTATTTTTGATGCACACACAAATATAACCTGATTTACAAATGTTTTTTTGTCTGTGAGCTGCGCTGGATTTGTGTGTGACTTTTGAGACTCCCTTGACGTGACACGATCCACAAATAGGTTTTTTTTTTTAACACAGAAGGATCTGCAACCAATCAGATGTCTTCCTTTGTTCCAGCCAATCATAAGAGCGCACCCCACGTGGGGGACGCAGAGCAGTGAATAAAACACGATTTACTCTAAACCAATCAGATTAAAGGGGCGGATACACCTGTTTCAACTGCGTTAGCGCCGTTCACTTAGAAAAGTGATTAATATTTCAAGTTGTTGGAGTAAAGATAAATAAACAGCAACAGGAGATAAAAGATAAATAAACAGGATGAAGAGGAGATCATTGTTCTGATTTTCTTGTGATCCCAGTAAATAAAACAGCGCGATCAGAGATGGTTTGTGGGGCCGTTCAACCAGAGCCGGGAGAGCTCTAGTCCTGCCGATGCAGCAACTGATTATGAAAAACAGCGGAGATATTTATGTATTTGAACTACAGGTGTCTTTCAGGAGAACGAGCCTGTTGACACGTGTTCTGGCTCTGGCCGCGAGTGGCGCTGGTCCCGGTCAGACACCAGCTGACCACAGTGACCAGACGTGGAGGTCGGAAACAAGCAGCTGTTATCCTCACATTCATGATGTGACATTGTCACCACACAGAGACAAACATGTGTCAAAACAGCGGTGGCAGATCAACACATTCCATTCCCGGTGCAGATAGAGTCATCATGCTCATGGGAAGATGCAGCCGTGATGATGCTGGTCGGGGTTTAGTCCACCGATCATCAAACATCTGAGCTGGATACAGAGGTTCTTCGGTTATCAGTCGACTGATACCGACTTTACTCCAGATATTTCGGTAAATTAATCTCCTGACATGTGCGTGCTGCTCCACCTGCCGCTGCAGCTCTCTGCTGGTCTGTCTGGTTCTGAGCTGAATCAGCGGGACAGTAATACGTCGTGAAACCAAACGGAGCAAATATATAAAAATCCCCGCTGTTTTTCATCATCAGTTGCTGCATCGGCAGGACTATTAGAGCTCTCCCGACGGCTCTGGTTGAACGGCCCCACAAACCATCTCTGATCGCGCTGTTTTATTTACCGAAATCACAAGAAAAGCAGAGCAGTGACCTCCTCTCCATCCTGTTTATTTATATTTTATCTCCTGTAGCTGTTTATTTGTCTTTACTCCAACAACTCGAAATATGAATCACTTTTCTAAGCGAACGCAGTTCAAACAGCAGGTGTATCCGCCCCTTTAATCTGATTGGTTGCAGATCCTTCCGTGTTTAAAAAAAAACCTATTTGTGGATCGTGTCACGTCAAGGGAGTCTCAAAAGTCACACACAAATCCAGCGCAGCTCACAGACAAAAAAAGGTTTGTAAATCAGGTTATATTTGTGTGTGCATCAAAAATACATTTGTATATCTTGTCCTACGCACGTGTGAATTGTTCTGTGCACGTGTGAAACGGTGTGTGTATTTGCAAATCGGTCTGTGCATTTGTAAAACTTGTCCTGTGCATTTGTGAATTATGAGACTGTTCTAGCTCCATATGCAAGTGCTCGGGCCATGTGCTCGGGTCTGGTCCCGGTCTGGTCCATGGATGGTCCCGGTCTGGTTCATGGATGGTCCCGGTCTGGTCCATGGATGGTCATGGTCTGGTCTGGTCTGGTCTGGTCCATGGATGGACCTGGTCTGGTCCATGGATGGACCTGGTCTGGTCCATGGATGGTCCTGGTCTGGTCTGGTCCATGGATGGTCCTGGTCTGGTCTGGTCCATGGATGGTCATGGTCTGGTCTGGTCTGGTCCATGGATGGTCCTGGTCTGGTCCATGGATGGACCTGGTCTCCTCACAAAATACAAGAGCCTCTCCTTCAGTCTGCTGTGCAGAAGTGTCTTCACCTTAAACAAAACAATTCATGCATTAAGTATTTTTGTATTTATTTTGATACAGACATAATCAAAATATGCCCTACGCCGCAGGCTCTGCGTCGATTTAACGCAGAACCATAATTCAGGCTTAACGTTCCCCTCGCCTCTCCAGCTCGTCCTGTCCTGCACTCGCTATCACCTTTCATGCATATTTGTGCATGACTTTCAGCCCTGAAAAAATTGCCACATCTCGTCGGTAACATGATTTATTACTTTTTTAACTGCCTGTAACGTTAATTGCACTGTTTCACCTGCACACCTGTTTTAACAGCCAGGGAAAACCAGGACGCCGATTTTTAATACAAAAAATAGCGGAAAACCGCGGAAAATAATTCTCGAGATTTCGTCTTCTATGGAGCCAAATCAAGGCCAAAAGTTTTGCTAATTTGAACCTGAAAATTCTTTTTTACAGTTTCAATTTTTTTTTTTTCGGTATCAGATCTTTTTTTCAGTTTCAATTTTTTTTTTTTCGGTTTCAGACACTATATTCACGTGATTGGCAGTGGAAAAAAACTGATATTAGTGACACATTTCTGTTTAAAAAGCTGTTTTAGACCGTACCTGGCACCAATCGCAGTATAAAATCAATAAACTATGCCAGACTGTACAGTTCAACAGGAACACTTTAAAGTTTGACATTTCCCACTTCCACATACTACCAAGTACGGTCTAAAACAGCTTTTTAAACAGAAATGTGTCACTAGTATCCGTTTTTTCCACTGCCAATCACGTGAATATAGTGTATATACAGTGTTGAATCAAAATTCTACTGATAACTTCTGCAACCTACGTTTCATGAAGGCAACATGACTGAGGAACGTCCCCCGCCTTCTCTGTTACGCTGTCACACATGATGCCACGCCCCTCTCAGTTGATGCCACGCCCCCTACGCCAGATGGGGGCCAAAAGTCTGAAACTGAAAAAAAAGATGTGAAACTGAAAAAAAAGATGTGAAACTGAAAAAAAGATCTGATACCGAAAAAAAAAAAAAAAAATTTAAACTGTAAAAAAGATTTTTCAGGTTAAAATTTTATTTTCAAATTAGAAAAACCTTTGGCCTTGATTTGGCTCCATAGGGGGGTGACATCCGCTGCTAAACCAGGAAGCAAGAACACATGGAGGCACACGTCGAGCACTGGAAATCTACAACTAAACCACAAACGAAACACGAAAAACCGTCACGGAACCGACCAAAACACGAGCAGCAATCGTCCCAAATCTCGCGATCCAATCACAATCTGAGCTAAGCTACCGCGATTAGCTAACCCCAAAAACTACAGAGCGTGTGCGTGTGCGTGTGCGTGTGCGTGTGCGTGTGCGTGTGCGTGTGCGTGTGCGTGTGCGTGTGCGTGTGTGTGTGTGTGTACACCACTTATTGTCCGCCAAGCCGTGACACAACTGCCACTCATAGAAACACATTTCGATTTATACAAGTTTTGGATGAAATTATATGACAAAAAAATGCAAAAATTGTTTTCTTAAATTTAGTATGAGGTTGCTTTAATTATGTGGCAAATGATAATAAACACAAGAAAGATGGCTACTTCAATGAAAAATAGATATTTTATTCAACTTTGCTGCTGTTCATACAAAAAGTAAATAAAAAACAACAATTTTCACCTGTTTCAAGTAGATTTTCACTTGTAATAAGTAGAAAAATCTGCATGTGGAACAAGATTGTATTGCTTATAATGAGAAGATAAATCTTGTCCTATTGGCAGATTTTTCCTACTTATTTCAAGTGAAAATTGACTTGAAACAGGTGAAAATTGTCAAATATGTTATTTTTCTGGTGTTATTTTTCTGGTGATGACTCTAAATGTTGAAATAGCAGTAAAACCACATTCATTGATGAAATGACATAAGGGATGGAAAGGGGGGATGGCAGTTTTACAGGGGGGATGATTTTGACTGTTTTTATTTCAGGGGGGATGATTTGGACCGTTTTTATTTCGGGGGGGATGATTTTGACCGTTTTTATTTTATTTCAGGGGGGATGCCATCCCCCCTCAACTCCAGTACTGTTTGTTGCTAGGCGACCGAAAAAAGTTTTTCCGACCTGGCGCCCTTTTCCCACTGGTTTGGACATACAGTATAGCTACAGCTCAATTTGCAAAATGTATCTGTCCCTGCTTCAAAGAAAACCCTGGCTTTAGTTCTTCTGAGGAGGACACGAGCAGCAGCAGCAAGGAGGGTCCATGAAATCCTCCATGAGAAGACAGGATTTGGGGGAATCCAGGCTCGTTGGAGCTACAGCTCCATGATGACCAGGTCTACTTCAGATTGAACAGGGAGCAGTTTGAGAGCCTGTTGGGGAGTGGGTCCTCAGCAGGATGACAACCATCTTCTCTCCTATTGGTCGCACCGAGATGCCCTCACAGCGCGATGAAATTAAAAAATGTTCAATTCAGGTGCAGGCAGGTGAAACGCCCGTGGCAGGTGGCCTCTCGCGCGCCGCCAAGCTCGCTAGCAGAGCGCGCTGCTCTTGTGCCGCGGGAGCACATACACAATGAATGGGAAAGCCGGCGGCGGTCGCCGCTTTGCGTCTTCTATGTGAAAGGGGCTTAATACTGTTGGCCCCTGAAGGTTACATTTGGCCCCATAATGGCCCCTGTTTCAGAAAAATCCTAGAACCGCCAGTGCCAAGTTTTGTTACCCGCAGCTGCGCTGAGACGCAAAAAAAAAAAAAGAAGCTGCGCTGAGACCCTGCCGTGCAACGCGGCTCTCGGCGGAGACTGTATGAGGTGAAGTGAAGTGAGATGCCTCACTCCATTGGGAAAAAAATGTCTGGTGACAATTGCCGACAATTTTGATTATCGCTTTTTGTCGACAACGTCGACGAATCGTTGCAGCCCTAATTATGATCGGAACACAAGCCATTTCACGGCCCAGTAGTGACGGCTCTACGGCCCGGTACCGGTCCGGGGACCGGGGGTTGGGAATCACGGTACTAGAGGGCTCACTCTTTTTGGTTTGGAACGCTTCATCTGACATTATTACTAGAAAAATTAAAACGTATACAATTTTTTTTTTTCATAAATCCAGCCTCAAGCTCCTTTTAAGAAAACTCAATATAGCCTATCTCAAACATTTGAATATTCTGGGAATCTTAAACAAGAAATACAATAATACAACAAAAGTTGTCTCTAGGCGCTTTCCAGAGACCCAGAACAGATCTACTCGCAGACAGTCTTCTTCAGTGTCCAAAGAGAAAGCTTTAAGAACTGTGCTTTTATTTCTGTTAAATTTAAGTGGTTAACAATGTCCAAATGAAAAAGTTTGGGTTGTTGCCAAAAAAAAAAATATTTTCAAGGACTAATTAGTGCCTCTTAACGGAGCCTGCAAATATGCTGCCACTCACTCCGCCATCATAGATCCTCTTCATTGTCAGTAGCTTTGAACTGAGCAGCAGAAAACACAAACACGTGACCTTCCCAAGAGACTTTTAAACTTGTCTACATCCTTATATATAATATAGATGTAGACTGTAGGCAGGGCATTAGCAGGCCCATAGCTCATAGCAGCATCACCACCATGTGTCTGGTGCTGCCTCCTGACATGTTAATAACATAACCATTCCTAAGAAAGCTCTCAACATGTAGACTGTAGGCAGGGCATTAGTGAATGGGATTCAAATTCAAAAGTATTTTTATTCATGTAATGAGAACCTCTGAATAAACATTTCCATTTGGAGATTAATAACTTTATTCTTATGTCAATATGTTGAATGCAACACAATACTTTTAACGGTCAAGGAATGAACAATAATAATAACTCGGGCTCATCAGTAGTACTAACAATGAACATATAATTTTAAATGAACATGAAACACCTTAAATTAACTTCAAATCAGATAAAACCAAATAAACTTCACCTCAATAGATGAAAGTTCCAAAGGTACAAAATATCCTAGCTGGGTTCACTGAGTTAGTCCACAAGCCCTGAACAAAGGATGCAACACTTAAGACAGCCCAGTTTTCAGGCCGTGTCCTTGTGGTGCTACAGTGGTTCCCAAACATCCCCCCCCACACACACACACACACACACACACACACACACACACACACACACACACACACACACACACACACACACACACACACACACACACACACACACACACACACACCTGCAATTTATTTCATATATTGAACATATGTGCTAAAAAATTGTCCATCTCTGTAAAAATAGATTTTCAACATGACAACAATACAAACAACAGCCAAAATCTGAACATTGGCTCTACAAAAATTACACCATTAATCCCCACATCTTTTCAGTGGAATTTCTATAAACAATTTATGATTTGGTTCTGAGGGTGGGTAGCTTTACCCCTTCACACTTTTGTTTTGACATATTGAGATGTTTTATGTGAATGTTTCTGGCTGTCAAGAGCAATTGATAACAGAACATGCCTAACATAGCACTCGGAGATAAAACTCTTCATTGTTTCACTGCGAACATGACAGAGAGCACTTGACTTGAACTGAAAAAGGATTTGTCAGGTCAACCAACAACAGGATCTAAGTCTTTTTCTCTTTCCTTACAGAAACATAAAGCCAAAGAGAGAAAAAATAGGAGGGATAAAGTCCTCACCACTTCACCAGGTCTGAAGGTCCGAAAGAGGATTCATACTGAAGAGAAGCCGCACACCTGTGATCAGTGTGGGCGAGCTTTTACCACGTCAAGTATTTTAAGCCGTCATCAGCGTATCCACACTGGAGAAAAGCCGTACAAATGTGATCAGTGTGGGGCAGCTTTTACCGAACAAGGTAGTCTAAGGAATCATCGGCGTATCCACACTGGAGAAAAGCCTTACAAATGTGATCAGTGTGGGGCAGCTTTTACCCGACAAGGTCATCTAAGGCGTCATCAGCGTATTCACACTGGATTTGAGCCTTACAGATGTGATCAGTGTGGGGCAGCTTTTACCGAACAAGGTCACCTAAGGCGTCATCAGCGTATTCACACTGGATTTAAGCCTTACAGGTGTGATCAGTGTGGGGCAGCTTTTACCCGACAAGGTCATCTAAGGATTCATCAGCGTATTCACACTGGATTTAAGCCTTACAGATGTGATCAGTGTGGGGCAGCTTTTACCGAACAAGGTCATCTAAGGCGTCATCAGCGTATTCACACTGGGGATAAGCCTTACAGATGTGATCAGTGTGAGGCAGCTTTTACCCGGCAAGGTAGTCTAAGGATTCATCAGCGTATTCACACTGGATTTAAGCCTTACAGATGTGATCAGTGTGAGGCAGCTTTTACCCGACAAGGTGATCTAAGGAGTCATCAGCGTATTCACACTGGGGATAAGCCTTACAGATGTGATCAGTGTGGGGCAGCTTTTACCAAACAAGGTAATCTAAGGAGTCATCAGCGTATCCACACTGGTGATAAGCCGTACAGATGTGATCAGTGTGGGGCAGCTTTTACCCAACAAGGTCATCTAAGAAGTCATCAGCGTATTCACACTGGGGATAAGCCTTACAAATGTGATCAGTGTGGGGCAGCTTTTACCCGACAAGATAGTCTAAGGAGTCATCAGCGTATTCACACTGGGCATAAGCCGTACAGATGTGATCAGTGTGAGGCAGCTTTTACCCGACAAGATAGTCTAAGGAGTCATCAGCGTATTCACACTGGGGATAAGCCTTACAGATGTGATCAGTGTGGGACAGCTTTTACCCAACGAAGTAGTCTAAGGAATCATCAGCGTATTCACACTGGGGATAAGCCTTACAGATGTGATCAGTGTGGGGCAGCTTTTACCGAACAAGGTAGTCTAAGGAGTCATCAGTCGATTCACACTGGGGATAAGCCTTACAGATGTGATCAGTGTGGGGCAGCTTTTACCCAACGAGGTAGTCTAAGGCGTCATCAGCGTATTCACACCAAATAAAAAATTGTCTGAGATCAGCGTGGGGCAGCTTTTACTTGGAGAGCTCAGTTAAAGGTGCCAATTTAGACATGTTATGTTGTTCTGAGAAAAAAAGAAATCTGGAGTTTTGTTTTCAGTTTTAACTGAAAAATGTGTTTAAATTAGATTTTTCATCAGTTTATGTTCCATTGTTACATCATTTAAATAAAAAAGTTCTTTGTTTGCCTGCTGGATTTCAGTTTCCTGCTCACTGCAATCTCACAACAAGACATCATTGTCAGAATATTAGAAAAGAGTCACACAGTAGTGCGTTTTTCATGTGATTTTTATCACCATACGTATTATTAATGCTGGATATAAATTCCCTCTGGACCTGAAATAATTCTAAAATGACACCATGACATCTGTATTTCGTTCATCTGATTCACACTAGATAAGTGAAATCTATGTTGTACTGCCCTCATTCTGTTGAACAATTCCTTTCATTTAACACTACATTTTAATATTGAGTCAAAAGCAACTGAGCAGACACTTAAGCATTAGATTTCAGTGACTACCATGTCACAATCTGAAAAGGGACCAAATGAATAAAAAAGCATTATTGGCATACAGTATGTTTTAAGTTGCTATGCTAACGGTAAACTTTATGGTAAATGTAATCAGAGCTTTGACTTGGAAGAAAGATAAAAAAGCAGTTTTTTTTTGTGGGTTGTTTTTTTTACTACATGATGCAGCCACATGTGTCCTCTCATTATTCTGCCTATCTGGATTTCTTCAAAGACCCCGTGTGAAGCTTGATGTTGGTTAATTTCTGTATGATTATCATCTAAAAATATCAGATCACTACACTGTATGGGGTGCATATATACTAATGTGGTGTTCATCTGACATGTACATAACATGTAGATATGAAGATATGTGAATGATGTATGCACATATGAGTATGTATGCATGATTTAAATGTAGCATGACATGAGTATGTGGGCATTACTGTGGTGTGACAGAATCATTTAATAAGGTCACTTGCATATCAGAAAATATATTTTCCCTTATTCTATTCCACCCTTTCGATCATTATACTATCGCTCAAAAGAATAGACTAATCACACTGCAGCAATCGTCTTCTCCACGGGGGGTTCAACAGGTAACTTCCTCCGGTAAACTTTAGTCAGGGACATTTCAATCAAGCAGTGGAAGACAGGAATAGTGACATCATGCATGTTTTCCAATGTCCAAACCAAAAGAATCAACTTAAGGCAAGTTTATTTGTACAGCACATTTTTGCATCAAAGCAGTTCAAGGTGATTTACAGAATAAAAATATGAAAAAATAGTGGCAGAATAAAGAAAAGACTTAAACTAGAGTTACAATTTACGACCAAAGTGAACATTATTTAAAGATAAATGAAGTATAGTTTTTCAAAGGCAGTTGTAAACAAATTCGTTTTTACCATTGATTTAAAGGAATTTAGGATTTCAGCATTCCTGCAGTTTTCTGGAAGTTTGTTCCAGATCTGTGGAGCATAGAAGCTGAATGCTGCTTCTCTATGTTCAGTTCTGGTTCTGGGGACACAGAGCAGACCTGAACCAGAAGCCCTGAGAGGTGTGGATGCTTGATATGGCAGCAATAAGTATTGTATGTAAAACTAATAGAAGTAACCCATAAAGTCTGTTCTCTGAGCAGCCAGTGTAAAGATCCCATAACTGGAGTGATGTGATCCACTTTTTTAGTTGAGAACTCGGGCAGCAGGGTGTCGCCTTGTTGGGGGGTTCCCTCTCTCCGGGCCCGTCTCCGGTCCCCCCCGCTGCCTCTACGGCGGGGCGCCCCTCTGGTCTTGGAGGGCCACTTTCGTGGGGGACGGGTGCGCCTGCCCGCGTCGGCGGCCGGGGCGGCTCTGTCTCTCCGGGCAGGCTGGCCCCCTGCCGGGTGGGGGTCGTTGGCCTGAAGGGTGAGGGCCTCCTGGCCGCGTGTCCGGCCCGGACCGGGTGGCCGGGGATTGCCTGGGTCGCGGTCCGCCGCCGCGGGATCCCTGGCTGCTTCTTTCCGCGCCGTGGGGGCCCCGCCCGCGGGCCCCCTCGGCCGCCGCCGGGTGGGGGGGGGGCCTCGCAGGCGGTGGGTTGCCTCCCTCCTACTTCTCCCCTCTGTGGGGTTGCCGGTGGCCTGGGTTCCGGGCTCTTCCTTGTCGGCCTCTGGTCTCGCGGGTGGCGGGGTTGCTCCCCCCCCTCCCCCACTATAGATACACTTCAGGTGGAGCTTTGTTTGGTTTATTACACACACACACACACACACACACACACACACACACACACACACACACACACACACACACACACACACACACACACACATATAGTCATTTAGTCACATGCATACACACACACACACACATGCATGATCATATACATACACACACACACACATAGACATACACACTGGCTTGTTCACCTGCATGCTGGCTCTCTAGTTTTTGGGTTTAGGTAGCGGTAGCGATAGCTTAGCTCAGACTGCGATCAGATCTCAAGATTTAGGTCGATTGCTGTTCGTGTTTTGGATGGCTCCGTGCCGGTTTCGTGCTTTGTTTGTGGTTTTTTTGTTGCAGATTTCCAGTGCTTGACGTGTGTCTCCGTGTGTTCCTGCTTCCTGGATTGGCAGTGGATGTCGTCACCCCCACCCCCACCCCCTCCCCCCCCCCAAAAAAAAAAAAAAACAAAAAACACTGGGTTTGTATGTGTATATTTATGTATGTGTACGCATATGTGTGCGTATATATATGTATATATTACATATAGTAATAATGCACATATATACAATTTTGGTTTCTACCGTCATGGTATCAATCAATAATATGTGTGCAGACAAGGTAGTTTTTTAATAGAAAAAAAAAAAAAAGGAGTAGGAGAAATGGGACAGGCACCTGGGCCAAGTGCCCTAAAATCTCCCCCTTCTTTTTTAGGGGTTAGGGAAGAAAAGAAGTGCGAGTGGAGAAAAGAAGGGCAAGTGAAGGAGAATTGGGATTGGCCCTAAAGATCCCATAACTGGATTGATGAGATCCACTTTTTTAGTTGAGAACCCGGGCAGCAGCATTCTGGATCAGCTGTAGCTGTCTGATTAACTTTTAGACAGATGTATGTTGCAATAATCAATTCAACTGAAGATAAACACATGGATGAGTTCTTCAAGGTCCTGCTGAGACATTAGTCCTTTGATCCTGTAGATGTTCTTCAGATGATAGAAGGCCGACTTTTTAATTGTTTTAATGTGTTTCTGAAGGTTCAGCTCTGAGTCCATGACTACACCCAGATTCCAGGTCTTATCAGGGGTTTATATCTGTGTGCTGACTCTTGTTCAACTGAAGAAAATCATGGCACATCCCCTCATTTATTTGTTCCCTGCATCTACTCAATGCTTGTATAATGATGTTCAGGAGCTCTCATGTTTAAACCCCAAATATTTTAAGAAGATACCCCTTTTACACCAAGCTGGTTCCAGGGCTGGTGCTAGTGCTGGTGCTAGAGCCGGTTCGCAGTTGGTTCTAAGTAAGAACCGTTTGCTTTTACACAAGCTGGTGCTGGCCAGCAGCTGGCCAGAGAGCCACATCATCACGTTACTGCAGACGTCTGTGTACGTCACCATTTCCGGGTACAACTAGCGGCAAATTCAGTCACCACAACAAAGATGGAGGACTACGCTGTGCTGCAAGTGTTGCTGCTGCTTCTCAAGCCTTTCTTGGACAGCAAAAGTTTGTGATCCAGCAAGTTGATGTTGCTCGTCGAGAATGCTACAAACAGCGATCACGCTCGAGACGGGTAAGTGTCTAACATGTGTTACTTTTATAAACGCTGAACGTGAGATGCCTTTGTTGTTCTGAACGTAAGTGAAGAGCTCGTCCTCACAGCGCGTGTGTCTAAATTCAACAAACAGTCAAATGTTCTGGGGTAGAAAACGAAAACATTATAGGTCACATCTGTTTAGTTTATTTGGGACTTCGGAAGCAGTAATTGTAGATATTAAGATACTTTGCTCTCTGTAATGGTGTCTCCTTTCATGTAGTCGCTCGGCTGTGCCGTGTTTTCATTGTCTGCATTTAGTACACATGGTTATTTGTTAAAAGCTGATAAGAAACCTGCTAACCTATACATGGCAGGTAAATAGTAATTTCTCTGCCATGAATTACTTTCTTCAGGGAGTAAAATCTAACGTTACCTTTGGAAACCTTTTTCTAATCCCATACTCTGATCCCAGAAAGCAGTTTTTTTACTTGCTATCTTTTATTTATATATATATAATGTGTGTGTATACCGTATAGATACATACAGTATATTTATACTATGTACTGTATAAACATACTGTGTATTTTTATTTTGTATTTGTTTCTCAGTTGTATTGCATTTAAAAGCCAATACTAATCAGCCGTTATATTTCTATCTTAACAGGTAGCCTTGTGGCTGAGGGCAAGGCGGAGGTCACATGTTGTCTGGGCACATCCACGATCCAAAAACTGGTGGGACACAATTGTTCCAGATTTCAGCTCTCATCAGTTCGTGCAGAATGTCCGTGTGTCCCGGGAGTCGTTTGAGTACATCTGCGCTCAAGTCAAGCATGTCATGGGGAGAAGGGACACAAATTACCGTTTATCAAATTTTAATAAAACAAAAGTAATGTTGACTGGCATGTTGTCTTCTTTTATATCATATGATGAAGTGAGATTGTGAGGCATTTTTCTCTATAAACCAATACTGATGTGTACAAATAGAACAATTTTGATTTGAAAAGGATTAATCATCAAGGGAGTACTAAAGTCAGAGCAAAAATGACCCTCTGCATACTGAGAGGCCATAATGATAATCAGGATTTGTCGTTTAAACCATATGTTAATCAGGTTTGTAAAATAGCGTTTTTCCATCTCCGTAATATTGCAAAAATTAGGAAAATCCTCTCGCAGAGTGATGCAGAAAAACTAGTTCATGCGTTTGTATCTTCTAGACTGGATTACTGTAATGTGTTGTTAGCAGGATGTCCAAGTAATTTGCTGAATAGGCTCCAGCTGATCCAGAATGCAGCAGCACGAGTACTGACAGGAATTAGCAGGAGAGACCACGTCTCTCCAGTGTTAGCGTCGCTCCATTGGTTACCCGTAAAATTCAGAATCCAATTTAAAATTTTATTACTTGCATATAAAGCCCAAAACGGCTTAGCTCCGCAGTATTTACAAGATTTGATAGTGCCTTATGTTCCTGGCCGAGCTCTCCGCTCCCAGGGTGCAGGTTTACTCGTAGTTCCTAGAGTATCTAAATGTAGATTTGGAGGGCGGGCGTTCTGCTATCAGGCACCATTACTTTGGAACCAACTTCCAATCTGGGTTAAGGAGGCTGACACCACCTCCACCTTTAAAACTAAACTTAAAACCTTTCCGTTTAGTAAAGCTTATAGTTAGTGTTTAGTAAACCTCTAGCTGGTGTTGGTAAATCTCTAGGTAGTGTAAACTTTAGTGTGTTAGAGTCAGTAGTCATAGTTGCAGCTATAGAACAAGACTATAATAGTTAGTCTCAAATATAGCTTCGCGGTAGATATGCTGCTATAGGCTTATGCTGCAGGGGGGCACCGACATGATCCGCTGGGCGGTGCCTCTCACCCTTCTTCTCCTCTCCTTTTCCCTGCCTCTCTTCTCCATTACCATTTTTATTTATTATAAATATCTCATAGCTATCATTTTTGTCCATCGTTCCTGTAGTTTCTTGTGCCGGCCCCCCTTTTTTCTCTTTTGTGTATGTTTGCAGGCCGGAGCCTCAGGAGCTGCGTTCTGGCCTGTGTTCCCGGCCCCCCCCCCCCCTCTGGTCATCCCATTGCTTCTTCCACCTGCCTACGTGGATGTCTGCTGTTGCTGCTTCCGCCTGCCTGCACCCCCCCCCCCCCCCCCCCCCCCCCTCTGGTCATCCCGCTACTCCTTCCACATGACTGTTGTGTGCTGCTGACGCCCCCCCCCCTCTGGTCATCCCGCTGCTGCTTCCACATGACTGTTGTGTGCTGCTGACGCCCCCCCCCCCCCTTTGGTCATCCCGCTGCTGTTTCCACATGACTGTTGTGTGCTGCTGACGCCCCCCCCCCCCCCTCTGGTCATCCCGCTGCTGCTTCCACATGACTGTTGTGTGCTGCTGACGCCCCCCCCCCCCCACCTCTGGTCATCCCGCTGCTGCTTCCACCTGCCTGCTGTGTGCTGTCGACGTCCCTGACTCCCCCAGTCTGGCCTTCGGCAGGAGGGTCCCCCCTTATGAGCCTGGTCCTGCTCAAGGTTTCTTCCCTCCTAAAGGGGAGTTTTTCCTTGCCACTGTTTAACTTAAGGCTTTTCTCCCACTAAGGGAGTTTTTACCTGCCATTGTTTATATAATAATTGCTCGGGGGTTTATGTTTATGTTTATGTTCATGTTCAGGATCTCTGGAAAGCGTCTAGAGACAACATCTGTTGTATTAGACGCTATATAAATAAAATTGAATTGAATTGAATTGAATGAGTTGTGTGTGTGTGTGTGTATGTATGTATGTGTGTGTGTGTGTGTGTGTGTATATATATATATACACACACTACTCACAATAAGTTAGGGATATCATTTACATGAGTGCTTTTCTTATCTGGTCTGGTCAATCTTACTAAGAATTTGTCCCATTTCTCATCAGAAATCACCTAAGAAGTAACTTTAAGACAGTTTACATTTCTTTCAAGTGAATTTTGAGAAATGTATTACAAGCCAGTTACACTGGCATATTCTATGTATTTAAAGTTCAGGTTTGCACGAATCAAGTAAAAATCCTCTAGGTAAATTGTAGGTGCTATTAAGTAAAATTTGACATTTTTGATTAGAAATTTGACACGTGTGTCAGTATATCATATTATATATAGGTCAGGGCATTGGGCTTCCCTGCAGTTTAACTGTCTTAGGAATTTAGATTTATTCATAGCTTACAAGTTTTACTGGTACCCAGAAAGTGAGACAACACTGATGCAGACATGTCAACTTCAAAAATGGCTTTATTTAAAAAGTAAAATATAGCCTATATAGAAATGTAAAGTGGACAGTGCTTTGCAACAATAAGCAATAGTTGAAATGAAATGTTCATTTCTGTTGAGCCTCCATCAGAGACACCATGCGTCCCATCAGTCCAACGTATGCGGTGGACTGCTCACGCAGTTCCTGCAGCAGCGCGGTGTGCATGTTTGTGCTGTGCTGCAGAAATCTTTTGTCCGCTCTCTCAAGGTAGTCCAACACATCCACCGTGTCTCTTTTGCGTGAGGAAAAAAGTGGAAAAAAGAGCAATAACAATTAAACTACAACTTCTACTCTGCACCACACATTACTATCAAGTACATTTGACTTATTTCAATTGTTAGTATTTGTAACTTTCTCCATGGAGAGTTGCCAGACCAAACAATATTATTTAATACCCAGAGTGATACAGGGCATGGGTGTAGTCGGATTCTATATCTCTATGTTTTGAATACCATCTGGTGTAACAGACTATATACCCAGTACAACAAATCTTACCCGGTCTGGACTGGTCTGGGCCTGATGTGTGGCTTGAGGAGGAAGATGGTGAGCTACTCCTCAGGGGAGTTGAATGGAGTGTTAGCGGCTCCTCGGACTCACCCAGGTCTGTGAAGTCTATAAGCAACAAAAAAGAACAGTGCTTTAGTAAACAAACTTACCACACACACACACACACACACACACACACATATACATATATATATATATATATATATATATATATATATATATATATATATATATATATATATATATATATATGTGTATGTGTGTGTGTGTGTGTGTGTGCCAGACAGCGGGGAGGACTCGGGCTTCACCTCCAGGTAGGGGTTGGGAATTGGGAATTAAAAGCTGCTCTTATTTATTGATGTCATCATATACAGGTGAAGGTCGGAAAATTTGAATATATTGCAAAATGTCATTCATAGTAAATGTAACTAAAGGGGAAACAAATATACTATTTCCCCACTAAATTCAAAGTGAAATATTTCAAGCCTTTATTTGTTATAATGTTGATGGTTATGGCTCAGTTTATGAAAACCCCAAATAAAAAATAAATTAGAGAATATTTTATGAAATCAATAAACAATTCCATCATCAAAATTATAACAAATAAAGGTTTAACATATCTTGCTTTGCATGTAATAAGACTAGGTAATATATTAGTTTCACTTTTTAAGTTGAATTATTGAAATAAATTAACTTTTACACCATAATCTAGTTGAATTATTGAAATAAGTTAACTTTTACACCATAGTCTTCACCCGTAGGCTATATTATACATCTGGGCTTATGTGGACATACATAATATAGCATAATAATAATATAAATATAATAGCATAGGAGGCTATTTCAGTTGCTAGTATGGTTGTCTGTACAGTCCTGAAAGTTCAATGCTATTAAAGCACTGTAAACTTTAAATCAAAGCATTTTGTCTTTTCATATAAAATAAACACATTTCTATGCTGTTTAGAAGTTTTGGGTTTTTTTTTTTTTGGCTCCTGCACTGCTGAAATTGGGACGTCCTTTATTTCTATTTCTGAAAGGTGGCAACCCTATAAGCAACATTACCCAAGTAACACTGATTTCAGAAAGTAATAGTTCGATAAGTTAAGCTACAGTTGGCGAAACATTTGATCAATAAACTTACCAGCCTCTGGAGTTTTGCTGCAGCGTTGAGCCCTCCAGGATTGACTCCAGCATGGCCGTCGCGGAGTTTAGCGCTCCGGTGGCGTTGCACGCCGGTCGGTCGCCGAGCACAGCATCGAGGACATCGATAGATAACGTTAGATTTTAACAGTATTAAGGCCCCGTTTACACGGAGCAAAAACGTAGGCGTTTTCATGCGCTTTGGCCGTTCGTTTACACGAAAACGCAGCTCAAAGCCCCCAAAAACGATCATTTCTGAAAACCCCGGCCAAAGTGGAGATTTTCAAAAACTCCGTTTTCACGTTTGCGTCTAAACAGAGGAAAACGGAGGAAAACGGAGGAAAACGGAGGAAAACAGAGGAAAACGGAGATTTAAGCTTCAGAACGTCACATTATGCACCAGAAACTCACCAGCGTCATGTATGCGACCTGTGTTTACAATTAGTTTGGCCACCGTCAATATTTTCTTGTATTTTACCTGTTTTATATTCTAAAGTCACACTTAAAAGTAACTCCCCCCCCCCCCCGTCCAGCCTCCTGCTCATTCATTGGGAGGGAAGCCTGTGAGCGCGTCAGCCAGCAGCATGAAGCCTGAATTATGGTTTTGCGATAAATCGACGGCGTAGGGTACGCGGCGATGCGCATCGTATGTGCGCGTCGCCGCGTACCCTACGCCGTAGGCTCTGCGTTGGTGTAACGCGGAACCATAAATCAGCCTTAACTGGAAGTTACACGTGTCATTTGTTGATGTTTTTTCCAGGATTCTGATTGGCTGGAATGACGTTAACAGCGTTTCCATGCGGGTCCGTGTAAACAAGGATATTTTTGAAAATGTAGAGGGGAAAATATCCGTTTTTGTAAATACCCGGCTACGTGTAAACGTGGCCTAAGTTAACCGCCGTCTTCAACGCTCCGTTGTTTAAACATGGCGCTCTTCCGTGTTTACTCCTGCTTCGGTTGTTCAGTAACACTGCCGCCAGCCCCGCCCCCAGCCCCCCAGCCCGCGACGTAAACTGGTTCCAGACCTGGCCCAGCAGCTCAAAGGGGCTGGCGTAGCACCAGTTTTGAGAGCCAGGAGCCGGTGCTTAGGCTGTGTAAAACCAAAGAACTGGTGCTAAGTCTGGCTCTAGCCCAGCTTGGTGTAAAAGGGGTATCAGACCCCCTCATGGTCCACCTGATTCCTGCATACAAACAGAAATTAAAGCTCTGCAAACCTGTTGTGAGGACTTCAAAGCAGTGGACCAGGAAAGCTATGGAGGATCTTCAGGCATGTTTGGACTGCACGGACTGGGATGTGTTCAGGACTTCTACCAGCAGCCTGGACGAGCTCACAGAGGCTGTTACATCTTACATCAGCTTCTGTGAGGACAGTTGTATTCCAACACGAACCAGGGTTAGTTATAACAATGACAAACCCTGGTTCTCTTCTAAGCTCAGAAGGCTGCGGCTGCAGAAGGAGGAAGCGTTCAGGAGTGGCGACAAGGACAGGCTCAAAAAGGCAAAGTACACGTTTAGCAAGGAGGTGAGAGCAGCTAAACGACTGTACTCTGAGAAACTACGCCAACAGTTCTCAGATAACGATGCCAGCTCAGTCTGGATGGGACTGAGACAAATTACAAATTACAAGCCCAGAGCCCCCCCCCTCCATCAACGACCGACGCCTAGCCAACGACCTGAACGAGTTCTATTGTCTCTTTGACAAACAAAGGGACAGTCCTGATACCATCCCCCGGGACTGCATTCACATTCCCCAGTTCCATCCCTCCAACTGCACCCCCCCCCCCTCCCCAGCAGGGGCTGGAGCCTCCCCACCACTTCACACCCCAGAGGCCCCATCCTCATCCCCCCACAACACTGCAACGCCCCTCTCTATCCTGGAGAGGGACGTTAATAAAATATTCAAAAAACTGAACCCCCGCAACGCAGCAGGACCGGACTCTGTCTCCCCATCCACCCTGAAGCACTGTGCCGATGAGCTGTCTCCGGTGTTCACGGACATCTTTAACACCTCCCTGGAGACATGCCATGTGCCAGCCTGCTTCAAAACCTCCACCATCATACCTGTCCCCAAAAAACCAAGGACCACAGGACCCAATGACTACAGACCCGTCGCCCTGACCTCTGTGGTAATGAAGTCTTTTGAGCACCTTGTGCCACACCTCAAAAAAATCACCGACCCACTACTGGATCCCCTGCAGTTCGCCTACAGAGCCAACAGGTCTGTAGATGATGCTGTAAACATGGCCCTGCACTTCATCCTCCAGCACCTGGACTCCACAGGAACCTACGCCAGGATCCTGTTCGTGGACTTCAGCTCTGCTTTCAATACCATCATCCCATCTCTGCTCCAGGACAAGCTCTCCCAGCTGAACGTGCCTGACTCCACCTGCAGGTGGATCACTGACTTCCTGTCTGACAGGAAGCAGTGGGTGAAGCTGGGGAAACATGTCTCTGACCCTCGGACCATCAGCACAGGATCCCCTGGCTGCGTTCTCTCTCCTTTACTATTCTCCCTGTACACAAACAGCTGCACCTCCAGTCATCAGTCTGTCAAGCTCCTGAAGTTTGCGGACGACACCACCCTCATTGGACTCATCTCTGATGGTGATGAGTCCGCTTACAGGTGGGAGGTCGACCGGCTGGTTACCTGGTGCGGTCAGAACAATCTAGAGCTCAACGCTCTAAAGACAGTGGAGATGATAGTGGACTACAGGAGGAACGCAGCCCCACCTGCCCCCCTCACCCTGTGTGACTCCCCAGCAGACACGGTGGAGTCCTACCGCTTCCTGGGGACCATCATATCCCAGGATCTCAAGTGGGAGCTGAACATCACCTCCCTCACCAAAAAAGCACAGCAGAGGATGTACTTCCTGCGGCAGCTGAAGAAATTCAACCTGCCAAAGACAATGATGGTGCAGTTTTACACGGCCATCATTGAGTCCATCCTCACCTCCTCCATCACCGTCTGGTACGCTGCTGCCACTGTAAAGGACAGGAGCAGCTGCAGCGTATCATCCGCTCTGCAGAGAAGGTGATTGGCTGCAATCTCCCATCTCTCCAGGACCTGCACGCCTCCAGGACCCTGAAGCGTGCAGGAAAGATTGCAGCAGATCCCTCCCACCCCAGACACAAACTGTTTCAGACTCTTCCCTCTGGCAGGAGGCTGCGGTCCATCAGGACCAAAACCTCACGCCACAAGAACAGTTTTTTCCCGTCTGCAGCTGTCCTCGTCAACAAGGCCCCGCCCCCCCCCCCCCTCCCCCCCGACTACTACGGACTGCCCCCCCATCCCACTCTACGTTACATTAACGTAAATATTCCAACCCCGTAACATTTGTAGAGACTCACATCCGACACTTTAAAAACCCCATATTGTACATTTCTGCCTATACTGTTCATTTTCTGTTTATACATTTTATCTGTCAATCTGTCATCCTACGTCACTTTTTGTAAAGATTCATATCCGGCACTATTTAAATCCTCATATTGTACATTTCTGTTTATCCCTGTTATACATTTTACTTTATTCTATCTCTCAGTTTATCTCCATATATATTTGTTTGCTTTTATATTTTTAATTTTATCTTTATTTTTATTCTTACTGTATTGCACCAATCACCACAACAAATTCCTTGTGTGTGTTGACAAACTTGACAATAAACCCCCTTTCTGATTCTGATTCTGATTCTGATTCTGATTCAAAACCATCTTTTCTCAGTACTTTCACTGCAACATATTTGTTTGTATTCGATATTCTACACTTGGCTACTTTTCCAAAGCCCCCTTGACCCAGGAACGATTCAATGTGGTAATTGCAGGACTCACTGGAGAGAATGTCGCCACACTGTACGTCAAAAAGTGGGTCGGCTTGATAATTGTTGTACATTGTTAGAATCAAAGTGCGTTAACCACGATTTTTCTACTTAATCAATCACGAAGAACAGTAGAGATCTGCTACTTCTGTTGTGTGTCTGACTTGTGAACAAAAATCATGGGACAGTTGCGTTTATATAGAATCTCTGATGTGCGTCACAACCTGAGTTACGTCAGAGCTGCGGGATCTGAACAGAGATCTTCTTTTTTAACACTGAAGCAAAGTGATAAAAGCTATACTAACAAAAAAAACTACATGCTTGTATTTTTGCAAAGATAAATGTATAAATATAAATAATTAAGTTATATGAAAAATCACGTGACGCGCCACGGCGCTACCGCATTCCGATGAAAGCCTCAAGGCTGATTTATGGTTCCGCGTCACACCAACGCAGAGCCTACGGCGTAGGGTTCGCGGCGCCACATAGGTTACGTCGTACCCTACGGCGAAGGCTCTGCGTCGATTTAACGCAGAACCATAATTCAGGCTTTATAAATGTCGCTTAGCAACGGTGTGATCTGATAGATCCGCTAAGTATATTTATATTATACGCCAAATTACGATTATTATTATTATTATTATTATTATTATTATTATTATTATTATTATTATTATTATTATTATTATTATTATTTCTCTCTTTTTTTGTTTTTTTTACAAAAAGTTTGTCAAAAATCACGTGATTATTGTTGGCCACAGGTAAGACATGTAAAAGAGTCCAGACAAGCGTTTGCTTGGATTATGCAGGTTTCATACACAGCATCTTTTGAGGAGCTTGTTTTTCTGGGGTTCAATGTTAATTTACGTGTTAGCCGGTGGGGGCCTTGGGGGCCTGTGGGGGGGGTTGCCTCATGGCGGTGGGGGGGGTGGCTGGGGAGGGCTCGGGCGGGGGGCTGTGGCTTGGGCGTCTCCGGGCCTCCCGGGGGGGGCTGGGCCGTGGACGTGGGGGTCCCACCCGGAGGGCCCGACCCTGCCTGGGTGGGGGGTGGCTGTCTGCGCTGGGGGGGCATTGCTGCCTTGGTCCTCCGTCGCTGGGCGGGGGCCAAGTGCCCCTGCGGATGTGGGGACTCCGTGACCCTTGGGGTGTCCGCCGGGGTGGCCTCGGGGGGGGGTGGGGCCGGGTCCGGGGAGCGGGCCTCCCCTGACCGGGGGGTGCACGGGCGGGCGCGACGGCGGGGTGGCACCATTCCCAGGTATCTATGTCTTATGTTGTCAGTATGAATGGGAGGATGCTGGACCGTTTCCCCCTCCGTCTGGGGGCTCCGGCGGCGCCGGGGGCGCCCATGGAGGTACGGTGGGGCCCTGGCCCGGCCCGGAGGGCCGCCCCCGTCTACTGGATGGCCGGTGGGGGGACGCGGGTGTCTTATCAGGGCCGGCTTTGCTGGTCCTGCTTCCTGGCTTCGTCCTCCGCTCCCCCTCTTTCCCCCCCCTACACGATTCATACGTACATAGGCGAAGGGCGGGGGGTCCGGGTCGTGGGGGGCACCGTCCCGCGTGGCCCGGCGCTCCCCGCCTCACGGTTTTAACAGCAAAATAGACACTGCACAGTCAACACTTAATAAATACATTTGACAAGGACACGTAGTTCGGGAGGGGGGGGGGGGTCGGTGTCAATCGATACTTGGCCCTCCCCCCTCCCTGTTTTTATGGCATTAATCACACGCACTCAACACCAGGGGCGGGAGGGGGTCCCACATCACCCGCGTTCCCTCACCGGCCTGGGACGGGTGGGTCGGGTTACCCGGGCCTGGCGGGGCCCGCCGTGCAGCCTGGGGTGCCTTCTGGCGGTGCTGGACCCCCCCGGGGAGGGGGAAACGGTGCGTGATTGTATGTCTGTGTCGGTGAGAATGCGGTATGGAAGGGTCCTGCCATGGAGGATCTGAGCCTCCATTGGCAGGACATCAAAACTTAATAATTTATGAATATTATATTATACAAAGATGGTTATTATTATTATTATTATTATTATTATTATTATTATTATTATTATTATTATTATTGTTATTATTATTATTATTATTAGTATTATTATTATGTATAGTATATTATATTATTATTAGTATAGGTATCGGATAGGTGAATGGATGAATGAATGGGATAGCTGGGTCTGGGGCCCTCCGTTGTCGGGCCTGCACGGGTGTCGCCTTGTTGGGGGGTTCCCTCTCTCCGGGCCCGTCTCCGGTCCCCCCCGCTGCCTCTGCGGCGGGGCGCCCCTCTGGTCTTGGAGGGCCACTTTCGTGGGGGACGGGTGCGCCTGCCCGCGTCGGCGGCCGGGGCGGCTCTGTCTCTCCGGGCAGGCTGGCCCCCTGCCGGGTGGGGGTCATTGGCCTGAAGGGTGAGGGCCTCCTGGCCGCGTGTCCGGCCCGGACCGGGTGGACGGGGATTGCCTGGGTCGCGGTCCGCCGCTGCGGAATCCCTGGCTGCTTCTTCCCGCGCCGTGGGGGCCCCGCCCGCGGGCCCCCTCGGCCGCCGCCGGGGGGGGGGGGGGGGGGGCCTCGCAGGCGGTGGGTTGCCTCCCTCCTACTTCTCCCCTCTGTGGGGTTGCCGGTGGGCTGGGTTCCGGGCTCTTCCGTGTCGGCCTCTGGTCTCGCGGGTGGCGGGATTGCTCCCCCCCCTCCCCCACTATAGATACACTTCAGGTGGAGCTTTGTTTGGTTTATTACACACACACACACACACACACACACACACACACACACACACACACACACACACACACACACACACACACACACACACACATATAGTCACTTAGTCACATGCATATACACACACACACACACACACACACACACACACACACACACGCATGATCATATACATACACACACACACACATAGACATACACACTGGCTTGTTCACCTGCATGCTGGCTCTCTAGTTTTTGGGTTTAGGTAGCGGTAGCGATAGCTTAGCTCAGACTGCGATCAGATCTCAAGATTTAGGTCGATTGCTGTTATTGTTTTGGTTGGCTCCGTGCCGGTTTCGTGCTTTGTTTGTGTTTTTTTTTTTGTTGCAGATTTCCAGTGCTTGACGTGTGTCTCCGTGTGTTCCTGCTTCCTGGATTGGCAGTGGATGTCGTCACCCACCCACCCCCCCCCCCCCCAAAAAAAAAAAAAACACTGGGTTTGTATGTGTATATTTATGTATGTGTACGCATATGTGTGTGTATATATATGTATATATATTAAATATAGTAATAATGCACATATATACACTTTTGGTTTCTACCGTCATGGTATCAATCAATAATATGTGTGCAGACAAGGAAAAAAAATAAATAAATTACGTGTTAGTGCTTTAATTTAGTGTTGACAGTTCTTGTTTATTATATGTGTCAGTTTCTACTTATTCTTAATTTCTTATGACAATATGTATAATTTTCTCATTGTTTTTTTCTTAGTCGAGTCTGTATTTATGAAAATTACTTATATCTGGTAAAACCACATACAAGTCTACTGAGGATAAAAGGATCCTGCTGAGACATCATTCCTTTAATTCTTGGCTAGAGATCTACAGTTGTGTAAATGAATCTATAGTGCTTTGGATGTGAACATTTTCACCAATGCAATTTGTCATTTGTTGATTATTCCAAGATTTCTTTTTTTCCCGTTATTTTCAAATTTGACATTTGGCATGTTTTTAGGATCATACAAAGTTTGAATGGTATTGTTTCTTGAAGTCATGTCAAATTCATGAAAAAAAAAATAATGCCCGTCTCTTACTATCTGTCAAAAGATTGGCACTGAGCTGAGTTTAGGGTGGTCACCTGATTTGGAGGAAACATCGGTCAGCAAAGGTTACCCACAGTGTGACGTCCTCATTTTGCATTGCCGAGACTGATTGACATCTGGATTTATTTTATATTACATCACAATGCAACAGATTTTAATGAGGTATGATTTTAATATCTCCAGATCATGTAGGAATGTTTTAATGACAACACATTAAACTGTTCAACCATTAATTGTTAACTGATAGTTTTTGTACTTTTTCCCCACACTATTGTATAATTGTACGATTAAATGGCCTTTATTCTCATTATTTTACAAAACATATCTATTTCTTAAGCAATTACAATAGCAGACACGACCACAATTATACTTCAAATGTATAAAAATGTAAGCATTTATAACTTTGATTTACTATATATATATATATATATATATATATATTGAGTGCGGGACTGCAGGCCAGGATGTCAGCAGATCCAACAGACATCCATGGGACATGGGATGATCAGAGGGTGGGACTGCAAGGCAGCATGCAGCTCCTGAAGCTCTGGGCCGCAAACATACAAAGAAGAGAAAAGGAGATCCTGTGCTATTGTCCTTTTCCCTCCAAACACTGCATCTGAGCTATGGTCAGAAATCCACAGTGCAATGCCACTTATTAGGTAAAGCTGATATGTTGGTGCTGCACAATGAAGGAAGAGGAACATCAAAATAAAACCCATCAGAGGAGTGGTGTTCATCCTGTTCCTTGAGGACTGCTGTCCTGCATGTTTTAGATGTTTTCCTGCATCAACATACCTGATTCATATTAATGGTCATCATCAGCTTGTCATCCAGGTCTGTACAAGTCTGTTAATGATGCAGTCGTTTGTATCAGGGCGTGTTGATGCGGGGAAACATCTATAACATGCAGGACAGTGTCTCTCCAGGACCAGGAATGAAGACAACTGCATTAGACTAACGACAGCTTAATAAGTGCAGGTTTTAAAATGTAGAAATACACTTGAGTGTCTGCTATCATTAAGGGCCAAGCTTGTGGAATCCTTCCAGGCTGGTTTTTAGTCGCAGACATTTGTAGTAAAGTACATCCACCACTGTTGATGGTCGTGCTACGGATTTCAGAAGCAATACATGTGTCTCTGCTGAAGCCGCTTTGGACAGACATACAAACACCCACACACATATAGACACTTAAGCATCATTATTGTTTTCGCTATTTGCATGTTAGTTTTTCATACCAGGTGTCTTGAAGAGGCTGATCCTACGTTCATCCAGCCCTGCTGGACGTTTAAGCTCCTGGATGGTCAGCTGGATGAAGCTGAAGGTTTCCTGTGCCCCCCAGTGAAGAGGTGGAGATGTCCTCATCTGTCACACATAACAATCATGCTGAATCCCAAGCTTGGACAACTTGTAATAATTATTCAGCCATAATGTTTAAACTATTACAAATGAATTGCGTTATACATGGTGGTGGTAGCCCGATTTGTAAGAACACGTTAACCCCCCCCCCCCCCCCCCCCCCCCAACACATACAGGACTGTCTCAGAAAATTGAAATATTGTGATAAAGTTCTTTATTTTCTTTAATGCAATTAAAAAAACAAAAATGTCATACATTCTGGATTCATTACAAATCAACTGAAATATTGCAAGCCTTTTATTATTTTAATATTGCTGATTATGGTTTACAGTTTAAGATTAAGATTCCCAGACTGTTCACATTTTTTGAGATAGGATATTTGAGTTTTTTGCATTACAGAAAATCACAATATTCTAATTTTCTGAGACAGTCCTGTACACACAGATTTGTAGTTTTAAGCACCTGATGTAATTGCAAAAAGTGACTGTTTCCTCATAAACGGTAAGGATCCCGTTTATCCACAAGGTGGCACCATAACACATTTAAATTAATTGCCAACAGTTGAGCACATCCGGAGTTTAGCCCACATCACTAAATATGAGTTCAGGAACCACCACCAAAAACCTTTTTTGGACAAGACCTCCAATGGTTTTTAGCTTGATTGTGTACTGGACGCCCTTACATACAGATAACCACATGATTTCAGACCACCATCATTTTAAGCTTCTTTCCAAATAGACGTGTCATCAATAAAATAACAACTCATACCTAATGTTTTTGTATTGAAATATGTGACAAACTAACATTTAACAGAGTTCACCTACCTCTCTTCACTTTCTGCTGGAGCTTTCCCTTCTCTCTCCATCACCTGCTCCTTTCTTCTCTCGTCTTTGCATCATACTGCCACTCTCTCTCCATCCGGCAGAATGATACTAAAAACAATGTTTAATATTAACATCAGTTCATATCAGTGGTCCTCCCCCTACCTAGATTGGTAGAATTACTTGTATATAATTGTACAAACATTACTCTACTAATAACAAGACACAAAATCCAACTATAATTTTATATTGTATTATTAATTGAACATGAACAAAAGTGCTTGTATTGGCAAATCATTCGGTGACACTGTGAAATAATTAGAAAAAAAATAAATAATATAACTTTATTTGTATAGCACTTTTCAATACAAATACCAACCAACAATTATGATACTAACAATAATAAGTAGTAATTGAAAGTAGGCCTTCTTCCCTGAGTATTCATTTTTTTTAGAACTTATTTTATGAACATATATTAATAGACATGAACTCCTATTTGTACTACGTCATCGTCCATAGACATTACATGTAAAAAAAAAAAAAAGGATTAGTTTCTTGTTTATTTCACTATGTTTTTGTAAGAATTTGACTTTTTCAGCAAGATTGCAGCTTATAAAGTTGTTCAAAGTATATTTTTGTTTTAAAGATTTAGAGAGAAAGTAAATGCATCATCGGTGCAAGTTTGGTTTACGTGGAAAAAGATGTCATGCATGACATTTTTGTTTACGTGGAAAAATATCATGTCACTGCAGTGCTCCTTCACTCGATCCCTGTATTCCCTAACAGTTGTACTGTCTGGCTCATAAGTTATAAGTTTGTAAAACGCAAAAGTTGGTATGCAGTTGACTGAACTAAAAAGTTTTGAGCTCTGTAAAGACTTGTGCCACTTTAATGGAATAGGGCTCAATATTTTATAGTTAATTTGTGTGGAACACTCAAAAGTTTTAGGAATCTTACAGGACCGTCCTGACGTCATCACGTCGTGGTGGGTGGGGTCTCATCATGACGTCATCACGTCGTGGTGGGCGGGGTCTCCTCTCACCTCATCTCACCTCGCCAAAGCTCATTCAGCCTTTGTGAATTCGTCTGCATGCGGAGCGGATCGAACAGACTTTCCAACCACCACCTCAGTTTTTTTAGCTTCTTGTCTTCAGCGCCGTCAGCGCCGTCTTATCATCTGCCCTGATTTGGTAAGTAAAACTTTTCATGTTTTGTTTTGAGTTGAATTTCGATAACTTCATTAATATGCGGAAATTTAGACTATGACAACTGGGAATGTAGAATTGTTGTAAAATAGTTTAATCCTTAATCCAATTAATTGCAAGTAACTCAGACAAGTGATCCTTCTGCATGTTGTTATCTGATACGATCATAAATCCGATCTCTTTGCTGCATGTAAACGTATTGTGTGTGTTGACGCGAAACAAACAATGCTTAACCCAATGTGAGTGTGTTAGCATGATGCTAACCGCCTGGTTAGCACCACGTGGCCTGTGTACGTGTTTCTTCGTAGGCTCAAGTGTTTGGTTGAGAGATTCTCTCCAGAGCCTTTTAGCAGCTACATGTAGGATGTATTATGAAATAGTATAATTAATAATTAGTTTTATTCTATTAGTCATGCACCCAATGGTTTCCACAGTCATTCTATTGCAAGTGGCTATTTCTTTTAATGTTTTTCTTTCAACTGTGGGGGTCCCCAGAAAAATAGTTTGACGACTTGAACCCTTTGGTAATACTTTGTTAAAAACATCAACAGGAAGAGCAGATTGAAAAGCACATAACTTTGATACTTTGTAGATCTGCTGTTTTAGGAGATATGTTTGGAAGATGTGTAGAGAAGAGGATTTGCAAGAGGTTTTTTTAATTTTTAATAACTAACCTGCTCATCTTTCAACATTTTCATTATTACTATAATGGATTTTAATTGAACATTTCTTTTTTATCTGTATATTCACTTATCATTATGTATTATTTTAAGAATGTTTTTGAACATTAATAAATCATCTTTTTGCTCATGTTGTCTACAGAGAGTGCTATTGGCAGCGTTTCCCCCACCAGACATAATCCAATTGGATCAGGTGAGTTAAAATTTTAAACACTTTTTAACTTGTGCTATTTTTGAATCGCCAAGAGTGCAAAACAGGGATAAAGTGGTTTAGACATTAATTGAAATGATTGAAATTGGCCTAATGGAGTGGAAGTGCAAGTTGTGCTCTGTAACTTCAAATGCCCGGAGACAATTATTTCAGCACTATACTGTACTACATAGCCAATATTCAACAGTCTCCCGTCTGCCATGTCTCTATGCCAGTTGCATTTGTACTTTTCCATCATGCTAAGCAATGAAAGCTCATGTCACGGTCTCATAGGGAGTATAGTAGAGTAGATGCAGCAACCGGAGCACTTGGCTTTTTTGCTTGTCCTTTGTGTGACTTTAAGCATCCCTTTTCTGAGGAAATTCTATTTGGTCATTTGAGAAATCATTTAAGAAGTCATGACATGGTAGCATGTCCGTTCAAGAATTGTTATTACAGAACAAATAGCTACTCATCGTTTAATGCACACAAAAGTAGAGAACATGGTAGGGATTCAGACTTTGGTGAGTGTGTTGTATTAAGCCGCGTTTATACTTGCAGTTCAGAACGCGTACGCGAGACGCAGGATACGCGTGACGTCACGTCTCGCGTATCCTGCGTATCCTGCGTACATTTGACGCGTCGGCGTGCACGTTCTCAAAAAGACACTGAACGCGTACGCGACCTGCAGTTCTCGCTCTGGCCGCTAGTATCGCTGTTCCCGCTAGAGGCGCCGGTCCTGGTCACGTGACACCTCAAGAATGGTGTCACGTGTGTTGCAGTTATCAAAATGGCGGACACATTCGAAGAGAAGCTGGCCGAACTAGTCCGCAATTATGATCATATATATGATGTATCTCTGCCACTACATAGCGACAAGCACGCTTGCCAGAACACCTGGCGGGAGATCGGCGCAGTTTTGGGGGTGGACATGAAGATATGCAGGAGCAAATGGAAGCTGCTCCGTGATCGCTATGTCAGAGCACGGAGGAAGATGCAGGAGAAACGCAGCGGTGATGGAGCGGAGGGATCGATTTGTCCGCCGATCATCCGTCGTCTGAGCTGGCTACAGAAGTTCGTTAACCATCGGGCAACGGACACCAACTTTTGTCCAGACAAAGTAAGTGTATTAAATAAATAATTTAATTTAATTATCATCAGTGATTGTCCCGAAAAGCATGCACTCGTACAGCACAGCCTTTTGTTTATGGGGGTGGGGGGAGGGGGCGGGAAATAAGACAAATACTCTTAAGATTTTAAGTTTTTGCAGTGATGCATTTTACTTATCCTGTGAAGGACAGAGTTATATTGATAAGTTCAGAAAAAGTGTTTTTTATTGTTGTGTTTTGATGTATTTGATGTAAGCCCAGTGGATATTTAAAGCTTACAGAAGGCTGCATTTAACTGCTGCTATGTCATTCCTGCAGTATTTCTGCAGGTGTTTTGGTCACTGCTATTATTTGTAATATATTATATTATTTGTAATCAGCACAAATTATCTGTCCCCATATGATAAAATCCACCATCCCCCCTGATTTTTTTTTTTTACAACTTGAGTACTGCACATATTCAGAGAAATTATTTGTTTTATTTTAGATTGTTTTTGTTTGTGGTGTTTCCACACATGATATAATTCACAATATTAATATAGAATATAAAATTAATAATTTGCCTACGTTTGTGTTTACCAAGTATCACTAACTAAGTTGTGTCATTTGTAAACTTTCATGTCAGATCCTTGCTGAGGATGACGACGTCTCCACACCCGGCCTCATCAGTGCTGGTGAGGCCGCTGCTTCACCAGCACCTCTCCACTGTCTCTCCACTGATGAGCCATTGCCATCAGCACCATCACCATCATCAGCATCAACATCAGCATCATGCACGCCTGCTACTCCGTTGGGTCCAAGGCGGAAAAGGAAGCGGGGCCAGGACCAGGACAACTTGGATGCAGCCCTGCTCCACCATCTCCAGGGCTACAGGCAGGAGAAGGAGAAGAGGCGTGCACGGGAGGAGGAGGAGAGGCAGCGTGCACGGGAGGAGGAGGAGAGGCGGCGTGCACGGGAGGACGAGGAGAGGAAGGCATGGGTGGAGGAGAGGCGTACATGGGCGGAGGAGAGGCGTACATGGGCGGAGGAGAGGCGTACATGGGCGGAGGAGAGGCAGCGTGCACGGGAGGAGGAGGAGAGGCGGCGTGCACGGGAGGACGAGGAGAGGAAGGCATGGGAGGAGGAGAGGCGCGCACGGGATGAGGAGAGGCGCGCACGGGATGAGGAGAGGCGTGCACGGGATGAGGAGAGGCGTGCACGGGATGAGGAGAGGCGTGCACGGGATGAGGAGAGGCGTGCACGGGATGAGGAGAGGCGTGCACGGGATGAGGAGGAGAGGCGTGCAAAGGCGGAGGAGAGGCACGCGTCTCATAACGTCTTCACAAGTTTCATAAACTGGGCGGGGGCGTTTCTGCAGGGACTACCGCCGGATGCTGCAATGGGACTGATGAAGGAAATGACCCAGCTTATCCAAGGTTACCATCATTAGTTTTAGTTTTAGAAGGATCTGTAGTCTGTCTATGGAACATGCAACCACAGTGTGTTGCACCAACTTTGTTTACTGTTTACTGTTTTATATGTTTACTGTTTAATATGTTAATAAATGTTTAATTTGAGTCCTGTTGTACAGACTTTTTTTATGCATTCAATCACACATTTACTAGTGCTCTGTCTCAGGGGCGTCAATTGGGTACGTCAGCCGCCACACCTCGGCTTGTCTTTACATTTAAGACAAGATTTTTCATCTAACCACCAATAAAGGTTGCACAAAGAGAGTTGGATGGAAAAAGGTTTATTTAAATGTTGAAATTATGAAATTATGTACAACGTTAATTTATTAACATCTCCCAAAATAACCTACGATTCCTGAGAGTATGAATGTTATAGTCTCTCTCTCTCATATTTATAATAAATAAATTATATATATATATATATATATATATATATATATATATAATTTATTTATTATAGTTCTAGAAATAAAAAATTACTAAAAAGTGCAAAATATAAATATGAACATTTAGTAATGGACATAAACAAGAGATTTAAAGTTATTGCTGACTTAAATCTAGGCTTTAACAAGTAACATTAAACATAAAAGAGCCTAAACAGATCATAAAATGACCAGCGGATTCAAATGCTATCAAACAATACTGCAAAAATCTATCTAAAGTCGCTGTAGTGTGCCTCTGCGTAGCACAGTGTCCTGGTGAGCCATCCTGCCTGCATCCGTCTGGAAATAGTTCATGAGGTGGTTCCGCACCTCACAACCTAGTTTCGTTGCCCGCTCAGCAGAGAGGCGTCCTGTGGGGAGGAGGTTGGTATCTCCTGCCACCTGCTCCCTCCATTCACCCTGGCCATTTGTGGAATCCACAAAGGTGCTGGGGATGTACCTGGCCTGTTCAGACCGGTCCAGACCACAGAGATAATTGTGGACAGCAACACACGCCTTTATCACCACTTCTGCTGTCTCCACACTGCACTCCATGGCCTTCCCAAACACCCTCCACCGTGCAGCCAGGATGCCAAAGGCGTTCTCCACCACTCATCGTGCTCTGGAGTGGCGGTAGTTGTAGACGCGCTGCTCTGCTGACAAGTTGGTGCCTAATAAAGTAATTGAGATTTATCGTTAGTTGATGTTATTCAAAATCATAAACTTGATATATGCAACATGAATGTTCTCACCTGAATATGGTCGCATCAAATGAGTCTTTAGAGGGAATGCCTCGTCACCAACAAAGACTGGAGGACAGAGCACCTCACTTCCAGGTAGGGCAGATGGTGGTGGTAGGGAAAGGTCCCCCTGGATGAGCTGGGACCCAAAGGCACTTCTTGTGAACACCCCTGAGTCACTCTCACGCCCAGAAGCACCTACGTCCACAACAGTGAATCGGTACCTGGCATCACACACCGCCATCAGGATGATGCTGAAGTAGCCCTTGTAGTTAAAAAAACCACTCCCGCTGTTGACTGGAGCACGGATCCGGACGTGCTTGCCATCGATGGCTCCGACACAGTTGGGGAACTGCCACAGCTCACTGAAATCTTCTTTTATTTTAGACCAAGCATCAATCCTGGGGTGGGCCACGAAGTCATCCTTTAGAGCAGCCCAGATAGCCTGGCATACTTCAGACACGATACGTCCCACGGTGGCTGTTCCAAGCTTGTAACTGGCTGCTAAAGCTCGATAGCTCATCCCGGTCGCCATGAAGCGCAGGGTGACGGCCAGCCGCTCTGCGGCGGTCACACAAGTGTTGTGTGTGGTCTGGTGCTGAAGCAGCGGGGAAATCCGTCGCAAAATATCGTCAAATGAAGCTGACGACATCCGAAAATATTCCCGGTGCTTTTCATCGTCAATCCCCCGCATGGGCAAGACAAGGCTGGCGAACTCTCCAGTCTCCCCCCGGCTTTGGTTTAACGGTCTAACGTACCATCTCCGATGGCGCTGGCGCCGTCTCCGACGATGCAACAAGACCAGTGTCAGAAGCTCCTCTCCTTCCGATGATGACGACATGATCTTGTTTGAAATCTTAAATCCGATTTGAAAAACTCTGAAAAACTCTGAAATCCGCTACTGCTACTACCGCTACTGCTACTACCTCTACGAATCACTTTTCCAACCGCTGCTCTCCTTCGCCCCCTATTGGTAACCGCCGGTATGACGGGCTCTCGTCGTGTGGTACGCGAGGTACGCAAGGGAGCCGAACAGACACGTACGCAGGCTACGCAGGTTACGTGCGTAGAGTATATTTCCGGCTTTAGAAGATAATGACAGTTGTACCACAGTTGTAATGACAGCAGAAAGTCTTGAAGAACCTAGGAATGTTTTTGTCTGTGGGACAAAAGGGAGGACTGCCTAATTTCTGCAGAATTGAACAGGTTCTCCTGGTTAACGGTAGTGTTCTCTTTCTTTGCCGAGAGCACACGTCAAACTACATTGAACACCCGAGATCTTACGAACTTTCCCCAGAGAATTTGGCTGTTCACACCCCATCAGAGCTAAATGACACAACACCTCTCTGCGCTTACAACGTAGATGGAAGATTGCTCTTAACGCCCAAACGGTTCATATTGCTACTAGGGCTGAAATATAGGGACAAAATTGCATACCTCGATATTCATGCCAGATATCTCTATCAATACGATATGACTACGGGTTCGGTGAAAACCAAGCATTTTTCAGAAAAATAAAAACATCAGAAAACAAAAGTGGAGTTTTATTGATTAGAACTCACTGCCAGTCATCAACATTAACAAAGTCACTCAATAATAAATAATAATCAAAATATTTTACTGTAGCTCTGTTTTGACGATAAATAACCAATGCAATCTCTGTTTTTTGTCTTTCAAGAACCAAGAGATGGCTGCCGCCCAGAAGCATGTGCTGCGTGTATTTGTTGCAAGAGACACCGCCCTGAAGCTGACTCTAACTGAACGACCGCAGTCGGTGGAAGAGCTGAAAGAAATGATGCAAGAGAAGTTCAAGCCGAGACTGGATGGGGACTTTGACCTGCATTACGAGGATCCAGACTTTAATGGGGATCTTTGTCTTCTTGTGAACATCCAAGAGTTGCCAGAGAAGGGCACATTAAGAGTCATCAGACCTGAAGGCAACACCTCATCTACTGCATCTTCTGATGCAGACTTACTCCCACCTGTACCTGCAACACGGCGTCAGAAGAGTTGGCCTGATCACTTTGTTGTTCCTCGTTTTAGTGATGAAGTGGAGCATAAACTAGAAGAAGGAAATCATGTTTATGAACAATCAGGAAAATTGCTGAAATTGAATAGGTCACAGAAGAGTGAAGTCATTGAAAAAATGGCAGAAACGATCTACAGCTTTAAAACATACCCAAATGAGAAGGAATTGGGAATGGCTGCTAAAGCTCTGGTTGCAGCTCATCCATGTCTCAGAATGACGGCTGGTGAAGACGGGGGATTGGGATGGAAACGCCACATGGCGTACAAGGTTGCATCGTACCGTTACAATCTGGCCAAAGCTGGGGTTGCAGAAGTATCAACACAGGGAAACGGAGCCAAAACAACCCTGGAAATGAGCACGTCCTCTCCCCTGCCTTCCTGTTGGGTTGATGACACCCGTTGATTTATACCTGTGTGCACCGTTTTACCTCTTCTACCTCAGATTGTAGAATTTTTTTTTATTTATTTTTTCTTTATTTTTATTGGTTTGCACACAATAAAAGTAACACTTACGATCAAAATAGTAAAACAAATGTGATTGCATATGTTGCACTGATTGTTAGGGCTGGGCAATATGGACATGGTATAACAATGTTTTTGACACAACTTTTTTCAAACTGTGTTAAATAGCTCCATATTCTATTGTCATTGCTATTAGGGTGGATTCATTATTTTGGGTCTCAATCTCTTCAGTAAAACTTTATTAAATATAATTTATTTACATGATACAATTAGGAACTATAATTTTACATGGATAAGTCAAAAATGGAATTGGAAATGTTTTAAATTTAAGGTGATAGTTTCTTTTTAGGGTACTTTTATCTGATTGGATACAGAAGTCTTGACAAGAAGATGTATCCAATCAGAATAAAGTATCCTAAAAAGACACTATCAGCTTCAATTTAAAGAAATATATACATAGAATCTTATTGAATTATGTTTACTGAATAAGAGATGGAGACCCAAAATACTGAATCTACCCTCTGTAGCAGTGACCACTATTAGAATATGGAACTATTAACACTGTTATGTGATGTGCTGTTAAAGCACATCTCATGTTTTGCTGTAGTCATTTCCTTTTCACTTTTGTTTTCATTCATGACAAGCACCTTGTATTGATTAAGCACCTTTCATTCATGCCTTTATAAAAGGCACATTGTGTTGAATAAAAAATGGTTGAATTGTAACAGTGGTGTCGCTTTCATTTTTTCTAACATTATTAGCTGATTATATGTGTAGTGGGCTGGCATCTGTATTTGATTTTAGAATTAATTTTGAGTGCATTTCCCACAGACTATGAGCTGAGGAATATAAAAAAAAATGTGAGTGCATTTCTCCCAAACTACCGTATTGGCCCGAATATAAGACGGGGTTTTTTGCATTGAAATAAGACTGAAAAAGTGGGGATCGTCTTACATTCGGGGTCTAGACGTTATACCCATTTACAGCACCGACCACAGCGACAATATGGGCTATATATGACAGCTACACATGCTGGGAGATGGATCATTCGAGGATTCCGAAGAAGTGGTTGTTGCAACAAGCTGTAACATACACACAATCGTCATTTAATCCAAAAATAAACCAGAGACCTTGATCGTGGAATCAAACGTGAATCACAACAAACTATGGATGAAGAAAGTCCAAGAGTCGAGGCTCACGCAGCCCGACAGATATGGAGCTAGAACAGTCTCATAATTCACAAATGCACAGACCGATTTGCAAATACACACACCGTTTCACACGTGCACAGAACAATTCACACGTGCGTAGGACAAGATATACAAATGTATTTTTGATGCACACACAAATATAACCTGATTTAGAAATGTTTTTTTGTCTGTGAGCTGCGCTGGATTTGTGTGTGAGTTTTGAGACTCCCCTGACGTGACTAGATCCACAAATAGGTTTTTTTTAACACAGAACCAATCAGATGTCTTCCTTTGTTTCAGCCAATCATAAGAGCGCACCCCACGTGGGGGACGCAGAGCAGTGGATAAAACAATCAGATTAAAGGGGCGGATACACCTGCTGTTTGAACTGCGTTAGCGCTGTTCACTTATAAAAGTGATTAATATTTCGAGATGGTGCAGTAAAGATAAATAAACAGCAACAGGAGATAAAAGATAAATAAAAAGGATGGAGAGGAGATCACTGCTCTTGTGATCAAAGAAAACAGCGCGATCTGAGATGGTTTGTCGGGCTGTTCAACCAGAGCCGTCGGGAGACTGCACTCCAAGTCCTGCCGATGCAGCAACTGATGATGAGAAACAGCAGAGATATTTCTGTATTTGAACTACAGCATACCTGCCAACATTGGGCTGTGAAAAAGAGGGAGATTTTCTGGGGTAGCGGTTGGAATGCTCCACTCACAACATCCCCACCCTGATATAAACAAGGCGACTTTTAATGAGCTTTAAATCCATAGCTACAATGAAATGTGCTAAATGTACCTCCCAAAATGATTCTACAGCCTTCTTGGAGCCAATTAAGTTTAGTATTAATAACAATAAAATACAATATTTGTAGAATTTTCCAGGTTCCCTTTGTCACCCAAGGACCTGTTGTAATTGTAGGTGTCAGACTTTGCAGATTCAATCACTTTCTTGGAGGGTACATACTTGTGGCCAGGGCTGGTATGGTTTATCCTGCAAGAAAGAAGTGTGCAAAGAGTAGAATTATCCATACTCATTGTGTTTCCTGTGAGGATCTTTTCCACCATGCTGAATGACCTCTCTGAGGTTCATTGCTGTGAGGGATGCAGAGCATTGCCTTCATCAGTGATGCCAGATTTGTAAAGCTCTCCTCTTTCCCTAGAAGAACCCAGAACCTTCAACTCTCTCTTCCTGTGGGAGATCCTTGCTTGCTATGACTTGATTCTCCACCAACTCTTCCCTCAGCTTTTTTTCAAAGCATTTTCTCAAACAAAACAAATTTTAAAATTTTAAAATAACAAAATAACATATTTTAACCATTTTCCAAACAATAAAATAACTGAAAAAATCTGAAAAATGGTTCAAATATGTTATTTTGTAACTTGACATTTTTAAAATATGTTTATGTAATGCTTTGCTGATGAAAGAATATATTTCTCTATTTTTCTTGTTTTTGTGAGGGGGGATATATTGTTTTTCGGCACTACCTTGTTCTCTATAGCTGATATAACATGAATTACTGTGGGATCAATAAAGTTCTTATTTTTGCCATCTGAGAAAATTAAATATATTATATTTGGTGCCTAACTGTTTCCCAAGTATATTAGTGCATGTGTGAATGAATAAATGAGACGTAAAACGTAAATTTCTTTGTAGAAAGGTGCTTTATGAAAATAAGTCAATTTACTTGTATTAGTTTACAGCGCAGTCTTGCCACATCCAATATGGCGGCGACGTTGACGTATTGGCAGCTCCATGGGGCGGAGCTTGGACGTAGGCAGTGCTTTTGGGTTGGGTTGCCAGGTTTGTCAGGAACCCGTTAATATAATACATCCATGCAGGAACCCCGACACGTGAAACACCATTGACTCATTTCACTTTAAAATCGGGAGATAAGCGGGAGAAATTACAAATCGGGAGCAGGGCGGGAGAAATGGTTGAAAATCGGGAGACTCCCGCTTAAATCGGGAGTGTTGGCAGGTATGCTACAGGTGTCTTTCAGGAGAACGAGCCTGTTGACGGGGTGAATATTGCTGCAGGTCGCGTTCTGGCTCTTGCCGCGAGTGGCGCTGGTCCCGGTCAGACACCAGCTGACCAGTGACCAGACGTGGAGGTCAGAAACAAGCAGCCGTTATCCTCACATTTTATGTGACATCGCCACCACACAGAGACAAACGTGTCAAAACAGCGGCGGCAGATCAACACATTCCCGGTGCAGAGTCATGATGGGAAGATGCAGCCGTGATGATGCTGGTCGGGGTTTAGTCCACCGATCATCAAACATCTGGGCTGGATACAGAGGTTCTTCGGTAATCAGTCAACTGATACCGACTTTACTCCAGACATTTCGTAAATTAATCTCCTGACATGTGCGCTGCTGCTCCACCTGGCCGCTGCAGCTCGTCCCGTCAGACAGCGCAGCAGCTCTGCTGTCTGTCTGGTTCTGAATCAGCGGGGCAATCCCTTGTAACACGTCGTGAAACCAAACGGAGCAAATATATAAAAATCTCCGCTGTTTCTCATCATCAGTTGCTGCATCGGCAGGACTAAGAGCTCTCCAGTCCTGAAGGCTCTGGTTGAACGGCCCGACAAACCCTCTCTGATCGCGCTGTTTTCTTTGATCACAAGAAAAGCAGAACAGTGATCTCCTCTCCATCCTGTGTATTTTTATCTCCTGTTGCGGTTCATTTATCTTTACTGCACCAACTCGAAATATTAATCACTTTTCTAAGTGAACGGCGCTAACGCAGTTCAAACAGCAGGTGTATCCGCCCCTTTAATCTGATTGGTTGCAGATCCTTCCGTGTTAAAAAAAACCTCTTTGTGGATCTAGTCACGTCAGGGGAGTCTCAAAACTCACACACAAATCCAGCGCAGCTCACAGACAAAAAAACATTTGTAAATCAGGTTATATTTGTGTGTGCATCAAAAATATCTTGTCCTACGCACGTGTGAATTGTTCTGTGCACGTGTGAAACGGTGTGTGTATTTGCAAATCGGTCTGTGCATTTGTAAAACTTGTCCTGTGCATTTGTGAATTATGAGACTGTTCTAGCTCCATAGACAGACACCACTGTGTGTTCTTCATATTGGTTGGTTTCAACTACGTCTAATTCATGACACTCACGGTCTGCTGGTACATATTTACGTTTGGGGACAGATGGTTGGGTCAGTCTGTCTGTCTGAACTTCTCAGCCTGATTTTCCACCAACGAAACAGAGAAGAAGATTAATTCTTCAACATTGTTATCAGCAAAGGGGTTTGCATTTTTGTCCATTTCAAATTGCTGACTAAAGTACCCCTGACCCTTACCATCATTCACACTGGGCAAGGAAAGAATTGAATCACAGCGCTCAAACTTAGGAAGACCGAAGAAGCGAGACAAAAGCCCCGGAAATCTAATAAATAAAAATGGTTCTCTGACAAAGAGACATTAAACTTTGAATAAATGGTGTCCTGTATCGTTTTCTTTACATTATCAGATAAAACAGTCATATCACGAATGAGTCGCGGGTTAATGACTATACGTGTAGCCCATTTCTTTTTTTGTTGATTGGCTGATGAGTGGTACCTCATGGCAGAACTCCAGGGGATTCGGGGGAGACATGTTTGATTGTTCCATGGTGAGGGCAGCGGGACCAGCTCATGTTTTTTTTTTTCATGTTTGCGCACTGTGGCACATTAAATGGCCAAGTTTTTTTTCATTGTGAGAAATAAGATCTAGGTGTGACTTAAGACTGAAATGAGTGACAGTCCCGCTCAATAGGCAAGGCAAGGCAAGGCAGGTTTATTTATATAGCACAATTAAACACAAGGTAATTCAAAGTGATTTTCATCAACATTAAAAACGGCAAGACATAATTAGACAGTGAATAACAAATGAAAAACACAAGTTGCTGAAAACTAAGGGCAGTGCGTGACACCTGAGAGCCCTGCCGTCATCCTCTCTTCACAACACAGTCTCACTCCGGAGGCGTCGGATTCGAAGGCCAAACTGGGGGAGTCGGGGACGTCAGCAGCACACAGCAGGCAGGCTGAAGCAGCAACAGGATGACCAGAGGGGGGGGGAGGGGGGAGGGGGCGTCAGCAGCATTTCGTGTCTATTTTTGAACAGTTCAAAAACGCTTTGAGCTACGAGGCTGAAATTCTAGACTCTGTATCAGGAGGTGACTCTCATCCGCTGTGCGGATTTTCAGATCTGTGTGACCTTCGGAAGTGTCAAAGGTCACGCTTTTCAGCCTGCAAAGACTATTTTGTGTCTTTTTTTTAATAGTTCACTAGCCGCAGACGGGATTACATTGGAGTCAATTGGAGCCTACTTGCGTCTGAAAGAGACGCAGAAGGGTACCTTTTGCGTCAGTAGATGGCGCCAATGGCTCTTGACCGTTCGTCGGAATCCGACGCCTCCGGAGTGAGACTGTGTTGCTCTTCAAGACCATCTTCTGACACCATGTATTGTTTTTGTGTGGTGAGGGTTTCAATAAAAACACATATTGAAGATGCAGGTACGTTTATCTAGCAATTGTTTTCCGATATGCAGTTACAGGCAGGACGACTCTTACAGGTCTACTTCTTCAGTTAATCTGCTCAGACGCGCTGCACCCCCTACTGTCTGGATGTATATGCAGTATTCACATAACCAACAAATACGGACAAATACTCATTTGCTGTTGTGGTAAGACGCACTTAAGTGCTTATTTGTGAGTGCGCAGCCTTGACCAATGGCGTGCGTCGCCGGCCTATTTAAGGGGAGGGGATGGCGAACCCGGAAACAAAGCGCGACTCTTCGCCATGGATGTATTATATAACTGGATACAGGATCGAAAATGGCCGCCCATTCATTTCAATGGAGTTTGCTCACCCAGCGCATCCGCCGAAAAAATTTCTGACTTCCTGGTTTACTTCCTGGTACACGGGCCCATAGAGCATGCGCAGTTGAGTCACCTCCCATGATGCTCTGGGGCCTCCCATCATGCCCCGGGGCAATGTGAACGAGCCCTGCGCGCTCTGGACAAGCGCTGCGCGCTCATGAGTCCTTCAGACCGGTAATGATAGATGTACACAATGAAATTAGGGATTTATAGGGCAAATCAACCGATGCTGTTCTCAAAGTCATGGTTATAGACTATACATGGTTCATTTGTGTGTTTTTTTTAATTAAAGATAAAACGAGTCATTTTTATTTAAGATGAGACACCCCAGGTTAATAGGCTAAAATAGGGTAAAAATGTAAATAGCAGGTATCACCATGAAACTTCCCAAGTTTATTACTTACATTAAGACAAATATTTTTTGTATTACAAGTTTTGTCAAGTATTATGTTTAAATATGTCAAATATTATGTTTAAATGTGGTTAATTTGTGGAGTTTTATTTTTTTGAGTAAGGATAAAACGAGTCATCTTTATAAAAACAAACAAACAAAAAAACACATGGGATTCCCCACAATAACACAAGCTGTCATATGCTATTTATCTATATACCTTTGGGTAAATCTTTTTGTCTATTAATGATCGTGCAGTCCGAATGTTAGGCGTAATTAACTTTGCATTTTCTCTGATTCTTTTACAGCTTCTGGGCTCACATTAAGTGTTATTCCTGCCTGATATCTTATTTTCACAAACCATACACCGTTGGCTACAACGGAAATGTTTAAGTACAAGAATGACAAACCATTATTATTCTTGCTATTAAACATTTCCGTCTGTGATCCCCCTGGTCAGGGCGTTTAGACCGAGTGTGACCTGAGCGTCCCACCTGAGCTCTGTGCCATAGCGCGCAGCTCCAGCTCAATGAATGACAGAGGGTCTCCTGCTCAGCTGCTGCTCAACACTGATCAGAGCAGCTCCCCCTCGTTTACTGAGGTTTTATTATAAACCCAATGTCTTTTGTCATGGAAAAAAAAATTAAGAGACCACAAAAACACACCTTTGAGCCGTGTTTTCCACTTTTCTGAGTGATTATTCCGCCGAACGGATTCAGCCATGCTCGTTCCCGAGACACACACGACCGCGCTTTGCGAGTGCACGGACAAAGCCGTGACGTCACGCCCAGAAAGAGACTTTTCTTTGACTTTTCTGGCCGTTATAAAACATTTTTGACGGATATAAAGTCCATGACTTAAAAATATAGAATACAAAGATTAGTAATTGCCGGTGATTACAGCTGGAGGTGTCCTGTGAACAGTTTTAGAGGCTTCTCTTTTACTATTGCGGTCTATGGGAAAAAAGCTTTCTGGGCCCCATGGGATTTTTTGTTGCAGTACCGCGGCTGGACACTGGAAAAAATCGGCGTGGCTTCTGAGCGCGAGGCTGGGGGGTTGCTCTTCGCCCCCGCCCACTGCGGGTTCCGGTCGGTTCCTGTCTCGTTCCTCATCCACCTGTGGCTTTGGCCGGCTCGTGTCAGAAGCGGATCTTGTGGCAAGAATTCATGCAACTGGTACGTAGTCGGCTGGTTACAGCATGCTGTGACGGCCCCCTTTGATTACTTTTTCTAATTTACTGCCGACCTGCATCCATACCTGCCAACATTGGGCTGTGAAAAATAGGGAGATTTTCTGGGGTAGCGGTTGGAATGCTCCACTCACAACATCCCCACCCTGATATAAACAAGGCGACTTTTAATGAGCTTTAAATCCATAGCTACAATGAAATATGCTAAAATGTACCTTCCAAAATGACTCTACAGCCTCTTGGAGCCAAATAAGTTTAGTATTAATAACAATTAAATACAATATTTGTAGAATTTTCCAGGTTCCCTTTGTCTCCCAAGGACCTGTTGTAATTGTACGTGGCAGACTTTGCAGCTTCAATCACTTTCTTGGAGGGTACATACTTGTGGCCAGGGCTGGTATGGTTAATCTTGCAAGAAAGTAGTGCTCAAAGAGTAGAATTATCCATACTCATTGTGTTTTCTGTGAGGATCTTTTTCACCATGCTGAATGTCTCGGAGCTTGCATTGCTGTGAGAGATGCAGAGCTTTGCCTTCACCAGTGATGTCAGATTTGTAAAGCTCTCCTCTTTCCCTAGAAGAACCAAGAACCTTCAACTCTCTCTTCCTGTGGGAGATCCTTGCTTACTATGACTCGATTCTCCACCAACTCTTCCCTCAGCTTTTTTTCAAAGCATTTTCTCAAACAAAACAAATTTTCAAATTTTCAAATAACAAAATAACATATTTTAACCATTTTCCAAACAATAAAATAACTGAAAAAATCTGAAAAATGGTTCAAATATGTTATTTTGTAACTTGAAAATTTTTAAATATGTTTATGTAATGCTTTGCTGATGAGAGAATATGTTTCTCTATTTTTCTTGTTTTTTTGAGGGGGGATATTGTTTTTCGGCACTAACTTGTTCTCTATAGCTGATATAACATGAATTACTGTGGGATCGATAAAGTTCTTATTTTTGCCATCTGAGAAAATTAAACATATTATATTTGGTGCCTAACTGTTTCCCAAGTATATTAGTGCGTGTGTGAATGAATAAATGAGGCGTAAAACGTAAATTTCTTTGTAGAAAGGTGCTTTATGAAAATAAGTCCATTTACTTGTATTAGTTTACAGCGCAGTCTTGAACATCCAATATGGCGGCGACGTTGACGTATCACAGCAGCTCCATGGGGCGGAGCTTGGACGTAGGCAGTGCTTTTGGGTTGGGTTGCCAGGTTTGTCAGGAACCCGTTAATATAATACATCCATGCAGGAACCCCGACACGTGAAACACCATTGACTCATTTCACTTTAAAATCGGGAGATAAGCGGGAGAAATTACAAATCGGGAGCAGGGCGGGAGAAATGGTTGAAAATCGGGAGACTCCCGCTTAAATCGGGAGTGTTGGCAGGTATGCCTGCATCTGATCACTTTTCTAGCACGTTCGTTGTTCAGCGTCCTTTCAGTCGGTCGCAGCTGCGCCTTCTGAGGATGATTGGCTCGCTGGGAGCGTCTGCAGCGCAGACGACTCGTGAAATGCAGCGAGCCGCTTTAGAATAACTAAGAAGCCTTGCATCGCCTGGTATGTGTGCTTTTTTTATGAATCCCGGTCTTGCTGCAGTTAGTGGCATCAATTAAGTGTTGCAGGGCTGCCAAGTTTCAGAAAATGACAAGAGTGAGACTTTAGTGTCATGATGCGTTCGGCCGCGGTGGAAAAAAAAAAAATTGGCCATTTTTTTTTTTAACATCGATTTCGCCCGTTTTAACGACAACCAAGACTGATGTCCTCACCTCCATGCCAGCTGCTCCACCTGCACTGTGGCCTCCCAATTCTAATCTTAATTAACCAGAAATTAGAAATGAAAATCGTAACAAGAATTTTACAAAAATAGATTTATTTGTTAATATTTCATATGCTCCATCCTTTAGCTGTTATGTTTTTTGTTGTAAGTGTTGGTCGCTGATTTGGAAGATGTGATGATGGAGGCAGGGGGCTCCCATTTATAGCAGTGGGGCTCGAGGCTTGCCATCTTCACTGTCATGATTGACGACAGGGTTCCTTCGAGGGCCAAGCTGTTGCGTGTCTTAGTCTTATTCAGACTGACGAGAGAGAATACTCTCTCAGCGTCTGCATTTGAGTGTGGAAGGACCAAGACCAACTTGGCGATTTGTGACAGCCTCACAAATCTGCCCATACCGGTCACCTTTGAAAAATGTACATAGGAAACCTAATTACTCTCAAGTATTTTTGTGTAGTATTGAGTTGATTATGCCAATGGGTATTCCCATGAGTACAGAATAATTCTTACCTTGTTCTTCAGTGTTGCCATGCTCCCCCAAAAGCCCTCACAGTCAAACATGGCTGGGTCTTCAGGCATGGCAATTTCCATGGACTGGTAGCCCAGGAACTCCTCGCAGAGCTGGTCACGCTCCTCAGGGCCACTGTATTGGAGCAGGTCAGGAAACCTAAGAAGAACACAATGTGCACTGACCTGGTAAAGTATTGTAACTGAAACGGGTTGTTTTTCAGATGTGGTCATCCAATAACAAAATGTGACCACAGGCTGGTCTTAACCCTGCTCTACTTGTAAAGCATATTGAGATACTGTAACTTGTGTTAAGATTTGGCAGTATGGATAAAATGTACTTTACATGATACCGCCACTAACCTGTCGACAAAGTAGAAGGCATCTTCCACGACACATTCTGCTCTCTGCTGGACATCCAGAAACATTGCATGTTTCAACAGAGGCTCTTTCATGGGGAGACTTAAAGCGACACTACGTAACTTTTCCACCTTAATATAATATTTCCAGAGTCATTGTGATGGTACATCAACTTCCAACAGGTTTAATGAACCTCTGTCATGGTCTGAGGGGTCTGTATCGCCTTCACTGGCACTATGTAACTTTGAGGAGCATGGTAGGAACCCTGCCACACTACTGGTAAAGCACTACCGCTTTTGTCCAAAGGAGATGCCAAACTCAACAAAAGCTGAAAGTTACGTTGTGCTGCTTTAACTTACTATGATCAGACACACAATATGAACACATTGTAGGCGAAACGTAATCTTTAATATAACCCTGAATGCAATACCAACATTTGTCGGGTTTTATTATAATAAAGGCAGATTTAAGTTCACTTTCAGAAACTACTGTGATATTTTTGTGAACGATGTTTGTGTCATTGCTGTCACACTAGTGAAACGTAACAGATCAAGGCTGTCACATGTGTCATTCTTCCCAAATAAAATGAAGATCACACTGCATTTTCATACAATGGCTCGTAAATGTGTCATTTACCCTAGAGATTACATGTAAACATAATTTTACATCTTGTTTATCTGCTTTGTTCAGGCATTTGTTCAGGCTGAAGAGTCCAGCAGAGTTGCAGTGACAGAAAACAACCAGCAGGTGGCGACATTCTTCCACTGTGATGGAGGGAGAGACAAGTCTCCTCCATCACCACCACAAGGTTCTGGCAGAGTGACTGTTCGTGTCTAATTTAAAATTTTGGGGGTTTTAATAGATAACTGTCTATCTTTAGTATCTCATGTTCAGAATCTGGTTAAAATATTGATACTGTTTTAGCTTTATTTCTCCCTCAATGGGGAACTTGGGGGCAATGGGGCACTTTGTGCGGCAGCAGTACAGTCAAAACACACATGCAGGGAAAAAATATATAATTACGAAATATAAGTATATACATTGGAATAAAAAATGAAAAGTAGTGCAGTACGGGAAAGAAAAACAGTGCAATAAAAGCAGGTAGGATGTGTATGAGGTGGGCAGATATTGCACATGTTGTTATAGTCCGTTACTACGGTGATCAGGCCTGGTTGTGGAGTCAGCGAGGAGGAAGGACCTGCGATGCCTCTCAGGGTGATGAAGCCGGTCAGCTGATGGAGCTCTCTGACAGTGTCATGAAGGGGGGGGGGGACATTGTTCATGATGGACGACAGCTTTGCCACCATCCTCCTCTCCCCCACCACCTCCACAGGGACGAGACTGTCAGTGGCGTCAATTCAGTGGAAGCTAAGGTATGGCAAGGTTACGAGTCACAGAACTTAACTAGAGTATCAATCAACACGTCCAGCAAATACTCATCACAGAAGTCTGCTATGTAGCTGATCTGTGTGGTCAAGAAAATTGGAACTTTTTCAAATGCAGTCTCGCTCACTGCAAAAACTCAAAATCTTACCAGGAATAGTTGTCTTAGTTCTAGTTAAAATGTCTCATTTTTAGTCAAAAAATATCATTACACTTAAAACAAGAGTCATTACCAGAAAAATAACTTGTTATTTGACAATTTTCTGTTTCAAGTAAATTTTCACTTGAAATAAGTAGAAAAATCTGCCAGTGGGACAAGATTTATCTTCTCATTACAAGCAAAACAATCTTGTTCCATTGGCAGATTTTTTTACTTTTTTTATCTACTTGAAACAGGTGAAAATTGTTGTTTTTGAGTCTTGTCTTAAATGTAATGAGATTTTTTTTAAAAAGAGACTAAAAATTAGACATTTTAACTAGAAATAAGACAAATATTCTTGTTAAGATTTTGAGTTTTTGCAGTGTATAATAACTAGTGAAATCGATCACGTTGTTCTTATTTGCATTTGTAGTTATTCCATAAATGTATTTAAAAAAAAACAAACATTTACATTTAACCCTTGAAGCCAAGGTGTGGCGGCTGCCATACCTTGCCATACCCAATTGACGGCCCTGGAGACTGTAGCCCAGGACAGAGCCGGCTTTCCTCACCACCTTGTCCAGTCTCTTCCTCTCTGCTGCTGTGATGCTGCTGCTCCAGCAGACCGCACCATAGAAGATGGCCGACGCCACAACAACCAATCAAGGTTTTATTGATTGAGATAAATGTGTACTTCTACCTTTTAAAATGTAAAACAGTTCCTACAGGCTGGAGGGAGCCTCCTTTGTTTCATATTGAAGGAGAAGACCTGCCCCTCACTGCAGCAGAACTGAAGGAGACTCTTGACGAAAGAGAAGAGGCTCCTACAGCATCTGAAATAGATGTACTGGGGCCTGTACTACGAAGCGGGATTTGGGGTTAGCGAGGTAACTTCAGGTTTAACCCTGGGTTTTCAGGACTACGACGGTGGTTCACTTCTTATCGCCATGGTAACTTATGCTGAACCGCTAACCTGCTCCGGAGCAGGTTATGTTCGAGATACAGATCGCCGGGTATAAAAGCACCGCCCACTGACCAATCAGCTCTCTTGGAAAATGGCATGCCCTTTCGAAGAGAATCCAGTGGAGCTTGGTGCGCGGATCGTGAGAGGATCCCTCCGAAGAGAACGCGTATTCAGGGACCACCAAAACCCCTTTGCTTTCCCTGATGAGTACCTGTATGAACGATCCAGAAAAAAAGAAAAAAGAGGTGGAGGAGAAAATAAAAAATAAATCAATCAATGAATAAATAAAACAAATCATCACCCAAAATCCGATGTACAGTCAATCCAAAACTAATACCAATTAAATAAATAAATCAAGAAGAAATCAAAAAGAAGATGCATTTGTAAGGGGATAGCAAAAAAGGGATTTTCAATTTCGTCCCTCGAACATTCTGAGAAGTCACTTTAAAATACTAAATACCCCCCTCCTGAAAAAATAAAAAATTAAATAAAATAAATAAATAAACCCAATTCTTTGGTACAGCATCAGCACAAGTTATCGGTCAACAACAATACTTATAGAACCAATATATACAGGACTGTCTCAGAAAATTAGAATATTGTGATTTTCTGTAATGCAAACACAAAAACAAAAAAATGTCATACATTCTTCATTCATTACAAATCAACTGAAATATTGCAAGCCTTTTATTATTTTAATATTGCTGATCGTGGTTTACAGTTTAAGATTAAGATTCCCAGAATATGTTTATATCCTTATGAACTTACGCATTTATACAGTCAGCGATCTTTTGCCAGCTGTCTTCCCTGCATTTTGCAGCTGCAACTGTGTTGCTTTTTGCCTGTATTATATGCCTATACTCATCATATTTCCGTAAAATTATTGTTTGCTCTTCGCTACTGAAATAAGCGGCTCTGACAGCGGACTTCTCCATGCTTGCGATTGGTCATGCGCTGAAAACAACGCCCCTTTTATGTGCACGCGCTCATATCCAGATTGGAGAAACCTGGGTTGATATACCGAGTTGATAACCACCGTCGTGTGACCGTTTAGCGTGATTGCAATTGTCCCGCTTAGTGAATCTGGATAAGGAAAAGATATCCTGGATATGTTGAACTTGCTTCTTAGTACAGGCCCCTGGTCTGATTCCCCCCCTCTATTTCCTTTGTTATTGCTTTGTTTTTTTGGCGAGTAACTTGTCTTTTTCTTTTTTCAACCAGTAAGTCGACCAACCATACAACCATCTGTCCCCAAACGTAAATATGTACCAGCAGACTGAGTGTCATGAATCAGACGTAGTTGAAACCAGCCAATATGAAGAATATACAGTGGTGCCTGTCACGCTGCGTGAGCCTCGACTCTTGGACTTTCTTCATCCATAGTTTGTTGTGATTCCACGTTTGATTCCACGATCAAGGTCTCAGGTTTATTTTTCGATCAGATGGCGATTGTGTGTATGTTACAGCAGCTGCAACAACTGAGCTAGGTCGGTGTTACAACAGCGAGTGTTGTGGTCGGATTCACATATCAGGTGTTCACCCTTGCCCTTCCAGAAACAGAATGCCACGATATTTGTTCCTCCAGGTTAGGGGGGGCAGAACCTAAATGAACCAGCCAATAGTATGAAAACGGTGCCTGACGCGCATCACGAGCCAGGACTCTTCAACTTTCTCTGTCCAGTTTGTTGTAATTTTAATGTTTCATTCCACGCACCAAAGTCTCCCGCTTATTTTGCGGAGTAGATGACGATTGTGTGAATGTTACAATAGCTGAAACGACTTCTTCACACTCCTCATGTGACTGTGGGCAGATAATAAAACAGTTGTCCCTGCCTTTTAAATGACAGTCTGAAAGCAGCTTCTGTCTGGAAATATCGCGGGCAGTGCGATTCCACAATAAAGTCAGATGAAACCTGGAGGAAACATGAACAACTTACAGAATCTCCTTTTCTTTCGCACGCACACGAGTGGTGAGGCGTACGGGGAGCGTGAAGTAATCCAGCCCCAGTTAAACAAGTCCTGAATATAGTCTTACTCTAACACCAGCGTTGTGCAAGTTCATACTTCTCATGAACTAGTTCAAATTTCAGTTCACATGGTTTAAAAATGAACAGTTCACGTTCATAGTTCACCATTTTCATTTTGAACTAGTTCAAATTCAGTTCATTTCAATATTTTTGGGTGAGAAGTACGAATGAAACGCCCGCCCTATCCTAAAACTGTTCACTGTATACCAGTGGTCTTCAACCCTGGTCCTAAGGACCTCCTGTCCTGCATGTTTTAGATGTTTCCCTTCAGAACCCTGATAAAAATCATCAAGTCATTAAGGGTTGGAGACCCTGCTGAATACAATCATGTATTGTCCTAGTGGCTTTTCAACTTTACTCAGGCTGTAAATCTCCAACAATGTAGTCCATTATCAGTGTGTCTACCTGTTGCAGGGAAATCAACCCCCTGAAGGAGCAGCAGTGGGACTGGGGTCGTTTGGGGCTGTTGGGTCTTCTTGGTCTTTCCTGATCACTTTTTTTGATTGTCAAAGACTCGCAGATATTTTCTCACACTGGACGGATGCTTTAACTCCACATGATGTTTCTAAATTGACGAGGCAGATGTTCGGACTTGTTTTCTCAGCGCAGGTGGACATAATTTGCACAGAAAGGTTAGATTTCTACTGTCAGACTCTTTGGGAGACGATGTGTAAAATTCCCGCAGATAATGATAAGCGGATCATCATCTAACGACTCACTGACGCTGCGTCTGCAACGTCTCTCTCTTCACTGGTCATTAGTAAAGACTGCACCGGGTTCGGACCACCGTTGCCATGGAGATGGTGCCCGTTGCTATGCTAGTGTGCACTGCATTGTGGATGATGTAGTGTAAAGTCGCCGGCTCGTCGAGTATTTTAAATGTGCCGCTCACTGGTGAAATGAGGAGGATTATTCCGTAATAATTGGACCTAAACAGTGAAGCTGAAACTCACATAATCTGAACAGTTCAAATTCCAGTTCGTGATCTGCAGAATGAACAAGTTCCCGTTCAAGTTCTTTATTTGCAAATATGTTGCGTTCAGTTCAACATTCTCACAGAAATTAACGTGTTCAATGAACGCGTTCAGTGGAACGCATTCATGCACAACACTGTCTAACACTAACCCTTACTGGAGTGGTGTCGTGCAGCGTGATGTGGAGTTGCAGTGAGGGGATTGAGCCAATGTCCTCATCATTGTACACAAAGCTGTGACACTCCTCTCTCAGCAGCTGTTTTGTAATCCTCCTTTGCTCATTGTTTAGGTGACTAAGGTCGACCGGAGGGTCCCACCAGGCTGGTTTCTGTGTTTTTGAGTTGCCTGGGGCTTATACTGTGTTAATCAGTGGCTTTACTTCCTCTCCTCCGTTCATCTGCTTAACGCTGGCCGTATAAGCAGTCTTGACTGTTTGTACGTGGCCCAGAGCGGTGCGCTGGTTCAGGGTTACACTGTTTGTTTGTATTGGCGATGGGGACTGGCACATAACCTGACCTTTTACTGGGGGCACTGACTACTAGACCTTCCTCTATCACTACATCCTCTGGCAGTGTCGGCCCTTCACAAGGGACTAGAAGCAGGTCTTGGCCATAATACTGAGCCCCAGTGTTGTCGTTAACATAAACTGTGGTGACTGTGGTGGCTAGAGTGAGTGTTCTTTTTCCTGTCTGTACAATTCCTACATCTTAGTCACTAGCAGGTGCATGGATCAGTTGAAGCACTGCTTGTGCTGTCTTAGCTGTTATCTGAAAGGCTTGACACATAGGCTACGTTCACACTGCAGTTCCCAAGTGACCCAAATCCGATTTTTTTGCTCATATGTGACTCAGATCCGATTTGTTTATGACAGTGTGAACAGCACAAGTCACATGGAATCTGATCTTTTCAAATCAGATTCAGGTCGCTTCCATATGTGGTTCTAAATCGGATACAGGTCTGATGTTTTGCAATGCGACCTCAGTGTGAACAGGCAGGTCGGAATTAATGCGACTTTGACGTCACACGCAGAGCCCCGAGCCGCGGGGGAGACACGGGAGACGGCGGGGGTCCCTCCGGGCCGCCTCCTCCTCCTCTCCTCCGCCTCTCCTCCTCCCCTCCCCACCGCTCACCTCTTTTTCGCCTACAACCTCAGATCAGACAAGACAACCGGCTGAATTTAAGCATATTACTAAATAAAGAAGCTAAGGATTCAAATCAGCGAAGCGGTCGTGGTCGCATAACCTGCCCGTTTTACAGCGAGCTGGACCGTGTGGTAGGTGATAAACCCAGCTGAACGCCGGAGAGCAGAGCTGACACTCCGGGGAGCGGAGCTAGAGCCCTGCTATAGCGGGACTGTTTTCTTCATCCCGCCCCCGCCCGCTCCCGCTGCATTTCTGACCATTACCGCCCGCACCCGCAACGTGTGTGTTCCACTCCCGCCCGCGCCCGCAGTGTTTTCATCCGCTCCCGCAAAACTCTGAGAATTCATGCCCGCATAATGGTAGAGATGCAAGAGAAACGTCCTTGACAAATCTATCTGATTTAATGTTAACATGATAATTGTGGAGCTTGATGGATAATTGGCAGTTCACAGGCACCTGTTGGATGCAAATCCATCAGTCATCATCACACGCCTCTGCGCATGCGGGTCAGTTCAGGGTCGCGATGCGTTCACACTCGAGTCGGATATAGGACACATTTTAAAAGATAATGTGAACAGCCACACAAAAAAATCGGATATGGGAAAAAATCGGAATTGAGCATTAAGGACTGCAGTGTGAACGTAGCCTTAGTCTTATTCAGACTGACGAGAGAGAATACTCTCTCAGCGTCTGCATTTGAGTGTGGAAGGACCAAGACCAACTTGGCGATTTGTGACAGCCTCACAAATCTGCCCATACCTTACTCTCAAGTATTTTTGTGTAGTATTGAGTTGATTATGCCAATGGGTATTCCCATGAGTACAGAATAATTCTTACCTTGTTCTTCAGTGTTGCCATGCTCCCCCAAAAGCCCTCACAGTCAAACATGGCTGGGTCTTCGGGCATGGCAATTTCCATGGACTGGTAGCCCAGGAACTCCTCGCAGAGCTGGTCACGCTCCTCAGGGCCACTGTATTGGAGCAGGTCAGGAAACCTAAGAAGAACACAATGTGCACTGACCTGGTAAAGTATTGTAACTGAAACGGGTTGTTTTTCAGATGTGGTCATCCAATAACAAAATGTGACCACAGGCTGGTCTTAACCCTGCTCTACTTGTAAAGCATATTGAGATACTGTAACTTGTGTTAGGATTTGGCAGTATGGATAAAATGTACTTTACATGATACCGCCACTAACCTGTCGACAAAGTAGAAGGCATCTTCCACGACACATTCTGCTCTCTGCTGGACATCCAGAAACATTGCATGTTTCAACAGAGGCTCTTTCATGGGGAGACTTAAGGCTGAAATATGGTTCTGCGTCACACACACGCAGAGCACACGGCGCAGTCGTGACGCCGTCACGAACCGTTCAGAGTTCTCCGTCTCTCCATTTGGTCGCGGTGCAGTACCCCCCGCGGCCACTAGTTAGCGATCTTTTTCTGAATGGTTTATCCGACTTTTTCCGGTCACAGTAAATCAAAGAAATAAGGACAACTATTGTGCAAAAAACAAAAACAAAAAAAATCACACATAAACGAAGAAAAAAGCCCTGGAAGTTCACTACTGCTTCAAACCGGAAACCGGAAATGCTTCGCTTTCAAACGAACCAATCACAGCCCTCTCGGTCTGCGTGTGGTCGGCGTCTCCTCGACGCGTAGTTACGATTTTCGGGAGGTGCACGTCAGTGACGGCGCATGTGACGGCGTGTCCTCTGCGTGTACAAAAACCACACGCCGTAGACACGGCGTCGTTTTGACGCAGAAGCATAATTCAGCCTTTAAAGCGACACTACGTAACTTTTCCACCTTAATATAATATTTCCAGAGTCATTGTGATGGTACATCAACTTCCAACAGGTTTAATGAACCTCTGTCATGGTCTGAGGGGTCTGTATCGCCTTCACTGGCACTATGTAACTTTGAGGAGCATGGTAGGAACCCTTCCACACTACTGGTAAAGCACTACCGCTTTTGTCCAAAGGAGACGCCAAACTCAACAAAAGCTGAAAGTTACGTTGTGCTGCTTTAACTTACTATGATCAGACACACAATATGAACACATTGTAGGCGAAACGTAATCTTTAATATAACCCTGAATGTAATACCAACATTTGTCGGGTTTTATTATAATAAAGGCAGATTTAAGTTCACTTTCAGAAACTACTGTGATATTTTTGAGAACAATGTTTGTGTCATTGCTGTCACACTAGTGAAACGTAACAGATCAAGGCTGTCACATGTGTCATTCTTCCCAAATAAAATGAAGATCACACTGCATTTTCATACAATGGCTCGTAAATGTGTCATTTACCCTACAGATTACATGTAAACATAATTTTACATCTTGTTTATCTGCTTTGTTCAGGCATTTGTTCAGGCTGAAGAGGTCCAGCAGAGTTGCAGTGACAGAAAACAACCAGCAGGTGGCGACATTATTCCACTGTGATGGAGGGAGAGACAAGTCTCCTCCATCAGCACCACAAGGTTCTGGCAGAGTGACTGTTCGTGTCTAATTTAAACTTTTGGGGGTTTTAATAGATAACTGTCTATCTTTAGTATCTCATGTTCAGAATCTGGTTAAAATATTGATACTGTTTTAGCTTTATTTCTCCCTCAATGGGGAACTTGGGGGCAATGGGGCACTTTGTGCGGCAGCAGTACAGTCAAAACACACATGCAGGGAAAAATATATAATTACGAAATATAAGTGTATATACATTGGAATAAAAAATGAAAAGTAGTGCAGTACGGGAAAGAAAAACAGTGCAATAAAAGCAGGTAGGATGTGTATGAGGTGGGCAGATATTGCACATGTTGTTATAGTCCGTTACTACGGTGATCAGGCCTGGTTGTGGAGTCTGATGGCAGCAGGGAGGAAGGACCTGCGATGCCTCTCAGGGTGACGAAGCCGGTCACTGATGGATCTCTCCAGGGCTCTGACAGTCTCATGAAGGGGGTGGGAGACATTGTTCATGATGGACGACAGCTTTGCCACCATCCTCCTCTCCCCCACCACCTCCACAGGATGGAGACTGCAGCCCAGGACAGAGCCGGCTTTCCTCACCACCTTGTCCAGTCTCTTCCTCTCTGCTGCTGTGATGCTGCTGCTCCAGCAGACCACACCATAGAAGATGGCCGACGCCACAACAACCAATCAAGGTTTTATTGATTGATTGAGATAAATGTGTACTTCTACCTTTAAAATGTAAAACAGTTCCTACAGGCTGGAGGGAGCCTCCTTTGTTTCATATTGAAGGAGAAGACCTGCCCCTCACTGCAGCAGAACTGAAGGAGACTCTTGACGAAAGAGAAGAGGCTCCTACAGCATCTGAAATAGATGTACTGGTCGGACCGCCCCCCCCCCCCCCCCCCCTTGTAACTTGTCTTTTTCTTTTTTCAACCAGTAAGTCGACCAACCATACAACCATCTGTCCCCAAACGTAAATATGTACCAGCAGACTGTGAGTGTCATGAATCAGACGTAGTTGAAACCAGCCAATATGAAGAATATTATTATTATTTCGTTTATTTCGGCATGTTTATATAGACACATTTCATCTCCAGAACATTATACATTGCATACTCAGCACATGACGAAAAGGGTACGGGAGAAGCTGACGCTTATCAAAGTCCCGCCCCGTTCTATGTAAGATTCATGATCACATCAACAACAGAATTCAGTAAGATATATAGTTTACCACATAGCAATTTTTCAAATTTCATCCTTCACAGTCCAGATAGCATGTATGTTTGTACACGTGTCCAGTCCACTCATCCTGATCACCGTTCCTGTGATTTACTACTGTGTCCACTGTTCAGTTATTTTTATGTCCAAGCCTCTTTTTGCATGCAATCCACTTTGCAATGGAGGTGCGTGTGTCAATGCAGATTTTGATTAGTCGCTGTCCTCTGGCTCTCTAGCCAAAAAATCTTGTCAATAGCATTTACTGACCAGTTCAGAAATATACAGTGGTGCCTGTCACGCTGCGTGAGCCTCGACTCTTGGACTATCATCATCCATAGTTTTTTGTAATTCCACGATCAAGGTCTCAGGTTTATTTTTTGATTAGATGGTGATTGTGTGTATGTTACAGCAGCTGCAACAACGGAGCTAGGTCGGTGTTACAACAGCGAGTGTTATGGTTGGATCCACATATCAGGTGTTCACCCTTGCCCTTCCAGAAACAGAATGCCACGATATTTGGTTCTCCAGGTTAGGGGGGGCAGAACCTAAATGAACCAGCCAATAGTATGAAAACGGTGCCTGACGCGCATCACGAGCCAGGACTCTTCAACTTTCTCTGTCCAGTTTGTTGTAATTTTAATGTTTCATTCCACGCACCAAAGTCTCCCGCTTATTTTGCGGAGTAGATGACGATTGTGTGAATGTTACAATAGCTGAAACGACTTCTTCACACTCCTCATGTGACTGTGGGCAGATAATAAAACAGTTGTCCCTGCCTTTTAAATGACAGTCTGAAAGCAGCTTCTGTCTGGAAATATCGCGGGCAGTGCGATTCCACAATAAAGTCAGATTAAACCTGGAGGAAACATGAACAACTTACAGAATCTCCTTTTCTTTCGCACGCACACGAGTGGTGAGGCGTACGGGGAGCGTGAAGTAATCCAGCCCCGGTTCAACAAGTCCTGAATATAGTCTTACTCTAACACCAGCGTTGTGCAAGTTCATACTTCTCATGAAATGACAAATTTCAGTTAACATAGTTTAAAAATGAACAGTTCACGTTCATAGTTCACCATTTTCATTTTGAACTATTTCAAATTCAGTAAATTTCGATATTTTTAGGTGAGAAGAACAAATGAAACGCCACCCTATCCTAAAACTGTTCACTGTATACCAGTGGTCTTCAACCCTGGTCCTAAGGACCCCCTGTCCTGCATGTTTTAGATGTTTCCCTTCAGAACCCTGATAAAAATGACTGTCATTAACAGACTTGTGCAGACCTGGATGACAAGCTGATGATGATCATTAATTAGAATCAGGTATGTGATGATGCAAGGAAACATCTAAAACATGCAGGACAGGGGTCCTGAGGACCAGGGTTGGAGACCCTGCTGTAAATTATCATGTATTGTCCTAGTGGCTTTTCAACTTTACTCAGGCTGTAAATCTCCAACATTGTAGTCCATTATCAGTGTGTCTACCTGTTGCAGGGAAATCACCCCCCTGAAGGAGCAGCAGTGTGACTGGGGTCGTTTGGGGCTGTTGGGTCTTCTCGGTCTTTCCTGATTACTTTTTTGATTGTCAAAGACTCGCAGATATTTTCTCACACTGGACGGATGCTTTAACTCCACATGACGTTTCTAAATTAACGAGGCAGATGTTCGGACTTGTTTTCTCAGCGCAGGTGGACATAATTTGCACAGAAAGGTTAGATTTCTACTGTCAGACTCTTTGGGAGACGATGTGTAAAATTCCTGCAGATAATGATAAGCGGATCATCATCTAACGACTCACTGACGCTGCGTCCACAACGTCACTCTCTTGACTGGTCATTAGTAAATACTGCACCGGGTTCGGACCACCGTTGCCATGGAGATGGTGCCCGTTGCTATGCTAGTGTGCACTGCATTGTGGATGATGTAGTGTAAAGTCGCCGGCTCGTTGAGTATTTTAAATGTGCCGCTCACTGGTGAAATGAGGAGGATTATTCCGTAATAATTGGACCTAAACAGTGAAGCTGAAACTCACATAATCTGAACAGTTTAAATTCCAGTTCGTGATCTGCAGAATGAACAAGTTCCCGTTCAAGTTCTTTATTTGCAAATGTGTTGCGTTCAGTTCAACATTCTCACAGAAATTAACGTGTTCAATGAACGCGTTCAGTGGAACGCATTCATGCACAACACTGTCTAACACTAACCCTTACTGGAGTGGTGTCGTGCAGCGTGATGTGGAGTTGCAGTGAGGGGATTGAGCCAATGTCCTCATCATTGTACACAAAGCTGTGACACTCCTCTCTCAGCAGCTGTTTTGTAATCCTCCTTTGCTCATCGTTTAGGTGACTAAGGTCGACCGGAGGGTCCCACCAGGCTGGTTTCTGTGTTTTTGAGTTGCCTGGGGCTTATACTGTGTTAATCAGTGGCTTTACTTCCTCTCCTCCGTTCATCTGCTTAACGCTGGCCGTATAAGCAGTCTTGACTGTTTGTACGTGGCCCAGAACGGTGCGCTGGTTCAGGGTTACACTGTTTGTTTGTATTGGCGATGGGGACTGGCACATAACCTGACCTTTTACTGGGGGCACTGACTACTAGACCTTCCTCTATCACTACATCCTCTGGCAGTGTCGGCCCTTCACAAGGGACTAGAAGCAGGTCTTGGCCATAATACTGAGCCCCAGTGTTGTCGTTAACATAAACTGTGGTGACTGTGGTGGCTAGAGTGAGTGTTCTTTTTCCTGTCTGTACAATTCCTACATCTTAGTCACTAGCAGGTGCATGGATCAGTTGAAGCACTGCTTGTGCTGTCTTAGCTGTTATCTGAAAGGCTTGACACATAGTGTGGATAGTGTTTGTCTTTGCTGTCTGGCTCCTGTTATTTCCTCTATGTATTCTAGCCAATTATGGGCTCTGCTGCTACCTGTGGGTCACTTGACACTAATATAGTGTTGTACCACAAAGGGAGTGCTAGTTCAGTTATTAAAGAGTTATTAATAATCATCTTATGATAGTTATTAATAATAATAAAGATGAATTATCAAAATGAATGATCAAAATGAATCAATCAAAACGGGGCACCAACTGACTTATCAGGAAAATAATAACTAAACCGCAAAATCAGTCTCAAAGTAGCTGTTATTCCCTACGTGTCAGCCTGTTGCCAGGGGTGACGCTACAGAATAACAGTGAAGGAAGGAATCCGAGCACAGACCTTTGCAACCAGCAGCTGTGACAAATATGTATAAAATAAACACACACACTAGTAGTGTAGTTTTTTAGTGTGGCAGGGTTCCTACCATGCTCCTCAAAGTTACATAGTGCCAGTGAAAGCGATACAGACCCCTCAGATGATGACAGAGGTGTCATTAAACCTGTTGGAAGTTGATGTACCATCACAATGACTCTGGAAATATGATATTAAGGTGGAAAAGTTACGTAGTGTCGCTTTAATTGCTTTTACTGTCTGCGTAATTACAGTGACTTCAACAAAGAAAAAAATTCAAACTTGTGATCAACAAAATATGTTGAATGATTTATAGGTCAGTAATTATCAGAAAGACATAATGTTTTTGTATCTTTATTCTCACACTCTGCAGGACTACATCAGATCTGGAAAACTTCAGAATCACATCCTCATGCAGGGAAGGTTCTCCTACACTCCAGCAGTGAATCATCAGGGAAGGTTCTCATACACTCCAGCAGTGAATCAGGGAAGGTTTTCCTACACTCCAGCAGTGAATCGCACGCGGACTCTCCCAGCACGAAACATGGATGGACACAAGATGCTACTGCTACTATAGTCATTATATTTATTCACAGTAACTTCTTACACTGTTTCATAGTTCAGTTTTTATTATCAGTTCATTATTTTTAGTTTATTTTTCTACTACTCTATTTACACTTGTTTACTTTATTCACAGTAATTTATCCTGTCATACAGTTGTTATTCATTACTGCTACTGTGATACAGATTACTTATTGTTTATAATAAGTATGTATGGGATAACTGCTGTCACTATGCAAATGACAAAGTTCAAGAATTTTTCTATTTTCTGAAAGGTGTGTAAATAAAAGTCTGTCTTGTTTTGCACAAATGTCTTTATTTTAAACACACACAAAAACAACTGTACAGGAAAAAATGGAACAAAAAAAAACAATATCAAAATATTTGCAGTAATCCTCATAAAGGTTCCATTCTACAGAAGACGGCGAGCCCTGAAACCAGTCAGTGTACTGTCCCATTGGGTCTGGAAAGGTGTCTCTTATTTTCCAAACATCATGCTGCCAGAGCACAAACTGGCGATATGCTGCGTGTTGGTTCCGTCTTTGTGGGGGTTCAAACTCTGATGAGGTAGAGGTAAAGGTGTTCTCAGGAACAGCAGATTCCTGATAAAACAAGAGACATAATTGTTATGATACAAATGTAAATGTAGAGTTCTATGTTCAATAAGAATCAAAATTAGAATGTTTTCACATATTCGTCTTGGGTTTTGGTAATTCTAAAATTACTGACAATATCAACAACAGACAGAAAAATAATAGTGATCATAAAAATGTGTAATTCGCAATGAGGAAGCTTTATAAAATAATAATACAATTGAATAGAATAACAGCACTAGAGGAAATAATGCAATGCAAAGAAAATGTATAGAACATTTCTAGTATTTTTCCTGAGAACTGTATAATTGTGCAGGGCTGATCTGCAAAATATAAGGAATGGGCATTCAGTTATTCACAGGTTATAAAGTATTTTTTCATTTTGTCAGTAAGTATGTTGGACTACTAATTTATGACGAAATCCTTCTAAAAAACGTGACAGGAAAAAGGTGCAGAGCGTATGAGTTTGTAGGGCGCATTATCTCGCTGAAAACCAAGTTGAACTTAGTGTTTTTCAACATCGTCATATTATATTGTTTAACCAAAAATAGATACATTACCTCTTCGCTATCCATCCTGCAAACGACCGCTGAAAACAAAAGTAGTTTTGAAAGTCTGTCCCGCCTTCTCTCATCAAAAGAAATGCAGCGACCAGATCCATGGCAGCGACGGGGAAGGGGGTTTTCCGGCAGTACGCGCTGGTGCTCATGGGAAATGGAGTGTTCTTTCTGGTAAAGCACTACCGATTTTTGTCCAAAGGAGGCGCCAAACTCAACAAAGCTGAAAGTTCCGTTGTGCTGCTTTAACGTTTGAATTTCAGAAATCTAACTTTATGACAAAAGGTCAATTTCCTTTTCTGCTTCAGGTACTGTGTTGCAGAGACTGTAAAAATGTATTCCATAATTTCACCTAATAGGAGCAATAGGAGTGGCTGATTTGACCATGCAAGTACGAATGACGGCTGTCTGGACAATATATATATATATATATATATATATATATATATATATATATATATATATATATATATATATATATATATATATATATACAGTTGACATAAAAAGTAAAAGTGTGTATATATATATATACTTCTAGCTCACATTCTTGTTACAGATGAGTGTGCATTAAAAAAAAAAGGCCAGGGCAAGACGAGGTTGGACTACTGCAGACGGCTGGTTTGTCCCAGAGTTGTCAAGACATTTTCCCCACTAGATGGCGCTATCCATCCAGATCTAATCAGAAGAAGTGGCCAGAAATAAGCTCAAATCACAGCATGGTATGTTAGAAGTAAAAATCTTACTTATCAACACTAAAATAACACTGCAAGACTGTCAAAACATTTTTAAACTACCAGAAAGACTTTTTTTTTTTAATCTACTGAATGTGTTTTTATTGTTCACAAGGTGATGAAAAGTCCCTGCAACAAAAATGAGTATGACATGAATATACTGATATAACTTACAATCTGGTTACCTCAAGAAGCTACCTAAGTGTAATTCCTTTGTGGCTTAACGAAAAGAACACTTATTCTGCTTTAATTTTCCATTATTATTCAAAATGTTTAATGACATACACACCATATTTCTAATGTTACAAAATTAAAAGACAGCTTACTAATTAAAGTGAATGTGTGTTGATCGACACGCATGGGGCTGACACGAGCAGCTCTGCAGCTTGGAAACAGAAGGTGCAAGTGAATAGATGCACATGAACGGACAAAAGACAGAGAGAGACAGCTGTAAATATAAAAGAAAGAAAGACCATTCCTGAATGTAGTTTTTAATAAAAAATGGTTTGAATGCAGCTTCGTTGATGCGTGAACGACTTTTACACACAAACAAGCTCAGCGCTGCATTAGCAGGAACCCACGCTGCCAGGAGCTTTATCTTATTTTAAGCGGGACAGCACTGACAAGACTCCTCTTTCCACCCTTTTCACCGCATGTTCAACACACACACACACACACACACATGCACATGCACATGCAGGCAGACCTCTCCACCTGTCCGACGCACATGTCTTGAGCTTTTCCTGGCATTGTAACCATCTCAAAGCGAGTCCACAAAAAGATGGACTCACTTTGAGGCGATTGTTCCTCCTTTCACGCTGATAAGATGTCTCAAACAGCTGAACAAGATATTTCTGCCAGTCTCTGAACGTGTAATCACAGAATGTCACACTTATTCAATGTTCATTGACAAAATGCTCGTCTCCGTCTGTGCAGATATTGCTTGTGATGGGTGACAGTCTGCACAATGTTCCGCTTTCCTCTTCATTATGCATAGTGCACGCTTCGAATGTGATACAGATCTGTGTAAATGTGTCTTTTATTTACAAAGAACTGTCTTATCTTGTCTGGGACGGTTTGATCCGAGGAAACAGTGATGCTTTCCCCCTCGTTTAACAGTTTTAACCCCTTAAAGAAGAGGAAAAAGGATAAATAAGCAACAACTGAAAGTGACATGGAGACTACAGGGCTGTTGCAAAACCATATTACAGTATTAACTGTTTCCAGCTGGTTCCGGCTGCTCCAAAGAGGATGGAAGTAGGGCTCCTGGCTCCTGCCAGCCCTTTGGAACCTCAAGGCGGTGTGTGGTTTGACCCGGTCCATCAACTACTTCCAGGTCCCAACTCGCCTCCCTTCTCCTCCCCCTTCCAGTGGACTACTCAATGCTCTATTTTAAAAGTTTAGAAATGATTAGACTATTAGCCATCATGTTATTATAAGAAAACGTTGCGTGCAAATTACAAAAATACATCATATGTTATTAATTCCAAACATCATGAAAGGTTTCGAGGACAAGTTTCTCTGTATAGCCACATTTGGATGTTTATGATTTGTTATTTCTGCCTTACAGTCTCACAGAGCTGCTAGCACAGTTGTGGGTCCTCATAAACATTGCATTTATTTATCTATTAACCAAAAATAGATAAATATTAAGAGTGCATACACTGCAAAAACTCAAAATCTTACCAGGAATATTTGTCTTATTCCTAGTTAAAATGTCTAATTTGTAGTAAAAAAAAATCTCATTACACTTAAAAAAAGAGTCATTACCAGAAAAATAACTTGTTATTTGACAATTTTCACTTGTTTCAAGTAAATTTTCACTTGAAATAAGTAGAAAAAATTTGCCAGTTCTCATTACAAGCAAAATAATCTTGTTCCACTGGCAGATTTTTCTACTTATTTTAAGTGAAAATCTACTTGAAACAGGTGAAAATTGTTGTTTTTTCCAGTGATGAGTCTTGTTTTAAGTGTAATGAGATTTTTTTTGACTAGAAATGAGACATTTTAACTAGAAATAAGACAAATATTCTTGTTAAGATTTTGAGTTTTTACAGTGTAGTGGTTTTACAAGAGAAAACTAAATTCTTTCTTTATGACCAAAAACAACAAAATGACTCTTGGAGACGCAGCAGATGGTGCTCCAAAAAAGTGAACGTTCTTTGAGTATTTAAACTCAATAATTTGAGAGACAGGACTTTTTATTTTTAACGATTTAGTAAGTAATGTTTCCCGTGTTGCACTGCCTTTCCATTTACTGCAACTGAACATTAAAAAGACCCTATAATTCAGAGCATCGCTATAATAGGCTTATTTTTTTTTTTTTGTTCTTGAAGTACGGCACCCACCCCGAAACAGGTCAAGCAGAACTCACAGAACATACTGACATGGCAGGGACAGTAAGTTGAGAGTGAGCGCCGGCCACAAAACGAGCCACCCAGCAACAGCACACGCACAAACACATCATCATCGCACTTGACCTGGATACAGACAGCACGGCTAATTCCCCCCATTCACTGGATCCATTAGGGTCATAAGTGCAGCAAAGACACACGTCATACAGCCCCCCCCAAAAAAGAGAGGCACACAATAGAAGAGTGGAGGGCGTTGGCAGGGGCAGGAGGGAACCAGGGCAGGCTGGAAGCACCCGGAGAAAAACAGGGATGGAGGGCAGGAATGATAGGGAGAAAAGAAAGATTTAACCTATTTCCCAAGGGCTTCTGTTTGTTATTACAACATGTTAAAAATGGGCTATTTTGTTTACAGATTAACAGCAACAGCAGATGTAATCTACATTCGATTTCTAAGGCTTATCTGTTCATTTGACAAGTGGAGGATACTTTTGTGCGTGGGTTTATTGGAGTCAAGGTCAGATGGGTTTAATGTTTGTGTGAGGGAGAGCAGGAAGGGACGATGAGAAAGATTCTAAGATGGGATGGAAAACTCCCTTTATGGGACGTGGTGTAGACGACTCGCTATTTTTAGAAACGGAACAAGAAACACACACAGGCAATCCTCTCTCTTTAAGTCATTCCCTGATCCCAGTTCTCCCTCTCCCTTTCCTTTTCCTCGCGTCTGATCTATTTTTCCGCGTCCATCCGTCTCGGTCAGTTCGTCATTTATTTCAGTAATGGAAAGCTGAGGCTCCTGATGTGAGCCTCCATCTGAAATGAACATCATGAATTAATGATTAGTGCTGTCCATAAGTGCTGCTGGGGCTGTGTGTGTGTGTGTGTGTGTGTGTGTGTGTGTGTGTGTGTGTGTGTGTGTGTGTGTGTGTGTGTGTGTGTGTGTGTGTGTGTGTGTGTGTGTGTGTGTGTGTGTGTGTGTGTTTTCCAGGTTTGAACAGGCTCCGCCCCCCCGCACGCAAGAGTTCAGCATTCCCTGACAAATATCGTCAGACACATTGTCTGGTCACATTATCGAGCTAAAACACAGAAGAGTCACTCGTGATGCGAATCACAAAATAACGACATTTCTTCAAACAGACCTGGACAGTTTGAGGAGAACTGTTATAATAAAGACATGTATTCACCTTATTTGAATGTTTTGGAGCCTATGAACCAGCAGACTTTCACTAATGGAGCATGATTAATCTGCTGAAAGATGTCTAATCCCAACACACACACACACACACACACACACACACACACACACACACACACACACACACACACACACACACACACACACACACACACACACACGCAGAAAAGCAGCCCCAGTGCAGTGCAGCATGCACATTTACACAAAGAGCTGTCATCTCATCTAATCTAATCTAATCTAATCCAGACCCTCTTTACTGGCTGTGAACATCCATCAAATATGTCATGAATGATAAAGGATTAATGGGAATGGGTCGAAGAGTGACGCCTTCCTGAATTAGAAACCGTTCCTCAAAAGCAGTTTCATATATATGAAACATAAGACGGTTAACCTTCATGAGTACTGTATCTGTTTTGTACTGTGTACTGTACATTCATTTGCATGTCTATTCAGTGCAAAGACCAGAGAAAACGTCAATGGTAAAAATCCTTCAGCCAAAGACTGCTCCACCCGCGCTGCAAGAAGGAACGCTACCGCAGGTCCTTCATCCCCACAGCCATCAGACTCTATAATAACCAACTGTAGCCACCCATGTGCAATAAACCTATCTCTTTATAAGTGCAATAACCAGTAAATACCTCAAATACCTCAAGTATTTTTGAAAATATTTGTAAATATTATCAATTTTTTTGGTGTTTACTATTTTTTTCTCTCTTGTACATACTCTTTTTCTACTTTTTATATTGCTCTTTTTATTATTTAACTACTTATTGGTTATTTCTATTTTACATTTTTTGTATAAAGTGTGTGTGTGTTTTGGCTGCTGCACGACTGAATTTCTCCTCTGGGAGATCAATAAAGTCTTCTATTCTATTCTATTCTATTCTATTATATTCTATAGGATGTGAAAGGTTTGAATCCTGTTATTCAACTCGGGTTATTTCCGAAAATGGGAAGAATTTGTTTCCATAAAACCGTACGGGGGGAAGTTCTTCAGGCACGCCCTCTGCTGCTCTGACCGGTCGTACCTCCGTCAAATAGTTTTCAACTTCTTAGACCCTGTGGAGCAGTCGTTTTTTTGGACACGCACGAGGATTTTTGGTCTGCTAAAAATGAAAAATGGTGAAGGGGCCGGGTTTATTTGGCCTCGCTCTCTGCTCAAAGCGCTTTGGCGCTCTGCTACATTCACCCACCCACACACCCATACAGCACTCTTTTAATCTGTACAAATACATGTTTCTGTTACGTCTACACAACTTTCTTTTCTTTCTTTTTTTTTTTTTTAAATCATACACATATTTGCATCATAGGCAATGTGGGGCTCAGTGTGAAGAACACTTTGACATGTGGACCTCAGGGGCGCGGGAACTGAACCCCCAACCCTCCGCCTGCCGGCCAGCTGCTGTACCTCCTGAACCCCAGCGCTCTCCATCATCTCACATTCCTCTACAATAGTTGTTGACGTGAGTTATTGGAACGATGAAACGGTGAAGCCGGTAACAAATGTAATGTAATCTACTATCCTCCCTCACTCTCGTGCACGTACAGCACTTACTGGAGCAGTCGGACTTTTGCATTTCTTCTGCTCTCGGGAGTTCAAAAGGAAAAATAGAAAACTCTTTAAGGTTTTTCTAGGACTGTGAAACATCCAATTTCCCGGTCGTTTCACACCTTACGTGTATGTAATTGACCCTTTCTGCTGCCAGCATGCACTCTGGCTCCAGCAGCACCTCGGAGCAGGAGCAGGAAATGATGTATTGTCCAATCTGAGAGGAGTTTTATTTCCGAGCAGACTCTGACACGAAGTGGCCTGAGTCTATCTGACCATGTTCTTTTTTTTTTAGAGGGGGGTCAAGATCCCTACCCAATGTTGGAGGAGAGCCAGAGTATCATACTGAACAGTTTCGTCTTCACCATCAGCTACGTGGTGCTTTCCAAGCACTCTTAGGCCCAGTCCCAATCCCCCCCTTGTTCTACTTTTCCGCCCTACTCCTAATTTTTGCGCGTTCCCGTGAGGTGTCCCAATTCCTCTTTTCATCTAGGGGTAGTGGACTTTTCGAGGGCTAGTGTGTATGAATCTACCCCTTCACAGCGAGGGATTTCAGATGCTGACTTCGCGACTGATGGCTTGAGAAAATTTCCCAGAATGCTTTACGTCATCATTTTCAGACTGAATCAAACAAAAAAACATGGCGGACATTTCTTATTTTTTAGTGAATAAAATCAATATTTTGAGTTAGTTTCTGCATAAAAATGCGTTTTGATTACATTTCTAGCGAGAAATATATATTTTACTTTCATAATATTCACTCAGTGAATGTACATCACTCGCTTGCCCGTTGTTGCGAAGTCTTTTCAGACCTCGCCAGAATAAAGGCTGATTTATGGTTCCGCGTTAAACCAACGCAGAGCCTACGGTGTAGGTTACGCGGCGACGTGCACCGTACGGTGAGTGTCGCCGCGTAACCTTCCCGAGCCGGCGGCTCTTCTCATCCCCGAAAACATCGAAGCAAATTTCTTAACAGGCGTTATTTGGATTTGGACGTAACTACGCAGTCGCTTACGTACCCGAACGTAAACCACGCAGTGACGTAGCAAGTGGTGTCCCCATTAGGGTTGCCACCCGTCCCGTAAAATACGGAATTGTCCTTTATTTGAGAAAAAAATGTGGCGTCCCTTATTGAACTAATACGGGACGCGATTTGTCCTGTATTTTCATTAACGCCCCATACACACGTCTGTCACACACACATCAACACTAAATTTAACAATAATGAACAAAATAAAACACAGGAAAGATTAAGCAATCCAGCAAAATCTTTGTGGCGGGACAACAGGACCTGCTGCGTCTGTGCCCAGATCTTTCTATGTGCCAGACAGCGGGGAGGACTCGGGCTTCACCTCCAGGTAGGGCTTGGGAATTGGGAATTAAAAGTTGCGTTCCGTATTGAACCAATACGGACATATATTATGCTCTTATTTATTGATGTCATACAGGTGAAGGTTGGAAAATTTGAATATATTGCAAAACGTCATTCGTAGTAAATTTAACTAGAGGTGAAACAAATATATTATTTCCCACTACATTCAAAGTGAGATATTTCAAGCCTTTATTTGTTATCATTTTGATTATTATGGCTCACAGTTTATGAAAACCCCAAATAAAAAATAAATTAGAGAATATTTTATGAAATCAATAAACAATTCCATCATTGAAATTATAACATATCTTGCTTTGCATGTAATAAAACTAGGTAATATATTAGTTTCACCTTTTAAGTTGAATTATTGAAATAAATTAACTTTTAGACCATATTCTAGTTGAATTATTGAAATAAATTAACTTTTACACCATATTCTAGTTGAATTATTGAAATAAATTAACTTTTACACCATATTCTAGTTGAATTATTGAAATAAATTAAATTTTACACCATATTCTAGTTGAATTATTGAAATAAATTAACTTTTACACCATATTCTAGTTGAATTATTGAAATAAATTAACTTTTACACCATATTCTTCACCTGTAGGCTATATTATACATCTGGGCTGATGTGGACATACATAGCATAGGAGGATATTTCAGTTGCTAGTATGGTTGGCTGTCTCTACAGTCATGCAAGTTCAATGCTATTAAAGCACTTTAAACTTTAAATCAAAGCATTTTGTTTTTTCATATAAAATAAACACATTTTTATTCAGTTTAGAAGTTTTGGGGCTTTTTTTTGGCTCCTCAGCTGCTGAAATCAGGGCGTCCCTTATTTCTATTTCTGAAAGGTGGCAACCCTAGACCCCTGGGAGCCAGGAAGTTTTGCTGTGTTGTATTACAGTAATCCCTCATTTTTCGCAGGGGTTACGTTGCAAAAATGACCCGTGATAGGTGAAATCTGTGAAGTAGTAACCTTTATTTTTTTTTTTACAATTATTATACAAGGCTTCAAATTACAGAGATCAGCATCATCCCACCACGACCCGAGTGACTGGATCTTAATGGGAGAATCGGTGCAGAACGTTTTGTCAACATTATGGGTTTTGGATAAAAAATGTGCAAACTTAAATTTGGCAAGCTGTTCTACGTACATGTACATGTACAGTACATATTAAATCTTAACATTATTGACACACAGGAAGTAAAGAAGCTGGAAGACTGTTTAGCCAATCAGAATGCAGAACTGGATGCACAATGCAAATCCGTGAAACAGCGAGACGTGAAAGGTGAAGCGCGTTATAGCGAGGGATTACTGTATACGTGTCAACTGAATTAAATTCTGTATATTTGCGGCAGTTCTCAACAAAGGAGCTGAGATGACAGCGAAGGAACCTCCACCAGAGCCCAGGGCAGGAAGGCCGGCCTTTTGTTTCTATGAAACTTGTGACCCATCTGCATGTCAGTGCACGTTTTCCCTTGTAAACCGAGTGGTGCAGTTGTGTGCACCTTATTTCAAACCCCATCGTCACAGCTGTGCAGCTGCCCTGCTTGGTAAGCCTTTCTGAGGGCCAAAGATGCCCACAGGCGAGTGATTGGCCATACATTGCTGGAAAGGTTAGGTGTCTTCCACATGTGACCAGACCTCTTCCTATTTTAGTCTGGGTCTAATTTTGCCACCTTTTGGGACCTTGAAACAAAAGCAATTGTTCATTCCAATTAATTAGTCACTTTGTGTGACTGCACTGCACCAATGCCAAATAGTGAACCTTTACAGGCAGACGAAGGGGAAAGTGACGCCCGAGGTGTGTCAGCGCATCCTCGGATGCTGGGCTTCCAGCTGTTCACCCTCCCCACAGCCATTCGTCTTCTTACATTATAATGCTTTTTGCAGCAAGGAGTTCAAGGGGTACGTGACCGTTGAGAGGTTTGGCAAAAATCATATGGCAACAGTTTATAAGGCCTAAAAACTCACATTTACAGGTCCTGCGACCATGTTTTTCTAACCTGGTAAGAGCTATGTACGCTCAATGAGCCTCTTCATTAACACTCACATCTAACATGCACATCTAAATCAAGCTAATGGCAACAATCTAGCTAAGGATTAAACTGGTGGTTCAGAGAAATTCAAGGTTCTACTACAGCCCGGCTAAGGTGTAACATGGCTTTTAAAAATGAGATATCCTTATTAGATAATGGCCACAATTCGACTTACTGTCTGTTTTTCAGTCGAAATAAAGGTGCACCTCCACATTCCTACGCTTAAAACTCCAAGTTTAATTTTTTTTACAATTGCTTGTATTCAAAGTAGAAAACTTTTTGCACACCGGATTTGCAGAAAGGTGCGTGGGAGGAGGAAAACTGCAGCCAAATATAAAAAGAAAACTCCCACACACCTTCTTCTCACCGTACAATCGTTTATTAGGCCAACGTTTCGGTCATAGACCTTTTTCAAGGCATCCTTTTTCATGGAGGCCTTGAAAAAGGTCTATGACCGAAACGTTGGCCTAATAAACGAGTGCACGGGGAAAAGGTGTGCAGGAGTTTTCTTTTTATATTTGACAATTGCTTGTATTAAAAATACTAATAAGGTTTTTATAGCTTTATGTACTAGTAATGTAAGTCACATCACTGCATTATCTCTCAACTACTGCGCTCAACTACATTATCTCTTTCATGTATTCTTAGCTTAAAACATACCAAATACTTCTGGAAAGAACTTCGTCCTTCTTCATTTACCATGTGCATCCATTTTATCCATTTCACGGCCTTGTCCCTCAGTCTGCTGAGGGAATGGTGTCTGTACACATCCAAGATGCTCCTCTCACGCTGCCCTGGCCGCTGCTGCAGCACCTGCTGCAGCACCTGCACGTCCTCTCATACGGACGCAGTCTCAGTAGGTTTCTCTCATGAAATCACAACAACTCAGCATGGTCACTGGCTTCAGGTTCAAATGCTTTTGAAACCTCTCTGTGATCTCTTTGAGAGTGTTTCCTGCCACTTTTACCTGCATCACGAGACCGTGGAGCAGGTTAGAGGTTTTGGCACAAGTGTTTTTGTTCATCCTCAGCTTTTTTTGCCAGGCGGTCCTTCTCTCTCCTCTTTACATATTGTGTTGAGTCTTTGGACATTCTCTCACAACTGGCCTTTAATCCAGTGCTTCCCAATCTTCTATTTTTATGTTAGGTTAAATCTGTTCTAAAGATGCTCGGACATTCCCTCCTCCAACTGCTTGCGAGTCAGATTTATCCATTAAAATAAGTATTTCCCCTCTTCTACCGTCTTTTGCACATTTAGTGTTTGGTTAAAGTTGCTGCCATTTACTTGTGGAGTTTCTGAACACACAGATTAAGGTCGTCCGCATCATTATGTGGGTTCTGAAGCCATCCGTGGCAGAAAACACCAGAAATAACAAGGTGGTTCTTTTTTTTCGTCTCAGAGCGAATAATTCTGGACTAACCTCGTTGAGTTTGCCGGCTTCTCACCGTCGACCCATCATGGCAGATGGCCGTCCTTCCTACGCCTGTTTCTGCTGCAGCTCTCTTCCTTTTAAAGTTTTCCCTCTCCACTGTGGCTCACTGTTGGATCCTACATGGAATATAACGGCTTGGGATTTTGATTTGTAATAATAAAATAATGAATTGTATTTGATTGAACTTGCATTGCATTTATTTACTTTCTCAGTAAAGAGCCTTGAAGGGATTTTTGTTGTGAATAAGTGTGTGACTGTGTCGTATTTATTCCACATTTGTTTCCTTATTTTATCTGTAAGAACAAAAAAAAAAAAAGAAAATGTCAATCTTAAGAGTTTGATTGCAGCTGGTTTTGTAACCGGCAGCCTCTGAATAGCCACCATCATCCAGGCCAGTCATCTAACTCTGTGTCAACTTACAAGATACAGACATATAGTTTCCAACACACATCTGCTGACTTGGCACGACTGGCAGGCCAGTTCAGCCGCAACACTGGAGTGAAAGTAATTTACTATACTGTGATCATGGCAGGAACAGACTCGTGTACTGGACTCATTTCCAATGATAGCTTGGATGGATAACTACATTGACTTTGTATGAAGAAGCTCTGCTCCGATTACAGAATTGGAAAAAGGCTACCCGAGAGCACGGCTGATTCACTTGTGGTGTGTTCTCCTGTTAGGGACAGATCATGTGCACAGATTATGTTGGCACAAATATTGCTGTAGGGTGTTTACAGCGACACTGATTGTAATGTTTTCACTTTACTTTCTTAAAGGAGCATGAGGCAGGATTGAGGCAGGATTTATGAAAAAAATTCGTATAAGTTTTAAGTTTTCTAGTAATAATGTCAGATGAAGCGTTCCAAACCAAAAAGGATGAGCCCTCTAGTTTATCTCTCCGTTGCCTTGAACAGACTGTGTGCTGCAAAATGTGCTGCCGGAATTTCCCGCGCTGTCCTGCGGATGTGACGTCACATGACGCTGCATGTGCGTTCTCCCCGTTCTCCCATGCCGGCTTCACTGTTGTCTGCAGTACCCCCGACGGCCGTCGAGGCGGTAATGAGTCTCATTTCTTATTCTTGCCTCAAGTTCCTTTAAGGTGATGCAGCGTCAACTCAGTTCGTTGACGTTCGAGCACATTCAGGACAAGAGGCCAGGGCATCACATTTCTTCAAACCACCACTGATTTAATTGATTATTACTTCACTTTTACACCTGCTCTCACTCACATTCAATTGCGATTTCACATTATTCAAACGTTCCGGTTTCACATTATTCTGGTGAGACCTGAAACAACTTTGCAACAATGAGCAAGCGAGTGATTATGTACATTCACTGAGTGAATATTATGAAAGTAAAATATATATTTCTCGCTAGAAATGTAATCAAAACACATTTTTATGCAGAAACTAACTCAAAATATTGATTTGTTTCACTAAAAAATGAGAAATGTCTGCCATGTTTTTTGGTGTCACGGCCAGAATCTTGAAAGTCACGTGACTTGGACGCAAAACGATTAGTCAGAAAAATGTAACAGTTATACAATTCAAGGGCTATTATTGTAACCCCTCTATGTTTTTGCACTTTGGACCAACGTAGGCAGGGTACGTTTTTATGTGAGACTGGGTTGCTTGAACATACACCCGAGCGTCACTTTGCGCTCAACCGCCACTTTAACGTCTTTCAAAATGTCCATCTGAACCACTCTGATGGTCTTCTGGAAACTTCAACTCCTACCCTATCCTACCCTAACCCTTAACTTTTAAAACGTTTCAGCACTGAACACAGAGCTTTGATTCTGTATGGCATCTCCATTATTTAATTATTTATTTAATGTCTTGTCCATTTTTATTCTGCTTGGACATTTCTCTCTCAAGGTGACACCTTGAACAGATGAGAACGGATGACTTGTGTGCTGCTCGACTGAATCGTTAATGTGCACTTATCTTCATTTGCACCACATATAGCTGGGAGGGAAATGTCAAAAATCATAAAGATTTTGCACTTGGTGACAAGTTTTTCATATTTGGCATGGTGTTAGGTATGGACATAAGGTTTTCAAAAACCACAGCAAACAAATTGTGACGCCCCCTAGTGGCCATTCAAAATTCAAAATGACTCCTGCAAAAAAAACCCACCAAAGGTCATATCTCAGCTTCTCTTAGTCCTAGATTGTTGTATATTGTCACTTTCTCTACTTTTTTGGTGCTAGGAATTAAATTCTGAGCTAAATTTCCTATTTCAAGGTCATGTTGAAGGTCAAATTTAATTCAAGGTAATTTTTTTGCACAAAAAACTCGATATCTCGATAATTAAGTCACATAGAAAAATGATATAGGGCTCTAGACCCCTATTTTCACCCCCAAGGAATGCAATTTTCTGTTTATTGGACAGGTCACTATCACTATAGTATCAATAATCTAATTGGGTGAGCATTATGGCCATCGTAAGATGAACTCAACTTCAGAACAAAGTCAACTTTAAAACTATGATCTAATATATTTGTAGAGGAATTCATGTAAATTTTACTTTTTAAAGGTTTCATGATACCGAAGAAATTTAAAGCTGTTTTAGTGACTTGACCAAGTAACAAACAGACATCGGTGTGCAGCTTTGTTCCACTGAATGTAAGATAGAGTAAAAATAATATGTTTATTAAGATCTCTACTGGGATTTCTATTGGAGAGAATATTTATGTATTTATTTCAAGGGAAATTATAAAACACATGATAATACATGTTCTGTGATATCTTGTACCGCTTGTTCCCTTTCAGGGAGCAGTTCATCTTAAAAGGTTTATTTCTCAGCACTGCCATGGTGACTCCGCTGGGACGGTAATCAAAAGGGACCCCATCCAAATCTCAGCGGTGGAGGTGATTTTAACGCTGCAGACAGAGACAGGTGGTCACTAATTAAACTTCAGGTCTCTTACACCGGTTCTAGGATTTCACCAGAAATGGAGTCAAGAAACCAGCATTCAATTCAATTTTATTTATATAGCGTCTATTCCAACAGAAGTTGTCTCTAGGCGCTTTCCAGGGACCCAGAACATTAACCCCCAAGGAATTATTACATACAGTAAACAATGGAACCTTAAGCCAAAGCCAGGTTGAGAGAACGATTACAGGAGGACTTTACAATGTAAAAGAAAAAGTGTGAGCCCCACATGGGGACAATTTTCTCACTTGATTTATTAAAAAGAAGATGGGCACATTGTGTGTTCTGACTATTGTGTGAATAGTCAGAATGAGTTGAAGCAGGTGGTGACAGCTGGAAACCACCGGGAGCAGGATTACGATAACAGTCCCCCATAAAGCTCAACGGCAGAACTGAACACTAAACATGTGACTAAACATCTTAAGTAACAGCTCATCAGTGCTGCAGAGCAGCTATGAGGATTTGTTTGTGCATTTCTTCATGCAAAACTTCAGCTCTTGGATGCTGAATTTCCTAACATGAAGCATTTGTGAAAGTATTTTTACATTCTGTGAATCTCAAACACACTTTGTTCTTCAGTAATTAATATTTTGTAGACTCGTGACCCACTTTTCCCAGATTCAGATTTAACTCAAGAGACAGATGCCCTGACATTTTTTCTTGGGACTTCACTCGTATCATTCAGAGGATTTAGTCAATGACGGCCTGACAGGCCGGTCCATCTTGATCCACATCAATCCCAAACAGTGACATTGCAACCACTGAGTTTCACAGATGGTAAATGGTCCTGTTGAGCTCATTTCTATTTATTCTTGTTGTAACATTTTAATCTATGCACACGTTTAAGTGAGGGCATGCAGAGCACACAAATGTTCAAGGCTTAGCTGATGAAGGACTCATGAGCGTTAGCATTGACGGATATGAGAGCAGCTTTCAGTTAGAAGTTACTTTGGGGGCCTTAGATAACTGTTGGAAGTACTTTTCTTGTTTTGATTTTGGTTGATTGTCAATGGTCTTGAATTTTCTGTACTGATACATTTGATCCGTCTGTGGACTGGTGGAGTAAAATTCTTAAGAGATTTTTTGTAAAATTGTATTATTATTTTATTATTTGTATTTTTATTATTATTATTATTATTATTATTATTATTATTATTATTATTATTATTATTATTATTATTATTATTTATTATCATTTTTTCAGCTCATAAGCATCAACATAAGAAACCACCAGTGAGCTGGTCAAGCCTTTGATGTCAGAATTAGATTATATTATTATATTTTTGTCAGCTGAGGTGGCTTGGGCATCTGTACCGGATGCCTCCTGGACGCCTCCCTAGGGAGGTGTTCCAGGCATGTCCCACCGGGAGGAGACCCCGGGGAAGACCCAGGACACGCTGGAGAGACTATGTCTCTCGGCTGGCCTGGGAACGCCTCGGACTCCCCCCGGAAGAGCTGGAGGAAGTGTCTGGGGTGAGGGAAGTCTGGGCATCCCTGCTGAGGCTGCTGCCCCCGCGACCCGGTAACGGATAAAGCGGGAGAAGATGAGTGAGTGAGTGATGAGTATTATATTTTTGATAATAATTTTAAAAAGGGTGCTAAGTCATGACTGATTTTCATCTCACTGACAGGTAAAAACTCTTTCACTCTCAAATTAACTTTTTGCGTCAGGAGGCTTATCAACTTTTGTACCATATGGGCCCGATTTACTAAAGGTTTGCGTGTGTAAAAACGTGTGCAAACTTGACAGCACCCGCAAACCAAAGTGCCAGCTGATCTACTAACAGCGTGCAAAGAGGACTGTGTCTCTCAAATGCGCAAAATAGCACACGCAATCCATTTAGTACTTTTGCCCTGATGAATAATCAATATGGGGCGTACCCGCCAGAAATCGCTAAATACTGGGAGGGGAAGATGCAAATTGGTCCATTTACCACGCGCAATGAGATTTACCAAGCCTGAAAGTTTTTGCGTGGATTGGGATTGCGTCTGTATTTAATACGTTCGAAAGGAAGGTGCCAATCTCCACATGCAAAAGGAGAAATATTTTATTTGAATGTTAAATCGAGTATTATTCAGCAAAAGGTTGCCACAGGAGGCACATTCATTTTTTTATTTGTGATAATAAATAAATCACATGTTTTCATTGAGAAAAAAGTGTTTCTCATTGTGCGCCTATACTTGTTCTGCAGTCATACCCCGGTGTTGTGCCGTATTCAGCACCCCTGCCGTGAAAAGCACCCCCTCGTCTGACAAAAATGATATTCTCATTACGTGTTCTGTCCATGTTCTGTTTAGCGTCCAGTTTTGTGTTAATGATTCATGTTTAAATGCCCTCATGGATTCGGGTAAAAAAAAAAAAATCGAGTAAATGGTTATTGATGTCATTAATTAATAGCCTGCTTACTGTGTTGTCTTCCATAATATTTGTAAATATATATAATATAAACTCCTAAGTATGTGTTTGTGTGAGTGTGTATATATAAATATATTGAAGTGTCAGTGTGTTGTTTTTTTTCTTGGTCTACTTATCATTGAATATACGAGGGGGTGCTTTTCACGGCAGGGGTGCTGAATACAACAATTTGCCTCTTCCACTAATATCTCTATAACTCCAATCGTCAAATTTCATTTTGCACTTGCAACTATATCCTGCTTTCCATCCACTCTCCATGGCGCAAAGTTTGCGCTCGCAAACCGTAAGACGCGCAACATCTCATTTAAATACTGCAGTTTGCACCTGTTATCAATTGCGCACGCAATCTTAGTTGATCACCCGCAAAACACACAACAACAGCACGCGCAAACTTTTTCAGTGCACACGCAATTTAGTACTCTTTATTTAGGATCTTAGTAAATCGGGCCCTATGTGCACTAGTGGCTCAATCTCGTCAGTAAATAGCTGTGTTTGTGTTTGTGTTCGCTCTTTCCGGGATTGGGACTTGTATTGAAAATGGACGATGTCATATTTGTTCAAAAATACAGAAATATTATGCTTTGTACGGACATCTAAGCGAGATGTTGCATCTATGCAGTGTTCCCAACCAGAAGCTGGAGGGTTTACACAGAAACACAACGCATAAGCGTTTTGACCGAAATCTCGAAATCTGCAGCTTTACGTGGTGGTGCATCATTTCAGGGTTTCTTTCAGTGTATGTGAGATGACACGCATCATATATCCCTTGCGTGCGCCCTCTGAGCAGTGGCACCACCAGGGGGTGGCCAGGGGTGGCCACTGCCCCCCCTACAAATTTTCTGGCCACCCCACTTGCCTCAATAAAAAAACACTTCGTCAGTTAGGCATTTCATCCTAAATCATTTGGGCCAAATGCAAAGCCAGCCAGTCACTCACAGTAGTACTATTAGGCCCCGTTTACATGTACCAAAAAACGGTGACGTTTTCATGCGTTTTGGTCGTTTACACGAAAACGAAGCTCAAAGTCACCAAAAACGGTCATTTCTGAAAACTCCGGCCAAAGTGGAGATTTGTAAAAACTCAGTTTTCACGTTTGCTTGTAAACGGAGGGAAACGGACATTTAGGCTTCAGAACGCCACATTATCCCACAGAAACGTCACCAGCGTCATGTGTGCGACTTGTGTTTACAATTGTTTGGCCACCGTCGATATTTTCTTGTATTTTACCTGTTTTATATTCTAAAGTTACACTTAAAAGTAACTCCACTTCTCTGTCACTCCAAACGAAAGACTCTCGTTCATCTTGGAAGTAACTGGAAGTTACTCGTGTCATTTGTTGATGTTTTTTTCCAGGATTCTGATTGGCTAGTATGACTTTATTCGTCTCGTTACACTGCCCCCTGTAGGTTTGGCTGCTCATAGCACCTTAACAGCGTATTTATGCGGGTTTGTGTAAAATGATGGTATTTTTCAAAACGTAGAGGGGGAAATATCAGTTTTTGTAAATACCCGGCTATGTGTAAATGTGGCCTTAGTCTATGCACATTAGACCATTAATATCATTTAATGAAACACAATAAACCTAAGTATATCAGTAGGCATTTCTTTCAGTATTTTTGAGCCTGTAGGCCTATACTACAACAGTATAATAAAATCCTGTAATGATGGCTTTTACACTGCAAAAACTCAAAATCTTAACAAGAATATTTGTCTTATTTCTAGTTAAAATGTCTCATTTTTAGTCAAAAAATCTCATTACACTTAAAACCAGAGTCATTACCAGAAAAATAACTTGTTATTTGGCAATTTTCACCTGTTTCAAGTAAAAGAAACGAAAAGAAAAGAAAAAGAAAAAAGATTTATCTTTTCATTACAAGCAAAAAAATCTTGTTCCACTGGCAGATTTTTCTACTTATTTTAAGTGAAAATCTACTTCTACTCTACAGCCGGATGTAGGTGTTTCTTCAGCTTTAGCGACTTCCCTAGGCTCTGACTTGTCTCTAGACTGTTTTGATCCTATAGACCTCCCTGAGCTGACTTCACTCGTTAATAGAGCTAAGTCAACCACATGTATGTTAGACCCCATCCCGACTCGACTATTCAAACATATTTTTTCTCTTATTGGTGTGACAATACTGGACCAAATTAACCTATCCCTAAGTTTAGGATTTGTACCACAGGTTTTCAAAGTCGCAGTAATTAAACCTTTACTTAAAAAACCTTCTCTTGACCCAGACACCTTAGCTAATTATAGACCAATTTCCAACCTTCCATTTGTATCTAAAATTCTGGAAAAGGCAGTTTCAAGCCAGTTATGTGACTATTTGTATAGAAATGATCTGTTTGAAGTCTTTCAGTCAGGGTTCAGAATGCATCATAGCACAGAGACAGCACTGGTTCGAGTCACGAATGACCTCCTTATGGCCTCAGATAAGGGATTAGTGTCCATACTGGTTCTACTGGACCTCAGTGCTGCTTTTGACACTATAGATCATGGCATTTTACTGTACAGGTTAGAGCATGTTGTTGGGATTAAAGGGACAGCTCTATGTTGGTTTAAATCATACCTATCTGACAGGTTCCAGTTTGTTCATGTACATGAGGTTTCTTCAGAACAGTCAAGGGTCTGTTGTGGTGTTCCGCAGGGTTCAGTGCTAGGGCCAATCTTGTTCAGTTTATACATGCAGCCATTGGGAAGTATAATCCAGAATCACGGCATACACTTTCATTGTTATGCTGATGATACGCAGCTCTACTTGTCTATGAAGCCGGATGAAACAGAACCGTTAGTTAAACTTCAGGCATGTCTTAGGGACATCAAGGACTGGATGTCCAGAAATGTCTTGCTTCTAAATTCAGATAAAACAGAGGTTATCATTCTTGGTCCAGAGCATCTTAGGAAAGGATTAGATGGTGTTGCGATGGCTTCCAGTGCAACTGTGAGAAACCTTGGTGTTATTTTCGATCAGGATTTGTCGTTTAAACCATATGTCAATCAGGTTTGTAAAATAGCCTTTTTCCATCTCCGTAATATTGCAAAGATTAGGAAAATCCTCTCGCAGAGTGATGCAGAAAAACTAGTTCATGCGTTTGTATCTTCTAGACTAGATTACTGTAATGTGTTGTTAGCAGGATGTCCAAGTAATTTGCTGAATAGGCTCCAGCTGATCCAGAATGCAGCAGCACGAGTGCTGACAGGAATCAGCAGGAGAGACCACGTCTCTCCAGTGTTAGCGTCGCTCCATTGGTTACCCGTAAAATTCAGAATCCAATTTAAAATTTTATTACTTGCGTATAAAGCCCAAAACGGCTTAGCTCCGCATTATTTGCAAGACCTGATAGTGCCTTATGTTCCTGTCAGAGCTCTCCGTTCTCAGAGTGCAGGTTTACTCGTAGTTCCTAGAGTATCTAAATGTAGATTTGGAGGGCGGGCGTTCTGCTATCAGGCACCACTACTATGGAACCAACTTCCAATCTGGGTTAAGGGGGCTGACACCACCTCCACCTTTAAAACTAAACTTAAAACATTTCTGTTTAGTAAAGCCTATAGTTAGTGTTTAGTAAACCTCTAGCTGGTGTTGGTAAATCTCTAGGTAGTGTAAACTTTAGTGTGTCAGAGTGGCTCCTGTAGTTTCTTGTGCTGGCCCCCCCTTCTCCTCCCTTTTCTCTCTTTTGTCCATGTTGCAGCATCCTTTGCCGGACACCGGAACCTGCAGGTGGTCGTGGGTGGCTTGTAGCTTGCATTACGGAGCACAAGTCTTTCCCCGACCCTGCACCCCAACCTGGGACTTGCTGATTGGGCCGGAGCTTCGGGAGCTGCGTGCTGGCCTGCGGTCCCCACCCCTGGTCATCCCGTTGCTGGCCCCCCTTCTCCTCCCTTTTCTCTCTTTTGTCCTGCAGGTGGTCGTGGGTGGCTGTAGCTTGCATTACGGAGCACAAGTCTTTTCCTGACCCTGCACCCCAACCTGGGACTTGCTGATTGGGCCGGAGCTTCGGGAGCTGCGTGCTGGCCTGCGGTCCCCACCCCTGGTCATCCCGTTGCTGCTTCCACCTGCCTGCTGTGTTGTTGCCGTCCCTGACCCACCAGTCTGGCCCTCGGCAGGAGGGTCCCCCCTGATGAGCCTGGTCCTGCTCAAGGTTTCTTCCCTCCTAAAGGGGAGTTTTTCCTTGCCACTGTTTGGCTTAAGGTTTTTCTCCCACCAGGGGAGTTTTTACCTGCCATTGTTTATGTAATAACTGCTCGGGGGTCATGTTCTGGGTATGGGTCTCTGTAAAGCGTCTAGAGACAACTCTGTTGTATTAGAGGCTATATAAATAAAATTGAATTGAATTGAATTGAATACTTGAAACAGGTGAAAATTGTCAAAAACAAGTAATTTTTCTGGTAATGACTCTTGTTTTAAGTGTAATGAGATTTTTGACTAGAAATTAGACATTTTAACTAGAAATAAGACAAATATTCTTGGTAAGATTTTTAGTTTTTGCAGTGTAGTTTTGGTGTCCACCCCAAGAATTTAAGTGGCCCCATCTGCCCCCCCAAGGAGGCGCCCCTGCCTCTGGGGCGAAATGTAACCTAACTTTTGAGGGATGGAGCTGTGGCTGTCTGTCCTTATTTGGGCAGAAACGGAGGGTCTGGCATGGGGGGGATCAAAAGTGGTCACGCATCCGCGACTGCAGACAGTTGGAGGTTGTTTCCATCACTGTGGTACCTGTTTCCCCCCCTCCTCCTCTAGTAAACTCTTCCCAAGCATCCCCAGGGACCCCCCCCTTCTCTCTTTCTCTCTCTCTCCACAGCGCGCAGGGACGCGTATATAAACGCGTATAAAGCGGATCCCAGCAGGAGCGTGCGCGCAGCGGAGCATCCTCAGATCAGTCCTGCAACTTCCCCCCTGTGCACGCAGCAAGAGCGAGAACAAGAATAACAGCGCTGCTAAAAAAGAAAAGGGAGAAGAAACCGCACCGACGGCTGCTGTGTAATTGCCGACTCCTCCAGACAGACTCAGACTGCTCGACGCTCCGGATACTGCGGATTTTATCCTTCCTTTTTTCTCTCTTCCCCCCACCAGCGCGTTGAGGGATCGCGCACTCGCCTCGTCGGGGTAAAACGGAGCCGAGTTGTTCATAGAGGAAATAAAAACCTTGCATCTGGGCCCGGTGGTCTTCTGCTGTCTGCACTGTCCCCCCCTCCTCGACTGTCACTGCAACCTCGACTTGGAAAAAGAGCAACAGCATCAGTGAGGTAAGAAAGAGAGGCGAGCACATCTGGCACATCTGGCGAGCGCGTTGTGCAGAGTCCGCGGTTCATCCTGCGAGGAGAGCGCACACCGGGTCCGACATCACTGTCGGCCACTTTTAAAGCCGGCATGGACATCCACCTCAACATGTAGTCGCATAAGTTATGTATGTGTAGTTGGGGGGGCATCGGTTGAGGCTCTGCTGAGTGCAGCTGGACGGCTGGACGGCTGGACGGCTGGACACCGCTGGCCGCCTCCAGCTCCATCACCTCTGCATGGGCCAGGCCACCCTTGACAAGGAGGTTTTAGACCTCACTAGGTCCTTTTCCCCAGTTAGATAAAAAGGACAGCTTACTAAGAAGAGGTGGCACCCAGGACAGTTACATAAAATGTGTATTTCTTCTCTGCCCTTCTTGGTTTCCCTCCTTCCTCTTTTGGTCTCATTGGATCCCGTTTTAGGAATAGATGATGCTTGCAAAATGTGTCCTCTTTGTGATACATATCATATTTGCATATTAAAAAAAAAACAAAAAAAAAAAACACAGCCCCGGACAGATGATGTACACAAATCCCTAACAAAGGACACTAAATCAAAGATATAGATATAATGTGCCACATTGTAGTGGTTTTGAATTTTGTTCTAGTTCTTGTCTTCCTCTCTATAGGCCATTTCTTGTTGCCTTTTTAAATTATTGGGTAATTCTGCATTTCTTTCATTGTTTTGTGTCTCTGTGTTTTGAGCGTGTATCATATTTTGTGTCTTTTTCTGTTTATCTCGTATTTCTTTGAAGGTGTTTCACGTCAAGCTGTTGCTCAGCATCTCTGTCTTTTCGTGGCCGTTCAGCATCTGTTGTATAGCTGTTCAGGGGATTTCTCCTTCCTTTCTCGTCGATTCTGTTGTGATCCTTTGCAGTCGTTTCCCTGCTTGTTTTTGCCTCGTTAGAGCCGTTTTGAGGGTCGTGGTTAATCTCCGAGGTCATCGTTTAACACCGCCTCAAGGTTCTTTTCGCTGTAATTATGGCCGATCTGTGTTTTCCTCCAGGTTTTTCTTTGATCAGCTCTTTTTGTCGTCCTTGTGGATGTCTGGCATTTGTGCTAATTTTACCTTCCAATGAGTGATGTTGGGAATAAGGTGTCGCGTGGCCCCCACTCTCAGCCCTTATCTGCTCTTCATGTTGCAGGGACACACATGCACTCAGAGACGTGCACAAAAACATTCATCCCATCCTCCCCAGTTCTCTATTGATCAAATTCCATTGATGCCCCCCCCCAAATGTTCAATGCCTTTCCCCCAGTCTAGCTGATATCACTAGTGACAAAGTTCATCAAAGTGATGTATTGATCCATTGGTGGAAAAGTTCAAACATTATTTGTTATAATAGCAGCTTTATTCCTCAGCATTACCTCTTTGTCAGTTTAATGAAGAGGCCTTTTTTTCTTTCTTTTCTTCCACTCTCAGCTGGTCGGAGGAGCTCTGCCCGTTCCTTTCTATTTTTAGCATCTATTTACAATGCGGTAGCTATAGAGGCAAGAAGAGTAGCTCCCTCTATTTCCATTTCTGTCTTTCTGCCCATTATTTATCCCTCACATATTCTAGCTTTCGTTCTCCCCTCATTCACTCACACTAACTTTTGCATTCATGTTGGTTTTACCAAGAAAATGGTCACAAAGAAACACAGAGAGCTGTTCAACATGTTGAGTGCTTGCAGCAGTCAGCAGCCCCCCCGGCTCGCACACATGTACGTACTGTACAGCCTGAGCAAAGGCTGGCTACATGCTGGGGGAGAATGGGGTAAAGGTTAATCTCTGGATTCTTTCGACCCAAATCACTTTGTGCCCTACATACCCTCCCTTAAAACATCCACCCCACTCCCCTTCCCACGCCCACCCCAACACATCTTCTGAAAAGCCCTGGACATGCCGGTCAGAGACACATGTCTGCCGTCCAGTGAGCGACCAACAACTTGGAACAAAGTACACACCGGCGATATCAGCGGCTCATTTGAGTAAATATACATTGCACCACACACTGTTAACCACTACAGTAGATAAAGAACATTAAACATTGATGCACTCTAGCAGTGTTTGGCTTTAGGCACAGCAACATCTATGATAATTAAATTATTCACCTCTTTGCTCCAGATAGAAATGTCTCTATAACTATTTAATGGAATGGCACTAAATTTTATATAAACGGAGTAACGGTCCCGGTTGCCAGCCGAGGCGCTTGGTGTTGTGTTCATTGACTTTCCTGTCACACTATCTTAGATGGGCGGATCAATACATTTCTTACACTGTGTAAGGCATTAGAGCAGTGTTACCTGCTTAGCACCAGTATGATTGTCATATCATAGCGCCGGCTGCAAGATGATACAAACAAATGGGTAAAATCGAAACTCATCAACATCGAGTCGTACTAGTAATCTTGACCAAAAACAGTGCATCATTTATTGGGTAACTATAACTAATATAATCGTTTGAGAACACACGTTTTTATTGTTCAGATAGGAGGTTTTGCGTTTTGGTCCATTGTGCTGTCATTCAGATGGTTCTGAGCACCTACACGGGGCAACGCTAGCATTTAGCCCCAAGCAATGCTTTGCATGGTTTAGATTAGGATTGGTTGCGTGGTGAGGCCCCGTGGTTGCAGGGCGCAACGCTACACCACCAGCATGTGCATGGACCGCAAAGTCTGACCGACATCATGTGACAAACTGCACATAAAACAAGATGATCCATCTTTTGGGTGTGGACACCATCAGACTCTTTCCTGATGCAAATGGCAGTTCACAAAAACACACTGCAAAAACTCAAAATCTTAACAAGAATATTTGTCTTATTTCTAGTTAAAATGTCTCATTTTTAGTCAAAAACTCATTACACTTAAAACAAGTCATTACCAGAAAAATAACTTGTTATTTGACAATTTTCCCCTGTTTCAACTAAATTTTCACTTAAAATAAGTAGAAAAATCTGCCAATGGAACAAGAATTTTTTGCTTGTAATGAGAAGATAAATCTTGTCCCACTGGCAGATTTTTCTCCTTTATTTCAAGTGAAAATTTACTTGAAACAGGTGAAAATGGTAAAAATGGTAATGAATCCTGTTTTAAGTATAATGAGAGTTTTTGACTAAAAATGAGACATTTTAACTAGAAATAAGACAAATATTCTTGTTAAGATTTTGAGTTGTTGCAGTGCAAAAGTAATTAAACAGTTCTCTGATCAGCATGTAATCATTTCCTTTTGCATCTGTATCCACCGTTACAGTCACAATTTTTAACAGCTAAAACTGATTGATACCTTACAAATATTACAAAGTATGCTTGCTGCAGATACCTGCAGATAAAAGTGGACACATTATAATGGATACAAATGGCTTGAGATGTGCTTTCAGAAATTGTAAGTTTAGAAACCGCCCCACGACCTGCAAGGTTTGATCAAAGCCTCCGGCGGTTAGGGGTCAGGCCGGGTTTGAAAGTTCGGTTTACAAGAAACCACAAATAAAAAGAGGCTTTGCAATCCTCTAAGCCTGAGAAAACTGTCAAATATACCGTGTGTGTTTAAACATATGTAATGTTAAGCTTCCCATATGTGTGGGGGGGGTGCCCTAATCTAGCTGGTATCGCTAACATGTTGATTTAAGACAGGAGGGATCAATGAAATGGAGCCAAACTGACAACAAATTATACACCAGCTTCTTATTCTGGTGTCATGTGCCTACACTTGTGTTGGTGCCAAGGGGCCTTATTTCCTTATCATTCCTCCAAACCTTACCATCAAATCCTTTTTTTTTTCATGAAGAAATGCATGTCTGTTCTCGCATGACGTGCTTTATCCTCATAAATTCGTACCGCTCATCTGTGTCCACTTTGTGACGACCTGAAAGTATTTCCAGGAAACATTTCCCCGGCCTCCGAAACAACCATACAATTACATTTTTGCCTTGAGACGCCCATAAACACCCCATGCAACATCTGTGGAAATGATCCGTGAATAGTCTGCGCTGGGCTCCGGCTTGCAGCTCACCACGCTGCGCGGATGTGCTTGGAACAGAGCAGAAGCACTACGTTTAAAGGCTGTCCAGGTGAATCTGTCCGGGTTACATCAGTGTGTGACTGACATCACCTCTCCTCTCTCAGCACGGACGTTAGTTCAGGCTGAATGTGGACGTCGCATCCAGGTCAAGCTGCAACAAGAGAAAAGGGAGACAGTCACTTGACATTTGTATCGTAATGTCTCACCGGGGAGAGTTTGGTGCATGGGAGATGTCTGGAGACGGACGTGGCTCAGAGTAGACAGAAAGCAGATAAGAAAGAGCTGTCGAAGGAATAAAGTGAGAATGCAGTGGAGGGGAAACGGCCCCAACTAATCTTTTTGAATCAAATCTCGCTGCAGTGCAACAGCATCATTGACACGACATTGACATGTATACAGCAGCTTCAAAGGATTAGTATAGGCTTGTTTACATGATTGGTATTCAGTCAATTAGAGAGTCATTTGAGAAGGACGGGGATGCAGGAAAAGGTAAATGATGGGAAGAAAATAAGAGTAAAAAGGGGGAGCCAAAGTTATTTTGGTCAACATGGCTCAACGCTTTGAGCAGAATTAACACTATTATTAATTTCTTGATTAAAAGTACCCTTCTCATGTTCTAATTTAAAAGTAAAATTTAAATACAAGAATAAATAAACATTTTTTTCCCAAATTGATCAGCTCTGGTGCCTCTATTTTTATTTTCTGTTTGTTATGGATGTTGATATAAGAGTGTTGTCGACCATTGATGCATGGGACGCTTTTTTGTCTCCCACAAATCCCTTTATTTCCCAGCATATTTTTTTGCTTATTCCCAACAACAACAACAACAGCACATGGATATATCAATCAACCTTCACAGTGCTTGAGAATTAAAAAGAACAAAGGCAGCAACATTTTTGAGTTTTTCAAAAAAACAGAAAACCTAACCCAGAAATGTTTGGTTCAGTTTTTTTCTTTTTTTTTGAAAGACTTGCAGTTGCAGAACTCTCGCTCAGTGAAAGGTTGAAATGAAATTCCTGGGAGTTTATTTTTTCCCAGGGAGCAATGGGTACGAACATAATGACAAAGGAGAAAGAAAAAAGGAATCGTGGGGGAAAAGATATAGATGGCAGACAAATAGAGCAGCAGGAACTGGACGGACAGGAGTGGGTAGACAGATTTGCTTAGAAATAGGTGGAGACAGAGGACAAATGCTGCTGAAATCTGATCTCAGACAGGAACTGGCCATCACTCTTTCTCTCTGTCTGCCTAATATTGGTAAGATGCAGGCACGTATCATTGTATAATATTCCACCTGGGGTTTCCCTCGCAGTCAAAACAGGACACGCCGCAAGCTCACTTATCAGGTAATTCTCTGTGTCTTCCGTGTTGGAGTCGATCTCAGCCCAGCGTTCAATATAAAACAATATATTTAAAAAAAAACTAACTATGCACATTGTGGTTGAGGATGAATGTATGAGTCCAGTGTGCTAACAGCAGGTTATCCAAATGAGACGGTGCTACTCTGCAGCCCATCTGAGGCGCTATGTTGAGAAGAATATTGATGATGTTGCAGGTGAAAAATGTTAAATACACCTGAAGGTGGGGGTTAGTATTATGTGATATTAATGTGATACTTGCTGTGTGACGTGCTTCATATTAACTGTCCGGGTTTTCATTTTATGATGTGAAACTTTTGTCAAAGGTACACCTGGCATCCACAGAAAAGATGCTGCGATGCACGGTTTTACTTCACCATTTGCTCTTCCGGGCCATTATGTATACTTTTCTGATTCACCAAGCCCAGGGGTCGCAACCCAAAATGTTGAAAGAGCCATATTGGACCAAAAACACAAAAAACAAATATGTCTGGAGCTGCAAAAAATGAAAAGTCTTGTATAAACCTTAGAATGAAGGCAACACATGCTGCATGTTTCTATAGTAGTTATAACCAGTGTTGGGGTAGTTACTCAAAAAAAGTAATCCATTACATATTACTAGTTACTTTAAAAAAAGTAATCCCTTACACTACTTAGTTACTGGTTGCTGAAAGTAACTAGTTACATTACTAGTTACATTACTTTTGGATTACTCCGCAATATCACCTGAGCTGCACCATAACTCGATTGCCAATGAACAACATATACAGGACTGTCTCAGAAAATTAGAATATTGTGATTATAAAATAAAGACAAATAAAGAACTTTATCACAATATTCTAATTTTCTGAGACAGTCCTTTAGTTGGAACTTTATTACTGCAGTGCCCAGATCAGCACCAGAAGTCCCGTAAAATCCCGTAAGATCACGTTAAAGGCTGATTTATGGTTCTGAGTTACACCAACACAGAACCTACGGCGTAGGGTACGCGGCGACGCGCACCGTACGGTGTGTGTCGCCGCGTACCCTACGCCGTAGGCTCTGCGTCGATTTAACGCGGAACCATAAATCAGCCTCAAGTCAGACAAGTGTTGCAGCGCAACGCGTGAAGACGCATGAAAGGCAAGTTTGATTTTCTTTTCTGTTCTCCCGTTCTACATGTAGCTGAAAAGCTTAAAGTAACTAATGTAACGTATTTTTTCTTGTCTTAGAGTAACTATAACGGGATTACCCAAATTACAACTGTAACGCGTTACATTACTGCGTTACTGGCGAATGTAATCTCGTTACAATAACGCGTTACACCCAACACTGGTTATAACTGGGGGAAGATTTTTTTTCATTATGCACTTCGAGAAAAAAGTCGAAATGTAGAGAAAAAAGTGAGAATGTCGAGATTAATGTTGAAGTACAATCTCGAGAAAAAAGTCGAAATGTAGAGAAAAAAGTCAGAATGTCGAGATTAATGTTGAAGTACAATCTCTAGAAAAAAGTCGAAATGCCGAAAAAAAAAGTCGAAATGTTGAGAAAACGTCAAAATTTCGAGCAAAAAGTCGAAATGTCGAGATTAAAAAGGAAAAAAAAAGAAAAAGAGAAAAAAGAAAAAAAACAAGAAAAAAAGAGGAAAAAAAGGAAAAATAAGGAAAAAAAAGAAAAAAAAAAGAAAAAGAGGAAAAAAAGAAAAAAAAGAAAAAAAAAAGGTCAAACATTTTTGAAAAAGCTCCAGGAGCCACTAGGGCGGCGTTAAAGAGCCGCATGCGGTTCTAGAGCCGCGGGTTGCCGACCCCCGACCAAGCCAATACGATGTGATTGCTACTGGAAGGTGCCGTGTGTCATGACACAGCTTGGATACAGAACAGCAGGCAGTGCTGACTGTTTCTTTTGGCTGTGTTAGACCCTGGCCTAGGGGAGCCAAGGGTACAACAAAAAGCAGGGGAGACGCAGTACTCAAAATACCATAAATTTATTAAATAAGCAAAGGTAAATAATCAAACGAACAAATGAGTGAGCGAGCAAACAAACAGATGAGGTGTGGAAGTCAGCAATCAGTAGTGTAGTGTGTGTATGCATGAGTGGAATGTATGTGGGTGCATGTTGGATGTATTAACAGAAATGATGAAAAAAGGTGCATAGTGGGAGAGGGGTAGAGGAGAACTGAATACAACAGAACTCTCCAGGGACTGGAGAGACAGGCTTTTATACTGGGTGTCGGCCACCCGGGCCCAGGTGCCGACACTTGGCTGATTAATGCTGGCCATGATTGCTCTGCTCCCCAGTCCACTGAAAAACAAGGAAAAAAGGATTAGGACTGAAAAGCAAAGAGAATCTAAATAACCAATATATAATATATAAAATGCTACACCAGACCAATCAAATAACACTACCACCATATACTATGACACAATAATATAACCCCATATCATATACCAGGGAACCGTCACACCCCCCCCCATAAAGACGGGGTCCCAACGGGATCACCGGAAACCTATTTACAAAAAAAAACAAAAAACAATCCTATCTGGTGTACTGAACCTCTACTCCAAAGGCCACCAACCACCTGTCACAGACCTCCACCCCAGCAACCGGATCCAATGAAGCATTTTTAAGGGGTGAAAGACAGAAGCAAATGGAGGACCACTGGAGATGAATAAGACTAGGACTTCAGTCATGAGGAGCCCGTGATAACGCATCGGCCACCACGTTCTCCGTCCCTTTAACATGACGAATGTCCAAGGCATAGGACTGCAGGAATAGTGACCATCGAATCAACCTCTGGTTCGGACACTGTAGAGAGTTGAGAAAAGTCAATGGATTATGATCCGTATAAATGACAACAGGGGCACTACCGCCAACATAAACGTCAAAGTGTTGTAAAGCTAAAATCAAAGCCAATGCTTCTTTCTCAATGACTGAGTAGTTTAGCTGGTAAGAGTTGAATTTCTTGGAATAAAAGCTAACAGGCTTGTCTATTCCTAGATTGTCCTCCTGCATAAGTACGGCCCCCGCCCCCACATGACTGGCATCCGTGTAGATCTTAAACGGCCTGTCCAAACGTGGAGCCGACAAAACAGGAGCGGTACACAAAAGTGATTTAGCCTGCTCAAATGCTTCCTGGCAAACTGGTGTCCAGTCAAACTGTACCTTAGACCTAAGTAGGTTAGTGAGAGGTGCCACAACCGTTGCAAAATTCCTACAAAAACTCCGATAATAACCTATCAGACCAAGGAAACGCATAAGCTCTTTCTTTGTGGTTGGAACCGGATACCGCTCAACAGCTTGAACCTTAGCCTCAACTGGACAGACTTGGCCCTGCCCAACCACCCGACCCAGGTACGTCACAGTCGCCCTCGCAAACTCACACTTTGCAAGATTGACTGTGAGCCTTGCCTCCTTCAGGCGTCTGAACAGCTCCCGAATGCGTGCCAAATGAACTTCCCAGGTATCTGAATAGATTACCACGTCATCGAGGTACACTGCACACCCTGGCATGTCCCAAATTACTTGAGTCATCAGGCGCTGAAATGTAACAGGCGCATTGCGCAGTCCGAATGGCATGACCTTGTAAGAATAAAGACCATTGGGTGTTATAAACGCAGCTATCTCCCGCGCTCGTGCTGACAGAGGCACCTGCCAGTACCCCTTCAGTAGATCAAATTTACTCACAAACTTAGCGGAGCCCACTTGATCAATGCAGTCTTCCATTCTAGGAAGTGGAAAAGAGTCAGGCTTAGTGACATTATTCACCTTACGAAAATCTGAACAAAAACGAAATGTACCATCCGACTTAGGAACCAATATACAAGGTGAAGACCAACTAGATGCACAAGGCTCCGCAATACCGTTTGTTAACATGTAATCAACCTCGGCTTCCAAATATTGACGCTTATCAGCATTTACCCTGTAAAACCTCTGTTTTATTGGTTTCGCGTCACCAACGTCAATGTCGTGTTCAATTAAATGAGTACAACTCGGTGTATCACCAAATACGCACGGAAACTCACGGATTAACCCCGCAAGCTCCTTCCGGCCGGACGCAGGCAAATGAGCCAAGAGCGTATCAAGGCACGCAAGCGCTTCTGAATTTTTCACCCGACCGTGCACCAACGCTGGATCAGGTGTACTCAGACCATCCTCCTCCATTTCCCGAATAGGAGGAACCACCGGAGCTGCCATGCAAACGGCATGAGCCAAGCCAACCTCTGGCTGCACACACAACACAGGTGTTTCAGAATTGTGAGCAAAATATGGCTTCAGCAAGTTCACATGGCAGAGCTGGGTTGCTTTCTTACGTGTAGGCGTTGAAATAATATAATTTAGCTCCGAGACCTTTTTAACCACCGTGTGTGGACCGGAAAATTTGGCCTGAAAAGGAGAAGTGACAATGGGGAGTAGGGCTAACACCTGGTCTCCCGGACTAAACTCACGGCGCTCGGTTTTAGTATCATACCACTGTTTCATCTTACCCTGAACTGCCGCTAAATTTTCTTTAGCCATCAACCCGGCTGTGTACAACCGATGACGAAACCCATTAACGTAGTCAATCAAATTTTTGGGAGGCTGTGCCTCTACCCAATCACCAGACAATGCTGCCAAAGGGCCTCTCACTGTATGAGCAAATACAAGCTCATTTGGACTAAAACCTGTGCTCTCCTGTGTTACCTCTCTAGTAGAAAGCATCAGCCACGGCAGACCCTCTTCCCAGTCTTTACCCATCTCCGTACAGTAGGCACGCAAGATCGCCTTTAACGTTTGGTGAAAACGCTCCAAGGCCCCCTGACTCTGTGCATGATATGCCGAGCTCAGATTGTGGCGCACCCGTAACTGTTTCAGGACCTGAGAAAACATATGTGAACAGAAATTAGAACCCCTGTCCGACTGAATGACCTGCGGAACACCAAAAACAGAGATAAATTGAGAAAGAGCCCGCACCACTGACCGCGTTGTTATAGTACGGAGAGGATAGGCAGCAGGGTAGCGAGTTGCCTGGCACATTACTGTTAACAAATACACTGCTCCAGACTTTGAGCGTGGTAGAGGACCAACACAGTCTATGATTAGATGTTCAAAAGGTTGGCTTATGGCCGGAATGGGATACAATGGAGCTGGTTTCAACTTCTGGTTAGGCTTGTCAGTTAACTGGCATGTATGACATGTTTTAACGTATGCTGCCACATCTCTCTTCATACGAGGCCAAAAGAACTGCCTAAGTAGTCTGTCATAAGTCTTTTTCACACCTGCATGTCCAGATTCATTATGCGCTACTTTTAACACTGCCTGTCGAAGTTTAGCTGGCAAGACAATTTGAAACACTGGTTCACCCACAAACCTTCCATCATGTGGCAGCCATTTTCTCACCAACACCGAGTTCTGATGAAAATACCCACAAGCACTGTCAACGATCTCATCCTCTGGTCGTATCAGCGGCACCAGCTCCTTCAGAGAGGGGTCCGTCTGCTGTTCTGCCACCAGATCTGAACGCGTTATGGATAGGGGAAAATCAGCAAGAGGTATAGAAAACTTCTCTGATATGTTAGGCTTAAGTGATTCTTTTGACTCAGATTTCCCCTTTAACTTGGCCATTGCCCGTGTCACTGCACACGCTGAGAAAACCTCTGGAAAGTCCCGTTCACTTTTATCCATACCACCAGTTATCAAAGGCACAGATGTCACCACTGCCGGTGGAGGAACCTCCGCCCACACCCGAGCACCAACCAAGTCGTTCCCCAGGATCACAGTCACCCCTGGGATTGGCAGCGCTGGGCGCACAGCAAGCCTTGCTTCCCCCTGGAATAATTCACATTTGAGCAACACTTTATGCAAGGGAACCCACAGAATGTTCATATCTATGCCACGGATAGGCACCTTGTCACCCGTGTCAGAATCCTGAGTTAAAGGCAGAATACCAGCCTGAATAAACGAGTCAAAAGCACCCGTGTCCCTCAGAATCGTTACTGGTACTTCTTCCCCATTTTGCAGCAAAGCCACAGAGCCTTTCATGATAAAAGGTCGGTAAGAATCCAGAGCTGCCACTGCTGTGTCCTTATTAGGGCCGCAATTAGGTGTAGCACAAGTGGACACCGGACGTGGAGCGGCTGCGCCAGCCCCTTTTTGCTGCGAATGACCAGCCAATTGAGTCCTGGGGTTTCCATTTAACTTAAAACACTCAGATTTCCAATGGCCCCGTTTATGACAGTAATTGCAAACCTTGTCTGGCTCACGCAACTTACTACCGCCATTAACATCACTTTTAGCTTGTTCAACATGAAGAGGTCTATCTGATCGGCCACGAGATTCATTATTAGCAGTGTTGCCACTGCCCGCCTTAAACTCTCCCCGGTGCGTCAAAACATAGTCATCAGCCAGTGCTGCCGCGTCTGCTGCGTTGCGTGCCTTCTGCTCGTTTAGGTACATTGCCACTCGAGGTGGAATAGAGTTTTTGAACTGTTCCAAAATCATCAGATCACACAACTCTTCAAAGGTTTCTACACCCGAGGAATTACGCCAGCGTGTAAAACTGGTAGTCAGATCACGTGCGAATTCTAAATGACTTTGCCTGTCATGTTTCTTCCAGAACCTAAAACGCTGGCGATACGCCTCGGGGACGAGCTCGAAAGACTTGAGCACTGCTGCTTTGACCCGAGAATAATCTTGGCTGTCAGCCACACTCATAGCCGAAAACACCTCTTGCGCCCTGCCAGTCAACACGCACTGCAACAACAAAGTGCGCGCAGAGTCAGGCCAATTACGAACGTCTGCCACACGTTCAAACATGGCAAAAAATGCCTCCGGATCACGCTCATTAAATTTGGGGACCAAACGTAAGTTACCGTTAATATCAAAACCCACTGCGGACTCTGCCGGTTCTTTAATGGACATTTGTGCAGCACCTGGAATTTTACCATCCCTTATCAGGTCCAGCCTGTTTTGCTCTACTTCCCATTTCATTTTTTCAATTGCATACTGCACGTCTAACCTACTTTTCTCCTGGTCAGCCTGCACTCGAGCTTGTAACAAAATTAACTCTTTTTGCTGTTCAAAAGTCAGACCTGTCTGCGGCATGATGAATGTAGGCACTGCCGATGCAACCTTTAATGGAGGAGGAGACACCTTCTCTGGCTCTGCCAAACCCTTCTCAAATAAATGGTGTCTCAAAATTGCTACTATGGATTCCTTAGTTTTCTTATCATTTGTATCAAGTTTAATCCTATAATGGTCTGCTATTTTAATTAATTGGTCTTTAGTGCATTGTATTAATAGGTCCTCAGATGGACAGGCAATAAATTCCTCTAAAGTTACCATCCTGGCTGCGTGCGCTTACAACTTCCTCAGCTGGTAATAATATAAAAAAAAAATACAAGTGCCCCTCTAGCCTATATAATCCCCAAGTTAAACTCCACCCGTCTTCATGCACGGTTTGCGGTAGGTACTTATGCACTGAATACCGAGAGGCAGGTAGGGCAACCAGAAACTGGCGACCCGCGTACACCCCTCAGCTGTGCCCCCGAGACAGACTATGTACAGACCAAAAAGGCCTACACACAACCGCTACAGCCGCTCTGTGCACCTAAACCACCCCTTGGCCTAGACCCAGCGAGCTATTTAACCCAGAAAACTAACCGCGCCTACTAGGGACACTCATATTAAACAAAAAAACAAAACCAGTTACGCAAACTGTACAATATATATCCATATATAGGCTATATTATGATAACACTTTATATTTATATATATATATATATATATATATATATATATATATATATATATATATATATATATATATATACACACAGTATATGTATTTAATTAAGCAGCACCGCAACCAGAAAACCTCTCCACTAGCACAACTTAATCAAACTTAATGCAAAGTAACCAAACTTCTCAATAAATCAAATTCAAATGATCAAACAAATGACTGCATCTCCCAAAGTCCGAGTACATGCACCAGCGTGTACGCTGAAGTAAACATCGCTTAGTTTGTACTCACCGGACTGATGAATGGACAAAAGGAACCCCCGGAATGATTCCCAAATGACGTCACCGCACGTTCATTCACAAAACCACGGTGTTGATGAGCCATTAATTAAGGCAAACGAGCCATCAATCAACCGCAGCAGAGAACAATAAGTAGAACAAAAGGCAGAAGGGCGAGTCACTTGACTCTCCAAACTTACAGCCAAACTACTTTAAATTCAAAGGACTGAGCCCCCATTTGTTAGACCCTGGCCTAGGGGAGCCAAGGGTACAACAAAAAGCAGGGGAGACGCAGTACTCAAAATACCATAAATTTATTAAATAAGCAAAGGTAAATAATCAAACGAACAAATGAGTGAGCGAGCAAACAAACAGATGAGGTGTGGAAGTCAGCAATCAGTAGTGTAGTGTGTGTATGCATGAGTGGAATGTATGTGGGTGCATGTTGGATGTATTAACAGAAATGATGAAAAAAGGTGCATAGTGGGAGAGGGGTAGAGGAGAACTGAATACAACAGAACTCTCCAGGGACTGGAGAGACAGGCTTTTATACTGGGTGTCGGCCACCCGGGCCCAGGTGCCGACACTTGGCTGATTAATGCTGGCCATGATTGCTCTGCTCCCCAGTCCACTGAAAAACAAGGAAAAAAGGATTAGGACTGAAAAGCAAAGAGAATCTAAATAACCAATATATAATATATAAAATGCTACACCAGACCAATCAAATAACACTACCACCATATACTATGACACAATAATATAACCCCATATCATATACCAGGGAACCGTCACAGCTGTTACACCCAAGTCTATATCCAATACTCCTGAAACTGCTTACATATGCAGCAGGAAAGCCACTACAATCAGTGACAAAGATTATCTTCACTCAGGCATGCACGTCCAGTGATCATGTGACAGACTTTTATGGTGGTGTGACGTGGGCAGGGACCTTTTCAAATACCGAATTGAAATGCTATGTGGACGCAGGCCCCTTTTACTTTTAAAAATTGTGTTTTTAAAGTTATCACTGCCTAAGATTACCTCCAAATTTGCCACTGTTTGTTCCAACTTGCAGCTTCAAAGCCCATACCGAGTTTAGTTGTCCGACATACGACGGCAATCTGCCGATACCGAAGACAGCGGAGTCTGCAGCATTTCCTGTTTAGTCTCCATTTTGTTGTTTACACCATTATTGTGTCTTATCCTCCTGTATCGTGACTCTGGAGAGGAGAATTAGTGACCCAGAAGAGCAATCAGGGAGCAAATCTGTGTAAGAACATCATTTCCAGATGTTAACGCCCATCCCCATCAGGCCACAACAGGGTCTGCAGTGGATGAAAATATTCCCATTTCTGGGGGTTGAATTTGCCTGACAAGCGTTGAAGTCAGGTGGAACTTAGCAGAAGTTTTATGCTGTGAAATGAAAACGTGTTTGCATGGGTGGAGCCTTATATGGGGGCGGGGCCAAAGAGACAATTTTACAACCGAGAACCTGGCAGAGACTGAATGGGAAAGTGCTTCCTTTGGGGTGGATACTAAACAATTGAAGGTCACCGGCTGGCCGAGGGAAGGACGCAGCTTCAGCGTATTGTAACTGGAATGTTTCAGAAAATCTAGCATGGGTCACATTTTTGTCTGCTCTTTCTCTGCACGCCTCAGGTGCATGCGGTACCTACAGTACCGTACAGCACACGAGCTGCACACAATCGCTATAACTGTCCACGTCTTGTTGCCATGGAAGTTGGTTTCAGCCAAATATGTGCACAGAGAAACTCAAATAAAGTTCTGAGGACACTGTTATTTATTTAAAGATGTGCTCACTCAGACATGCATCGGGCACGAAGCAACCTGCACATTTGCACCCAGATTAATTTACTGGTATTAAATTGTAACATGTTTTTATTTCTTATTGATTTTATCTAGCTTAGTCCTGTTCTTAAATGTTGTCTTTCGTCGCTTTATCTTGTCTTCCTTGTTTCCTGGTGTCTGATGTTATGTTTTATGTTTGGCTTTGATTTGCCACAGGGACGAATGGTGGAAATGAGCCTATGGCTATAACCATACATGTTTACACTCGTGTTCATTAACATGTACAGTCCCTGTCATCAAATACATTAAAATTGAAATTGAAATGGAAAGAAGTCCACAGTTGTCTCACAGAGCACTGCAGGTATCTTCACCCGAGATCAAGGTGCAACAAGTAGGGATAAGCAGGATGTGGTTGTTGAATGAGTTGAGCATTTGACTCCCACTCAGAGGATGGGGTTTGAGTCCCACTGGTGACAGGCTATTTTTAGCCCGTGCATATGCCTGAGGTTGCCTGCGCTGTGGGAGTAGCTTAGAGAGAGGCAGGGAGGGCAACAGGATGAGGGCTTTAGTGCAAAGTCTGGCTCTTTTTGTTCCCTTAGTTGCAGCTAGTTACAACTTGTTGTGTAGCATGCTATCGAATTTTTCTAAGGAGACGAAAATAGCAACGAGTGCTTCAGAGGAATGTAGATATCACCAGTTCATGAAGGTTGGATGGATCATAAAGTTTGCCGTGTGCTGAAGTATAACTGAATTCAGAACTGCTATTTCCTGCCTGAGACCCCCCCCCCCTCACACACACACACACACTCACTAAACCGGCATAAAGGACAATTGCATAATAGCAGGCATTACAAATACCGTTTCTCTTTCAAAGCACCTCTCAGCGAGCTGGACCAGCACATCTGAATCCTCGAATGACTAACACGGGGATACAAATAAGAATATACAAGGAGAAGCAACGCACGCACACATGCACGACGGGTGCAGCGTTACTGAGGGAGAACAGTGGACACAGAACGTGGGTGTGAGACAAGAGGAGAAAGGAATAGAAAGTAAAAAAAGATGAAAAGCACGAGGACCACATTGCTGGGGAGAGCAAACCACCGGCTTTCTGGCCCTCAGGAGGTTGTAATCACTTCTGAGCCACGAGATTGGTTACTTCTGAATCTGATGAAGATCATTAATTTAAAGAAGCAACTATAACTCTATACAATGCCTGAACCGCATGTCTTCATTCAAGGTGCCAACCTGCAAACCCCTGCAGGTCAGGTTTTATCTCCCCGTGCACAGGTCTGGGCCCCAGGGATGAAGTCATAATTTCACATTATCGTCCATCATAGCTTTAGTTACAATGGTTATAATAATAAAGATAAAAGTCACTGAAATATGTCTTTGAAGCTTTTAAGATACATTTTCAACTAGACTGTTTTCCCCTGGACGGCTCAATTCTGCGGATCACCAACAAGCTGCATCCGTACGGTGGCAAGAATGAAATATGTGATCTGGTTTTCATATAAGACACAAAACCAATGTACTAAAGATTAGCACAGACAGATAGCTGTGATTTCTGGTGTATTTATTTAAGATACCAATTAAGCATTAAATAAAAAGGTCCTTTGGAGTTTACACTTCCTCTGACAGAAAAGAAAGCACGCGGTCTCGATAGCTTTGCATGAGTCGTGCACACTTTTGAGAACCGGTTCCTTTCAGACTGATTTGAAGGATGTCTGGTCTGAACTGCTCCTTCAAGGTCACGCCAGTGTCGGGACAGACTTTCTTACCCTGCACCGCCCAGTTTCTGCTAAGGTGCAGCTGCAGAGAGCCCCTTTGACATCACCCGGTAGAGTATTTTAGGATACCTGGGAATGAATTGTTCCCCTCCGTTATGGCGAGTGGTCCAAGCAGCAAAGCCATGATGCCCCTCCACCTCACCCCAACACTGGGGGGTGTTTTAAAGTGGTTAAGGGGTGCACAGGTATCATTTCCCTCCAGAATGTTGAATGTTTGATGGATGTGTTCAGTGACTTGAGAACTAATAATTGCTTGTCTGTTCTTAGGAAAGGTCTCAGGAAGCTAATCACGCAATCAAAGCGTGGCGCTATGATAAAAAGACAGAAACAGACATAACGTATAAACCAGTCATTTTTTCCCCTTGTGTCCATCAAGAGCTTTGATAAATTGTGTCCAGGTCCTTATGAGCACCACCAGTCAAGTGATTAGCAGATTAAAAACAGGGTGTTATGTTTTACGTTGCTTCCTTTAATCGTGGACTGAAAGCACAAACGCTCGGATTGGCAGAAGCTGGGTGTTTATCTGTTAATTTACTTTTTGAATCATTTGATTTTTCAGTTCGATCTAACCATTTTAGCAGTTTTCAACTGTAGCTTAGACTTCCCTCGTCTCATGGCCATCATCTCAAACTACACCCTCCTTTTGGTTGTAGTTTATACTTTTAATGAAAGTACAGTCCTCCGACTCACTAATTATTGTCATAATTTTGTCTACAATGAAATTTGAGAGATGTAGACGAAGTAGAATAGAATAGAATAGAATACTTTATTGTCATTATACATGGGTACAGTGAGATTAAAAGCAGCATCACCTCTCCAGTGCAAGACAGTGCAAACAATAAGAAATATAAGAATATAAGAAATATAAATAATATAAAAATATAAAAAAAGGTTGAGGTGCATTTGAATATTGAAATCAAGACCTGAGATCTACAGATAATAACATATAGTTTCACATGTGGTGGAATATTGCACAGATAGTCTGGGAAAAAGTATTTCACGGTAAAAACAGTAATTGCACATGAAGGCATTCACATTTACATTTTTCACATTTTGTAGTAGAAAGTAGAAAGGACACAAAAAAATATAACTGCACAAGAGAGTTAAGAGAGCCTGCCAGTTGTGGAAGTGTTTTTTTTAACTCTATGATCTGAACACAAAGCTATAGATCAGATGTTGCTTCAGGGCACCGATGAGTGTTTTTGCTGCTATGTAACGCTGTACGGTATAAATATAACTCTACTCTCCTCCCTCTGTGCACAGGAAGTACCGCCCTATATCCAGCTGCAGCCATGGATGAGATGGACCTGCCCCAGATGAAGAAGGAGGTGGAGAGCCTCAAATACCAGCTGGCCTTCAAGCGAGAGAAATCTTCAAAAACAGTCACTGAGTGAGTCGTAACACCGCCGTGTTGCTGCAGTTTTTTAAAGTCATCGTGCACAAAAACAACAGCATTTGTTGCTGGAGTAATAGAGCGGGAGGTTTCTCAAATAACAAAGCTGCCGCTCACAAAGCTGCCGCTCACAGAGCTGCAGCTCATGTCCCCTTCATGTTTAGGTGTAAGGTGTTCTTTACGGCTGCCTTCATGTTCATGATCTGCAGTATATACCTGGATAGAATTTAGATCACCCTTTAACGCCTGACAAATAACGCCTGAAAAAAAAATCTTTTTTTTAAATATTCAAAGAAAACTCAAATATCCTATCTCAAAAAAATAGAATATTCTGGGAATCTTAATCTTAAACTGTAAGCCATAATCAGCAATATTAAAATAATAAAAGGCTTGCAATATTTCAGTTGATTTGTAATGAATCCAGAATGTATGACATTTTTGTTTTTTTAATTGCATTACAGAAAAAGAACTTTATCACAATATTCGAATTTTCTGAGACAGTCCTGTATATTGAAATGAAAACACTTTCAATTTCGTGTGTAAAAATGTCTAAAAGTATATTTTTCCTATCATTATGAATACATTAGGTAACGTTATATTTTTATTTATTTTTTTATATTTTTTTTTACATTTTTTGGTGTGTATGAAAATATTTGTTTGTGCTTTTTTGATTATGGAGGTGCTACAGAGGTCTCAGAAAGTCATGTATATGACACGTTCAGCATTATAGGATCAACTAGCTTTTGAATCTATAGAATATAACCTTTACTACATCTTCCGTCCTGCTAGTGTGCGCTGGATCATCTTTGCACAGCGTGCACACGGGGGTTTGTTTGGCCCGGCAGACCCTGGCCTTGTTCTCAAGGCCCATTCTTGTGCTAAACGACTTGACTTTAAACTAAACATCACTTTATTCATGTTTTTTTTTTTCAGATATATTTATTGAGGGCAATAACAAAATAAGATTTACAATAACAATAGAAATATCAATATTTTCCCCCTTTTTTAACTTTTCATAACAGTAATTAAACAAAAATAAATAAATAATAATAATAGGAGAAAAAATAAAAAATAAAAATAATAAAATAAATATAAATAAATAAATACAACAACACACCCCTCTCCCCTTCCTTCCCTCATATGGTCAATAGATTACATCATTCAAAATCATTTAGCTTCTTTTCACATATGCATATCAATACTGGCGCAAATGAATAATAAAGTAAATAATCAAGTCCTGAAAAAACACATTTTATTTATTCATGTTTAATGGGTAAATAAAATAAAATAAAATGGGTAAATATTCATGTTTAATGGGCCCCTCCTTGAACCGCCACCTTACCGTGGTGGAGGGGTTTGAGCACCCGAATGATCCTAGGAGCTATGTTGTCCGGGGCTTAATGCCCCTGGTAGGGTCTCCCAAGGCAAACAGGTCCTAGGTGACGGGTCAGACAAAGAGCGGTTCAAAGCCCCTTATGAAGCAAGAAACAGCAAGGAAGAGTATGTCGCCCAGACTGGCGTTACCGGGGCCCCACCCTGGAGCCAGGCCTGGGGTCGGGGCTCGCAGGCGAGCGTCTGGTGGCCGGGTCGCTGGGGGGGAAAGAGCCTGAGCTTGTGCGGGAGGCTGAGAGGTATCGACTAGAGATAGTCGGGCTCACCACCACGCACAGCCTGGGCTCTGGAACCCAACTCCTTGAGAGAGGTTGGACTCTCTTCCACTCTGGAGTTGCCCATGGTGAGAGGCGGCGAGCTGGTGTGGGCTTGCTCATAGCTCCCCAGCTCAGCCGCCATGTGTTGGAGTTCTCCCCACTTAACGAGAGGGTCGCTTCCCTGCGCCTTCGGGTCGGGGATAGGTCTCTCACTGTCGTTTCGGCCTACGGGCCGAACGGCAGTGCAGAGTACCCGGCCTTCCTGGAGGCCCTGGGAGGGGTGCTGGAAAGTGCCCCAACTGGGGACTCCATCGTTCTGTTGGGGGACTTCAACGCTCACGTGGGCAGCGACAGTGTTACCTGGAGAGGTGTGATTGGGAGGAACGGCCTCCCCGATCTGAACCCGAGCGGTGTTTTGTTGTTGGACTTCTGTGCTAGCCACAGTTTGTCCATCACGAACACCATGTTCGAGCATAAGGGTGTCCATCAGTGCACGTGGCACCAGGACACCCTAGGCCGGAGGTCAATGATCGACTTTGTAGTCGTGTCATCTGACCTCCGGCCGTATGTCTTGGACACTCGGGTGAAGAGAGGGGCTGAGCTGTCAACTGATCACCACCTGGTGGTGAGTTGGATCCGCTGGCAGGGGAGGAAGCTGGTCAGACCGGGAAGACCCAAGCGTATCGTGAGGGTCTGCTGGGAACGTCTGGCAGATTCCCCTGTCAGGGAGGTCTTCAACTCCCACCTCCGGGAGAGCGGATTCTGAGGGAGGCCGGAGACATTGAGTCCGAATGGACCATGTTCTCCACTTCCATTGTTGACGCGGCCGTCCGGAGCTGCGGCCGTAAGGTCTCCGGCGCCTGTCGCGGCGGCAATCCCCGAACCCGGTGGTGGACACCGGAAGTAAGGGATGCCGTCAAGCTGAAGAAGGAGTCCTACCGAGCCTGGCTAGCTCGGCGGACTCCCGAGGCAGCTGACGGGTACCGGCAGGCCAAGCGGACTGCAGCCCGGGCGGTCGCGGAAGCAAAAACTCGGGTCTGGGAAAAGTTCGGGGAGGCCATGGAGGAGGACTACCGGTCGACCTCGAGGAAATTCTGGCAAACCATCCGGCGCCTCAGGAGGGGAAGCAGTGCTCCGCCAACACTGTTTACAGTGGAGGAGGGGAGCTGTTGACCTCGACTGGGGACATCGTCGGGCGGTGGAAGGAATACTTCGAGGATCTCCTCAATCCCGCTGACCCGCCTTCCGTCGAGGAAGCAGAGGCTGAGGATTCAGAGGTTGATTCATTCATTACCCAAGCTGAAGTCACTGAGGTAGTTCGAAAGCTCCTCAGTGGCAAGGCACCGGGGGTGGATGAGATCCGCCCTGAGTACCTCAAGTCTCTGGATGTTGCGGGGCTGTCGTGGCTGACACGCCTCTGCAGCATCGCGTGGCAGTCGGGGACAGTGCCTCTGGACTGGCAGACTGGGGTGGTGGTCCCTCTCTTCAAAAAGGGGGACCGGAGGGTGTGTTCCAACTACCGGGGAATCACACTCCTCAGCCTCCCGGGGAAAGTCTATTCCAGGGTGCTGGAGAGGAGAATTCGGCCGATAGTCGAACCTCGGATTCAAGAGGAACAATGCGGTTTTCGCCCTGGCCGTGGAACGCTGGACCAGCTCTACACCCTCCGCAGGGTGCTCGAGGGCGCATGGGAGTTTGCCCAACCAGTCCACATGTGTTTTGTGGACTTGGAGAAGGCTTTCGACCGTGTCCCACGTGGCATCCTGTGGGGGGTGCTCCGAGAGTATGGGGTCGGAGGCCCTCTGCTGAGGGCTGTACGGTCCCTGTATGACCGGAGCAGGAGCTTGGTTCGCATTGCCGGCAGTAAGTCAGACCTGTTCCCGGTGCGTGTTGGACTCCGGCAGGGCTGCCCTTTGTCACCGGTTCTGTTCATTATTTTTATGGACAGAATTTCTAGGCGCAGCCAAGTGCCGGAGGGGGTACGGTTCGGGGGCCACTTGATTTCATCTCTGCTTTTTGCAGATGATGTGGTCTTGCTGGCTCCCTCGAGCCAGGACCTTCAGCATGCACTGGGGCGGTTTGCAGCCGAGTGTGAAGCAGCTGGGATGAGAATCAGCACCTCTAAGTCTGAGGCCACGGTTCTCGACCGGAAAAAGGTGGCTTGCACCCTCCAGGTCGGGGGAGAGTTCCTGCCTCAGGTGGAGGAGTTTAAGTATCTTGGGGTCTTGTTCGCGAGTGAGGGGAGAACGGAGCGCGAGATCGACAGGCGGATCGGTGCGGCGGCTGCAGTAATGCGGTCATTGTATCGTTCCGTCGTGGTGAAGAAGGAGTTGAGCCGAAAGGCAAAGCTCTCGATTTACCGGTCGATCTACGTTCCCACCCTCACCTATGGTCATGAACTCTGGGTCATGACCGAAAGAACGGGATCCCGGATACAAGCGGCCGAAATGAGTTTCCTCCGCAGGGTGGCGGGGCGCTCCCTTAGAGATAGGGTGAGGAGCTCTGTCACCCGGGAGGGGCTCGGAGTAGAGCTGCTGCTCCTCCACATCGAGAGGAGCCAGCTGAGGTGGCTCGGGCACCTGTATAGGATGCCCCCTGGACGCCTCCCTCGTGAGGTGTTCCGGGCATGTCCCACCGGGAGGAGGCCCAGAGGAAGACCCAGGACACGCTGGAGTGACTACGTCACTCGGCTGGCCTGGGAACGCCTTGGAGTCCCCCCGGAAGAGCTGGAGGAAGTGTCCGGGGAGAGGGAAGTCTGGGGATCCCTGCTCCGACTGCTGCCCCCGCGACCCGGACTCGGATAATGCGGTGGACAATGGATGGATGGATGGATGGATGGATGGATGGATGGATGGATGGATGGATGTATGTTTAATGGGAAATTACATTGTTGCTGTAATAAATTAAATGAAATTCTATTGGAAAGCTGCAATGGCGTGGGTGAAATCATCATCTGTGTCTTGTCGCTTTAATTTTAGTGGAATTTGAAAAAAAAAAATGCTTCCTTTTTCTTTTTCTCTCCAAAAGTTTGGTAAAGTGGATAGAGGACGGCGTTCCAGAGGATCCCTTCCTGAACCCGGAGCTGATGAAGAACAACCCCTGGGTGGAGAAAGGAAAATGCATCCTCCTCTAGGACATTCTGTCCATCCTCCCAGCCCTGAGCAACAACGTCAACACACACTATAAACGACCCTGAGGCCGACTCCACCCAGCTTGTGACGGCGCTGGGAGGACGGCGCCTACTAACCTCTCACCATGAATGTACTACAGCTGATGTCCCCGACGTTTCCCAGACACACACCGTAACAAGGGCACGGAAACACACACCGACTGACACACACACACGTACGCTTATCATTCGACACCTTGACTATCGCACACTCACTGCAAGTTTATTTCTGCCACAGCAGTTCACCCTTACTATAATATGACAACAACAATCACTTCTCTGTGTAAATATATAACTTATTTATGGAGCTGCAAGCTTTTTCTTTGTAGACATTTCCTCCCGTACTGATGAGGTATAACATGTACGTGACATAATCACTGCCAGACTGACTGTAGGTGTGCTGGGAAATACAAAACTCTAATATTTCAAAGGTCTGTGACAAAAAAAAGAACAAATCTAATTAAACTATGCATAAAAGCCCAGGAAGCTTTACAGACCATTCTATTTAGGCTATTGTTTCAGTGTTTCATGACCCCTGCAAGACACCTTCTTTATGGTGTAAGACATCTTATCCACATGGCTAAAATGTCTTCGTATTCTTTTATCGTGTACTATTTATGGCATATATCTCCATTTGCAAATTTGCCGTAAGTCTCAGTCGTCCTGAGATTTTAACAGCCAAGGGGGACATGGGACAGGAAGAATCTGCGACGGCGAAGCTAAGCGCTGCACATAATCGAACACAAAACGGCTGACGGTTAGATTTCAGCCCGTCCCCAAATCCCTCCTTGGCTAAAGTGAATTTAGCGTGGCATGTCAAAAAAAATGAGTCCACCCAAGATGCCAGTGACTTACCGCACACAGGGGGGGTTACGTCATCAGGGTTTTTGCATTGCTTTTGGTGCTCAATGCTCTTCCTGGGTTTAGGTTGTGCATTTGCTGGCATCAAGGTGCCAATATTTTGTACATATACATCAGATAAAGGAATGCAAACAGGAATAGCCAAATAAGTCATCTTATCATCCTATCAGTTTGATGAGACGGAGTCAGCACTTCCCAACAGTCAGTATTGGCAGTTAGAAGTCCTTATTGCTCTTAAGATGTCAACAAACTCATTGACTTCTCATATGTTAAATTATTAAAGACAGAGTCAACTGAACGCGTCAATACAATTGGCATGAAGTCGTTTTTTAGTGTTGGTTGGCACCGTTGAAGGTGAGGTGAAACATCTGGCGTTGTTAAGAGAGAATAAAGTCAAATCTGGATAATCACACACTTTATGACACTTCATGGCAGCGTCGGACCATCACAGCTTAAGCGTTGTCCCATCTGATGTGCAGCCAATCGCTGCCGTTCATCACATTCAGCCAGAATGTCTTTACGTTTAAGAAATAACGCGCCTACGCCCGAGAAGCTTCCGGAGCCAATCTACCCGTCGTCACTCCTGCAGGCACCAAATGTAGTTTTGTATCAAATGTAGTTTCCAAGTGCTTGTAAAGCATGACAGTTACACTAAGATTGTGTTTTTTCGTAGCTTTAAGTTCGTGTCATAGTGGTTTTATTTGTGTTGCTTAAGCAAAATGAAAGTCTGAAGTCTCTGGAGCTGCAGCCCTGAGAGACAAAACACCGACACACGTAACCCCCCCCGCCCCCCCCCACACACACACACACACACACACACACACGCATCGCCTCTCCTGATGTACATTATACCCTTTTAACTTATTAACTTATTTATTTATTTATTTATTTATTAGCACTTTCCTTCACCTCTAGTTCTGTTTCCTATGTTTGCATCTCTACCACGTACCCCAACTCGGGAAAAACAAACAAAAAAAAAAGAAAAGACTTGGCTCACCTTGCCAGATCATCATTTACTATTGCCTTGTACACAGTTTCCTTAACGTGAGCGTGCGACGGCGTGAACATCAACACTGACCTCGGTGTCGGCCCGTGAGTGCACGTGCATGGGAGCACAATCCTATCTTTATGCATGTGTATTTAGAAATAAATGTGGACATTCACGTTTGAACTTCCCAACAAAGCTTACAGTGTGCCCTCTGTTGCGACGCGCACGTGCGGCCCCGTCTCTCGCGCGTGCGCCGGAGGCCCAACACGGTTTGCTCAGTAAGAACCTGTACGAGGCGAGGTGTGGCGAGTGCGTGGGATTCCTCTGAAGGACTTGGGGGCCTCACATCATCTCTGTACTGTAAAAGAAATCTGTTTTTTTCTCTCTTTTTGTTCCTGGTATTTGAACAAAGTGATATTCAAAGTCAGAGTAAGTCAGACATAAACAGACATCTGGGTGTTTGGGGTGAGGTTGTTTGATAAAATGGGGTGAAAAGCCACTTGAAAAGGAGCGGTGGTCCCTGGTTTGAAGCTGTGTTTGCGGAGGACGCCGGCTGACCGCGGCGTATCGGACCGGCTTAAGCAGTACTCGAGTTGAGGGGGGAAATAAAAACGGTCCAAATCATCCCCCCTGTAAAACTGCCATCCCCCCTTTCCATCCCTTATGTCATTTCATCAATGAATGTGGTTTTACTGCTATTTCAACATTTAGAGTCATCACCAGAAAAATAACACCAGAAAAATAACTTATTTGACAATTTTCACCTGTTTCAAGTAAATTTTCACTTGAAATAAGTAGAAAAATCTGCCAGTGGGACAAGCAAAAAAATCTTGTTCCACTGGCAGATTTTTTTTTACTTATTTCAAGTGAAAATGTACTTGAAACAGGTGAAAATTGTTGTTTTTTCCAGTGATGAGTCTTGTTTTAAGTGTAATAAGATTTTTTTTTACTAAAATGAGACATTTTAACTAGAAATAAGACAAATATTCTTGTTAAGATTTTGAGTTTTTGCAGTGATCCATTTTACTTATCCTGTGAAGGACAGAGTCATATTGATAAGTTCAGAAAAGTGTTTTTTATTGTTGTGTTTTGATGTATTTGATGTAATCCCAGTGGATATTTAAAGCTTACAGAAGGCTGCATTTAACTGCTGCTATGTCATTCCTGCAGTATTTCTGCAGGTGTTTTGGTCACTGCTATTATTTGTAATATATTATATTATTTATAATCAGCACAAATTATCTGTCCCCATATGATAAAATCCACCATCCCCCCCTGATTTTTGTTTTTACAACTCGAGTACTGGGCTTAAGTAAACCAGCGGAGCCGTGGGGACAGTGAGGAACTCTTTCCTGGGGAAGGAAAGCGTTAATATGACTGTTATTAGCCGCAGCAGCCGCGTGTCCAGTGATGCCAGCTGTCTCCGGTGAAATATGTAAACCAAGGGGTCCGAAGAGAGGAGGATGTTGGCGCCGACACTCAGAATAAATCACAAGTCCTACCCTGCTTTACTCTGACTTTAATGGTCCCTTCTAAATCCGAGCATTACCGTTTTATTGTCCATAAAGAGTCGTTGAGTGAAAACGTCTTGGGCATGTTTTACATCCAAACTGAATCCCACTCATATATGCAACATGACTGTTCAGACACTCGGGCCTTTTCAGACGTCCCGTCATCCATTCAGAGCTAGCAATATTACTTAACCCCCCCACTTAGTAGAGCTCTTTACAAATATTAATTATAAATTGAATGAACAGTCAAGGTAGTTCGATGATTGATGTAATATATGTAATAATCTCTGAAAAAAAGTGGTCGACAAGAATGTAATGACAAACTAAAACTGACTATTTAGTACATGAGAGGACCCCCAAGTCTCCCTGTCCCTCGTCTGTTTTGCGTCCAGCTACTGTAACTTTAATTGGTTGTTTTTATATAATCTGAACATGGGTATGTACTGTAAGTCTCTTATTACTACAATAGTGACTGCATAAGACCTTGTCTAGATATTTAGTCATGTATTCCATGTAAGAATGCTTTGGGGGGGAAAAGTATGCATTAGATCAACAGTCCTAGTATAAAGATGGCAATGAGCAATAAATTATAGATTTTTTTTTAATGGAATGTTTTGCTAAAACATTTACCTTACTGAATAAAGTAGATTTCTTGACGACTTGGTTTTTCTTGGCTTTTTGTTCAATGTAACTAGAAAAACAACAACAAAGAATCTCAGAGGACACACAGAGACCCTGAGGGGACATGGGGAGATTTTTTTTCTTTCGCATCTTCTTGCAATCTTGATGTGGGGTATTTATTTGTCAGTTCATGCGGCACTGTGGACACAACAATGGCGCGCCTACACTGTTGGGAGAGGTTTACAGAGTTTTATTTTGAAAGGTATTGGGCACAGGTTTCATGTCCCTTTGGGAAAAGAGTCCTGAAATGAAGTGGAAGCAATCACCGTGAGGACTACTCCGACCCTGTGGAATGACGGTGCTGCATGACCTATGACCTGCATACCTTTTTGTGAGGTAAAGTGAAAGAAAGAAATCTCTGCATGTTCCCTAAGGGGCTCTGCATGTGGCACACAAACTCAGCGAGGGTAAAAAGCAATGCTTTTTTCAATGCTGCTGCAGTGCAAACTTTGAGTCTCAAAACGCAAAAGAAACCCTACCGGCTCTGTCGTTGGCCGCACGTACAGTAGGACATATGTGGCTGTGGTGGAGAGAGGGGGAGAGGAGGGTGTTGAACTGACTGGTATCCATCACAGACCACCCTCTCTGCCAAACCCTGGACAGACAGCAGAACGGCCTCTGAAAGACTGAATATTATTATTATTATTATTATTATTATTATTATTATTATTATTATTATTATTATTATTATTATTATTATTATTATTATTATTATATATATTATATTTCATTTATAATTGCAGTTTTCACACAGCTGGTATGTGATTGTGTACAGTTTAGTATACAGGTCTTCCTTGTACCTGGTATTGTTTATATTCTTTACTGTGTAAAATGTTATGTAGTCAGTCCATCCATCCATCCATCCATCCATCCATCCATCCATCCATCCATCCATCCATCCATCCATCCATCCATCCATCCATCCATCCATCCATCCATCCATCCATCCATTGAAAGAAAAAAACTAGTTGCACATGCAGGGCAGGTAAAGGTAAAAACAGAGAGGAATGGACCAGGTGGAAGGAAGACTAGAACAAGGAGGTGTATAAGCAGATGGAGGTCATGACTGACACCAAACAGCTGAGAGGTCCTGGGGAAAGCTGGCGTGAAGAACATCATGAAACAACTTCTGCAACATGACACAGGAACTCAATTTGCAGCAGAAAAGAAAAACACTAAATTGCACTGAATGACAGAACTTTTAAATACACTAAACATTGAACAGAAGTTTTGCAAAAGCAATGAATGAACAAATGAAAAAAACAGGACTTTTTTTCTGGTGAAATCAAGTATTTATTTATTTAAAAAAGAAAAGGAAACATCACATCAGAACCCACAAACCACAAAGATTCTTGAATTATGATTATGATTATGAAGTGGAAATAATTTTAACTCCATGACACAATTGCACCTTAATATAAATGCCCTTATTTATGGCTATTTCTGTATTACAGTTTGTAAAAGAAACAAAAAAAAACATATATGGATAGATAATGATAATAACTACTAATAATAACCACTCATAAAGGCTGAATTATACTTCTGCGTCAAAACGACGCCGTGTCTACGGCGTGTGGTTTTTGGACACGCAGAGGACACGCCGTCACATGCGCCGTCAGTGACGTGCACCTCCCGAAAATTGTAACTACGCGTCGAGGAGACGCCGTCCACACGCAGACCGAGAGGGCTGTGATTGGTTCGTTTGAAAGCGAAGCATTTCCGGTTTCCGGTTTGAATCAGTAGTGAACTTCCAGGGCTCTTTTCTTCGTTTATATGTGATTTTTTTTGTTTTTGTTTTTTGCACAATAGTTGTCCTTATCTCTTTGATTTACTGTGACCGGAAAAAGTCGGATAAACCATTCAGAAAAAGATCGCTAACTAGTGGCCGCGGGGGGTACTGCACCGCGACCAAATGGAGAGACGGAGAAGTCCGAAGGATTCGTGACGACGTCACGGGTGCGCCGTGTGCTCTGCGTGTGTGTGACGCAGAAGTATACCCGCACCTTAAGGCAGCGCAGGGTTTGGTTGTTAGCGCTGTTGCCTCACAGCCAGAATGTTCCTGGTTCAAATCCCAGCTGGGCTTTTCTACGTGGAGTTTGGATGTTCTGCCGTGTCTGCGTGGGTTTCCTCTGAAGGCTCCAGCTTTCTCCCACAGTCCAAAAACACTGAATCACTAATCCGAATGTAGGAGTGAGAGTGTGGTTTTGTCTGTGTGCTAGTGGACTGGAGACCTGTCCAGGCTCCAGACCCCCTGTGACCATTAATAGGATTGACGCACGTATGGAAAACACATGAATGATTAATACAGCTATGATTGCAGCTATTGATTTCAGTTTCTATCACATCCATGCAAACGTCAACTGATAAAATAAATGAAGCTCTACGGCGGACCCAGTAAGAGCCAGTTGTTTCTAACATCCGTAGTGTGGCATGCACTGCCGCTGAATTCAGATAGATAGATTCATTCTGATGAACAAGATGGATTTTAATAAACCGCAAAATAAACCTCACAGAAAGCACCATGCAACAACTGCCCCTCCCCACCCCCCTGCATTCTCAGCTCTCATATTTATTCATTTACATATATTTTGAATAAGAGAAAAAGGACAGCCGACTTTAACGGCGTCTGTCTGCTTTTTATGGGTCAGATCCTCTCAATCCTCTCAACACATACTGACACACATGCACTCACTAATGCACTCAATCCCACTTACCCTCGCTGCCAAATCCTTACTCACATTGTCCCTTTACCCCCCCAAAATCCTCAAACCTTGGTATTTCCAGCACGCCCCCGCCCACTAACGCACCTCCTCCCTCCTCGGCCCTTCTCCCATCTGTCTGCAGTCAGTGCTAATGCACCAGTTAGTGACGCTCTAACCCCCATTCACTCTCAGATTACACCCTTGCATACAAAAACGTGCATACTAGTGCATCTGCACATGCATGCGTGCGCCGCAGACATTGAATGCATGCAGAGTGACACGCGCAGATGCACTCGCGAGTAAAACAGGCCCTAATGGCCCGGCAGTCTTTAGTAACAGCCAGGGCTGGATTAGGATTAACAATCCACCTGCAACACCACACATGCACCCACGGGGCATTTACAAGACGAAAAAAGAACAAAAACCAATCTCTAATGCACATTCTGCTGGCGCTGATAATCTCTCTTTCTCGTGCACCCCCCCTCCACACACACACACACACACACACACACACACACACATACACATACACAAACAAGTATTCCAAGGCGACTGGTGTCCGTGCTGCATATGTCACCACTTGATATCTAATCTAGAAGCTTTAGTGCAGTATTTCAGGAGGACCTCACTCTCCTGCCACTCTTTCCATCTCCCTTCTTCTTATCTGTACATGCACTGCCTTCTGTTTGTTTTAAACTGACTGTGTTATGCATAAAAATCAATGGTCTTATTGCACTGCTTTGAGGCATCGCTGTATGAGAACTGCCACCCCTGCTCACATGCACACGTATCTATTTACATAAGTAACACACATTGTACAGTATGATATAGACTGTTGTGTTACGGTACCATTGATGCAGATGGGCGTTACATAAAATGCATGCGGGATTGCAGAATGAATTGTTGCCTAAAACAAAGAAGTAACACGCAATGGTGGAGATGTGAGGGAGGCTTGTAGAGTTTGGTTAAATCAGAGTGTCGGCCGTTCTGAGGGAGGATTGTGAAGTCTGATAGCCAGAGGCAGGAGTGAGTTCCTGTGGTGCTCTGTGGTGCATCATGGGGGATGAGACTATTGCTAAAAGTACTCCTGTCATGAAGTGGGTGGGAGACATCTAGCGAGATGTGCTGTACCTTGGCCGGCCTCCTCCTCTGTGACACCACTGTGAGAGTGTGACACCACGCTGCTACCCTCAGCCTGCTGCCCCAGCACACAACAGCAAACGTGAAAGCACTGGTGGCTGCAGACTCATAGGCACGCCCGCCGATAGGGGGGGACAAACGGGTCTGTTGTCCCGGGCCCAGGGTAGAGGGGGGGGGCCCCAGAACTGGAGCCCTAATAATTTTTTTTTTCTCTCATTAAATTATGGAATCATTTTTCAAAATGTTTCAAAATATGCCTATTTGTGGAAAAAATATGTAGTATTTGAGTTACATAAAAGCTTGTTACTTGTTTTCTTCCTAATTGTCCTTGAAATAGTGGTCAAGAACCCCCAACACAAAAATGGTTTGGCCGCTGATCAAAATTTGATGTTATCATTTAATTTGAAGTTCAGTGCTCTCAAAATGTCCGGTCAGCACAAGTCTGGTGCTCAGAAAAGAAGAGAAAAGAGAAGAAGAGAAGAAGAAAATAGAGGCCTCAGAGATTCTCTACACAAATATTTTAAAAAGGTGGTGACGGTGAAGCTGGAATTAATAAAGTCGGCGTAGAGCAAGGTAAGAAACAGCACAGCCAACGTTTACCAACCTTGTAACTTAACCTAACTGGCTAGCTCTAATGTTAACGTCCATTAGCTTGTATAAAAACCTGAAGAGCAGAGGGAGAGGAGAGGAAGAGGGAGAAGGAGAGATCCGGGCGCAGGGGGGCCCATCTTAGATTATTTTGTCCGGGGCCCCGGCAAGACTGTCAGCTGGCCTGGGACATCCTGAGCAATGCCAGGCAGCTGGTGAAGGACCTCACCCTCTTCAGAAAGCAGAGGGGGCTCTGACGGCGTCAGTCTTTCCAATCCAGTCCAGTTTATTGTCTATGTGCATTCTGAGATATTTATAGGCTACCCCTCCAAAGTGTCCACATCAGTTTGGAACCATGCTATCAAGGCAAACGGTCACCACTTCGAAAAACTAAAAGCATGACACATTTTTTAGCTGAACAACCAAAAGAAATACAAGAAAACAAACAAACCGAATCCTCGGTTGCAGCCCTTATTCATCGATATCATGTGACGTCACACAGTACTCGCAGCGCCATCTTGAGGACCGACTTCCAACATGCCGTCTATCTGTTGTGCCGTGGGATGCGACAATAATAAGTCTAAAAAAACGGGATTGACCTTTTACCAGTGCTTTAAGTGGGCCGTGGGATATTGTGATATTTAAATGTTCTTCTATTTTCTTCCTGTCACTCGTGTTGAAAGCCGGTTGAAAGCGCTGTAGGAAACAGTCATGATGAGGAACGGCTGATCCAGTTAGTTGACATGAGAAGTTATCTCTATGATACTTCCTCATTTCACCACAAAAACCCCAATAAAGTGGCAGAAAGAAATAATATCCTATTATTATATAGGTCCCGGAACATCGGACGGGAGGGAGAGAAAAGGTCCTGTAAGTGGGGAAAAAAACAACATTAATGCCGCGTTCCATTTGTCCTCGGAAGTCGGAATTTCCCAGTTCCCAGTGGGGATTTTCAACTGGAACGCCCCTCGAAGTGGGATTTCCTACTGGGAAAGTGGGAGAAGCTTCACCACCCCCGAGTTACCATTCCAAGATGGCTGCCTTTCCCAGTTCCCAGTTCCGATTTCCGAGGTAAATGGAACGCGGCATTAATAACTACGTGTGGTGACGCAATCAAACAGCAAACAGCGTGGAATGAGTGGCGTGTGGTGTTAAATGCAGCAAACATGTCAGCATGTCAGATCATTACTGAGATGTGGGGAAAAAGCAGAGGACACGAGAAATGATCCAGGCTGAGTTGGATTTGGGAAACGGCTTGGAGCTTCGCCGGTGTATGGAGAAGGATTGTGGACCAGGTAGATATGTCCGCAAACGACAAATCTGGCAGGTTTTTGGCAGACTGGAGTGGAGTCAGTAATTGATTAGCTATTATATACGGATCGAAACCTAAAGTGTCAATTTTCTGTAGATACCGTTGCTGTTCTTCGGGAGTTAAGTGAGTTATTAGGTGAGACGTCATATTGGCTGCGCGACGTGAAGGTCCTCGGTCGGTCCCCAAGATGGCGCTGACAACAAAAAATGTCACGTGACTGAAACCCATGAATAACGCATGTCACAGTTTTGTTATTTAGTTCCTGCTTTATTTTGAAACCCGTGCCTTTGTTTCAGTTGTGTTTTGAATTTGAATTTGAAAATCTTTAATGTCCCCGAAGGGCAATTTGGTTTGCAACAACAGGACAACATACATATCCCACTTCAAACACACAATACAATAAATAAAATAAATATAGTAAATACAGTCATCACAGTAAACAGGTGCATTGTTCCCCCTATAGGCTGATTAAAAACTTAACCGCAGATGGGATAAATGATTTGAGGTATCTGTTTGATTTGGCCCTACAGGGAGTGTACATTCTCTTAGACGGGAGAAGTTGAAACTCAGCATGAAGAGGATGGTGAGGGTTCGCCAAAATGGCCTTTGTCAGTGGCTCTGGCTTGATAGATATGATCCAGATCATTCAAGCTAATGCCAATTGTTTTCTGGCAGAGTTTGACCACATTGCTCAGCTTGTTTTTATTTAAAATGCTGAGGTTACCCAACCAGACTCAATAAAAGGTGAATAAAACATTTTAAGAAGCTTCTTATCAACGTTAAAACATCTCAATTTTCTCAGATAAAACCATCTCTGATTTGCCTTCCTACAGATAGCATCTGAGTTGATTCCAAAAGACAGTTTGTTGTCCACGATGGTGCCCAGATACTTATGCTGGCTGACTACTTCCACTGCTGTGCCTTTAAGAAAGGTTTGAGTTGTGACAGGCGGATTCTTCCGAAAATCAAGAATCATGTCCTTTGTTTTTGACACATTGAGTTGCAGGTAAGGGTTATCACACCATCTAACAAAATAATCAAGGACAGGTCCATGGGTCACCTCCTGGTCCTGCAAGAGGCTGACAATCACGGAGTCGTCAGCAAATTTTATTATAAACCTTGACTCGAACATGCTCTTACAGTCATTGGTGTAAAGCATGAACAGTAGAGGTGACAGGACACACCCCTGGGGCGAGCCTGTGGAACACAGCAGGGAATCAGACAGGGTTTCATTGACACGAGTTCTCTGTGGCCTCATTGTCAGAAAGTCGACTAACCAACATATGGTTCCTAAATCAATGCTGGGTATTTTTGACAGCCTCTGAGCAAGAATATGAGGCTGCATGCAGTTAAAGGCTGATGAAAAATCAGCAAAGCATAGGCGTGCATGTGTTATCCTACCCTCCAGGTGCCTGACAACAAAATTCAACAGTTTGACTTCCCTTGTTCGCATCTGCCCTGATTGTCTGCACCTGTGTCTCGTCAAGCCTTCTGTGTATATCTTTGTCTTGTCTTCTTTCCTCCATGTGCCATTTTAAGTGTTTGTAGTTTTGATCATGTTTAAGCTCTGGTTTGTTTTGCATCCTGCTAAGTAGCGTTTTTGGTTTTGCTTAAGTTAAAAATCTTTTTTTTTTAACTCCTGCCTCTATCCTGCATCTGGGTCCTATCTTCCACACTCTTTACAACACGTCTTAAGTTTTGATGATAAAGGTCTCTCTTTCATTGTAGATTGACAAAAATGTATAGACTATTTACACTATTAAACATTATTTTTGTTATATTGTACAACCTCATCATTTGTACATCTAAATTCATTTAAATAACGCCTTACGTTGCTGTGTGATGCACTTACTGCAGCTCTCATACAGTACATCAACATTGTAGCAAAACTGCTAATCATGTATCAGTACATAAAACTCTTAGTTCTCAAGCTAACGGATAAAGAATACTAATTTATTTCGTCTTTTGCACCATTTACAACATATGTGTCTCTCCTCTCTCTGTTCCTCATCCTTTTCTTCCTCTTCCTGCTCTACCTGGCTGGTCTCCAGCAGGAGGTCCCCCCTTATGATCCAGGTCCTGCTCGCAGTTTCTTCCCTCCTTTTCCTCCTTTTACCTGCTTTTGTTCATTTGATAATGGCTCGGGGGTCATGCTCCTGGTCTCTGAGACCATTTGTATGGTAATAGATGCTATATAAATAAAAATTGAATTGAATTAAATTAAATCATACATATTTTAACACTCAAATTCCAGATATCAGTTTAAAAACAATTCTAAAGTGTGATAATACAGTTTGTAATGTCCTTCTGTCTCCTCAAATAGATACGACTAACAGCGTGTCTCTGTCTGCCGTCCTGATCATAGAGATTACTGAGGTGATCTGCTGCAGCAGTGGATTTCCCAGTCGATTACAACCCAACCCTCATTATGGCAGAAAGAGTTAATCCAGCAGAGCTGCAGCTCGCACTCTCATGTAAAACGCTGCTGCGTCCAGATGGAGCTTTCAAGGCACCTAATTGTTTTATGGGTCTCAGCCAGTGCTTAGTGGTTTACTATGCAAACACCTGAAAGTTTCTGCCAAACATTAGGTGGATGTGGAAAGTCTTCAAAGTCCCATATCATGCTTTTACCAACTTTCAAAGATTCAAAATTGACATATCCCCCATTCGTGATTTGTAATAATCACACAGGATGTCAGTGATTTTAATACCGCACCATGTCTGTGATTTGTAAAGTACTACTACTACTACTACTACTACCATTTAGCAGACGCTTTTAGCCAAAGCAAATAACATCTGAGAGAACAAACACACCATTTCGCCCAGGGACCAATTATGGTTAAATGTCTTGCTCAGGGGCCCAAGGTGGTTCATCTTGCCATTCCGGGGCTTGAACCTCGGCCCTCCAGACCCAAGCCCTACCCGTAGCCACTAGACTACCACTCCCCTAAAGTAAAAATTCCACCTTTAATTACTTGCCCTATTTCAGGGAACACCGAGGTCACGAGATGAGTTTAAACCCGTCCAAATGTAAACGTCAGTAATTCGATGAGGTGGAATCTGGAATCTTTTGAAAATAAATTTCTACTCGTCGTCTTTTCTGCCTCTTTCCCAGCGTAATTGTGGCAGTTGCGGCCTATAGTGTATTATATCAGAACTTGAGCGTTTATCTACCCTATAGAGCAGTGGTCTTCAACCCTGGTCCTCGAGATCTACTGTCCTGCATGTTTTAGATGGTACTCTGTTTCCACACACCGTGATACAAGGAGCTGTGTCAACAACAGAGCTGTCCAGTCTACCTCATACTGCTGCACTTTTCACTTTTTTTAAATTGTATATATGTTAATAAGAGCCATTTGTCTTTTACTGTTTGCAACTATTTAAATCTGGGTTCAGTGAGCGAAACAACCGAAGACAAATTCCCTGTCATGGCATGTTCATACTTGGCCAATAAAGCTTATTCTATTCTATTCTATTCTAAACTTCCTACATTAATCAACTCATCCCATGCATCCATCCCCATCCCCTCCTGGGGTCTGCTTTGCCCAGACAGGATTCAGTTATAAAACAAACACCCATCAATTGTCTCATAACTAGGAGTAACATGTCTGATTGATTAAGGAAAGTAATCAATAACAGCAGAGGGAGTGAGAGTGGGAGGGAGGAGGAGGCCAACAGGGTGCTCAGCAGGGCACACAGAGAAATAGAAGAGTAAAGGCCCATTTATTTCACCTTAACACATACATAAATAGGCACATCCATTTCAAGTGTTGTCATACATCGCCGCCCTCATACTTGCATGCGTCTTTCACCTTTCCTTGGTTGTTAAGTCATCCATCCACTAGTGGGCAGCACTGAGTTCAGAAATCACTTCCACGTTTTCACGTCAGTTTCAGACACCAGTTGATGGAGGAAATGCACCCCTACAATGTTGTTTGCAACTGCCCAAAAACAATCGAAGAATATGAAAAGGACAAAGAAGAAGTAGGGTCAGCAAACATGGGGATGGTGGAGTAGATTATGATTACGCACGCTCTTAGAAAGACATAAAAAGAGGCAGCGCAATAGATGACGTTGGTCTGTTCCACCATTAAATACGTTGCAGCATTTGGATGCCCAATTCCTTCTCCTCTTCTGTGGTTTGTTGTCAGTTGCATGTTACTGCTCAACAGTGCCCCCGTGGTTTCCGGGGGTATAGGGCTTGGTCGTCTTGACGTCATCACCTGGCGGAGCCACCATGTTGGAGGCTCCTTAGCTGCTCTTTGGACCACTTCGCACTGTGTACAGACGTGCTCCCCCTTCGTTGTGTCTTACTTGTAATCGTTACTTTCCGTTATTCTGTAAACCATGGTAGCCTGTTGCTGTGTTGTAGCTGCAGCAGCTCCACACATAACAGACGTGGGGAAAAGATCGCTAATGGTTCAACTTTTCGTGGAGCGGAGCTTACCTTTGACTGGATAACCGTGTTCCCACTGTTTGCCGGCTTTATGATCTGAAGCTCCTGCACCCATCCATTAGTGAACTGCACATGACACTCCAACGACTTTTAACTATGGAATGCTCCGAAGTGCAGGCGCTCACACCGCAAACAAGGTAGCCGAAGACGTCGGTTGTGCAGAACTGCGGCAGTAAGTCCTCGTCGGAGCTCCACTCTTTAGTAGGGATTTCATATGGATCCAAACCGTTAATAATCATTATTTTCTCCATATACCGGTCCCTGGCTTCCTTATTTAAGGTATCCCGGTAAATTCCAGTTCCTTTCCGGCATTTTAACATTTTTATTTGCGTTCCGTCTATTCACTTGGTGCTACCACACTGCTACTACACTGCTGTTTATTTACGCTCATGAGGCTGCCAATATGGCCGCCGTGTCTCAGAATGCAACTTGGCGACCAAGCCCTATTGCTCCATTTTCTGCGTTGTTGGGCGTCGCCCATATGCCCATGTGAACTCTGAACTTATAAATGTATTGAACATTTTGTGAATGTGTATATTCAACTTTGGGACTGCTCAGCCGAAAATCGGCTGTAATGTGCCTCCTAAAATGGCCACCTTGCCATGAACTACAACCCCCAGCATGCCTTGCGTGGGGGGGGCGGCGCCTACAAGCTGCGCGCATCCAATCGCAACGAGGCACTGATGACGTCACCGCAGCGCGCGTAGGATCAAAACGCTGCGCTGCTCCTTTTCCTGTCTCTTCTTCCTTCATCAACCGGTGGGTCAGCACGTCCTTTTGGCTCCGGGCCAAAGGGACCACGACCTTCCCCCCCCAAAGGGGGGGTGAGAGGAGAGATCCGCGGCGTGCTCCTGCCGGTCCGGCCGGAGGATCAGCGAGGATCCACGGCGCGGACCGCGGCGCTGCGTCCCTCTCTCCCTTTTTCCTCTCTTCTCCACTTCATCTCATCCGAGCTGGATCTTTTGGCTCCGGGCCAAGATCCCATCTCCTTTTCTCCCCCCGGCTGGGGGGAGGTGTAAGGCCCGCATCGGATCGGGCCCGCCCGTTGGACCTGCGGTCCACGGAGCCGCGGTCTCTGGAAGGCTCCGACCTCTCACTAAACTCTGTCCTCTAAGTTTTGCAGATTCAAGCTCACGACGCCCACGCGCTCCCGGCAATCAGATTGGGACACAGCTGCGACTGAACGCTCCGACTGAAGCCCCCCTCCCCGCTCCGAGCCCCTGTCTGCTGACCGCGCAGGGAACGGGACGGACGGCCGGCGTCTCGCCCGGTTGTGAGCTTTCCCGGGGCCCGGACGGCAGCGCGTCGGCGACCGGCGAGCAGGGAAGCACGGCAAGGAGAGACCGGTCCCCCGCCGCGCCTAGGAATGCGTGTGAGCCTCCGTTTGGTCCGGAAGCACGGCCCGGCACGAGGCGGCCCCGCCACTGTCTAATCCGTTTCAGGGGCAGGGGCAGGGACGGGACGCGAGAGCCTGACTGCGAAACCCCAGCAGGACCGCGACCCCAGTCGACAAAACCTGCAGGCACCAAATCCGGATCTCGAGGAGACGTGAGCCCGTGAGCAGTGATCAGTAGGACTTAAGAGCGGTTCAGAACTGTGTGTGAAGTCGTGATCCCTGGTTATCAGTAACTTAAGAGCGTTTCAGAGCTAAATCTGTGTTCCGAACTGAGATTACTGCATACATCATCATCATTGTTATCATTATCGTGTTTGATTATTTGGTAGTCGTTGTTTTCTGCCGTAGTCACGTTTGAAACGCCCGCGTTTGCCATCCGGTCCGATTGCACGTGGCGAGGGCGCGTCCATCTTTAAATACCACAGAAGCTCCGCCATCTTTAAACACTGCAGCCATCTTTGTGCAGCCACAATGTTTTAAACCGTAGACGTTCTTTATCATCTTTGTTATTGCTTTGATTTCTTTTTTTCATTCCATGCATTTAACTTTCATTTCATTTTTATTGATTGTTGTTTTTCTAGTTAGTTAATGGTTTTATAATAATGTAGTGTGCCATCAGGATTTATTTGGGGTGTTACGTTACCATCTTTTGACACCTATATGTAAATAAATTCTGATTGATTTTTAATGAGTGGTTGTTGTTATTTCATGCAAATTTTGGTCATATCTGATTGTTTGAGCAGAGCCAGTGTTCGGATCTCACCCTTCAATTATATTATAGGCTACTATACTTAAACCTTAATCATCTGAGACTGATTTTCTGCTGTTAAGTTATCATTTTTCCCTGGATTAAGGCCCCGGGGTGGTGCCCCTACGAGAATTATTATCATTTTGATAATTCAATTTGATAAATAGTCGACTTTATTAATTATTAATAATTCTTTAATAGAATTATCATTAGCCTTCGATAACTGGACAGCCAAGCTACCTGAGTTGCACAACAGCGTCAAGCAATGGATCTGCTTAAAACGGATACAATTACGTGCGTAAACGACGCAGGAGATGGACGAAAGGGTCCGTCTACCTGCCTCAGGCATGAATGGGCCTTTAGGTGCACGATCCCAGAATCCCAGAGTTTTGATTCACAGTCAGAATAAAACGCCTCTGTTCGGGGGGTTGATCAATGCACACATCAATCAAAGTTGTATAATATGGGACCTTTAACTTTTGCCTTTTTTTGCTATAAAATAGTAAAAACCTTACTTTTATGGTTGAATTAGATGTTTAAGCACAAAAAACTGCGCAGTCTGAAGTTGCAAACATTTACTATGACTTTCACGTAATAGAAGCAAAGCTTTGTTATTGACGTAACTGAGGCATTGACACAATTATGTATTTCTCATTAACAACATGAAAATGATGCTTTCTTTTCCCTTTCAGCTGCTCTCTTAAGGGGCCTCTGTATCCTCTGCATCCTTTTCTCTAATGTAAAATATGAAACAGTAGGAAAACAGCCTTTCACACCAACTGACTCAGAGAGAATTGGCTTCACAGAGCTTTCTGGTGGATGTCCGTTTGGCGTCCAGTTGCGTGGCCCACAGTTTTACTGCCCTGTCACCATCACCGCTCTCAAGAGTGTCATGTTCAGTCACAGCAGATGCCGCACAGACAAAGTGAAAAGTAATGAGTATTAAGTCACACATTATAGCCAAGTATTTCATGGTTTATGGAGCCAAAGCTGTTTGATAACGTTATAAACGTACATCGTTTTAAACTTGGGGCTAAAGGACTGCATTTCCTTTGACAATGCCTATTTTCTAGCTTACAGGACTGTCTCAGAAAATTAGAATATTGAGATTTTATGTAATGCAATTACAAAAACAAAGATGTCATACATTCTGGATTCATTACAAATCAACTGAAATATTGCAAGCCTTTTATTATTTTAATATTGCTGATCATGGCTTACAGCTTAAGAAAATTCAAATATCCTATCTCAAAAAATTTGAATATTCTGGGAATCTTAATCTTAAACTGTAAGCCATAATCAGCAATATTAAAATAATAAAAGGCTTGCAATATTTCAGTTGATTTGTAATGAATCCAGAATGTATGACATTTTAGTTTTTTTTATTGCATTACAGAAAAATAAAGAACTTTATCACAATTTTCTAATTTTCTGAGACAGTCCTGTATATATCTCTATAAGTTATCTATTTCAATCTAAAGTCTGATCTTTTTGCCAGTTTTTGCCATCTTATCAAAGCTTAATGCAACATAGATGACAAATATCTGCATTGTGGTTCCTTCCAAATGATGCAACAAATACTCTGAAATGCTCTATAAAACTGAAGAAACTAAAGAGAAAAAAGACTGGAGCAGAGCTTTCTTTACTTCTTCTAAAACCACAGTGTGTCATTTCAATTTTATGAGATCAAACATGTTAATTAATGAGTTCTAGTTGTGAAAGTTTGAGGATTTCTAGGTTCTTTCAGACTAGAAAACTCTTTAGGAAATCCATACAAACAGCGAACAAACAACTCTTGTCTTAAGTCTGCAAGTGGGGATGATGACCATTGCAGGGTTTTCTTTTCACTAGGTCCTGCCTCAGGGAAGGCACTCTCGGAGCACTAGAAGACCCATCACTTACGCACGCGTCCATGTTGATGGACACAATCTGAAGAAGAAGCTCGTCCCATTATAGTTTTGTCTGAGGGGTAAATCCTATTCTTACTGCTTGCTGTCATCTTCTATTTGCTCAACACTGATATACAAAAGGGGCCTCTGGTTTACTCGAGTATGAAAACCAAACTGAGACGCTCCTTTAATAATAGAAGGGAGTTTTCCTGTAACGCTGCCTTCTGTTAAAAAGTCTATATCTCAGGTAATTAAATCCCCAATACAAGTTGTTTTCTTGTTCAGTTTGACAGGAATGTCGATATTATTGAAGATTTTGTGCTGCCGCCGAAAACTTCAAAACATTCATCGCCATTGACGAGACATTATGGAGACAAACTGGCTCAACATATGCAACAACTGCCTGGATAGACGGACCAGGCAGTTGTAAAGAGGAGTAAAATATCTGCATTTGTCACGAGGAGACAAATCTTAACAATTTGCCGATTCAGATCTGTCAAGGTTTGACACTTCCCCCAGTTTTTGATTTCAGTTCTGTCCCTCCTGTTTCCCATCTGCCCTGATTGTCCGCACCTGTGTCTTGTTATCCCCTGTGTATATCTAGTCTTGTCTTTCCCCCCTTTCCCCGTCGGTCCGTACTGTTTGCTCCCTCCATGTTCTCCTCTAGTTTATGGATCCCTGTTTTTGTTCTGCCTTGTTTGAACCTGCTCAGCAGTGCTTTTGGTTTTGGTTAAATGGGGTTCTGTCACAGTTGGTGTTTGTTGAGGACCCAAACGCAGGAGAGCAGGAGGCAGGAGTTACCAAAAACTGAGTTTATTCCACAAAAACCAAAAGCGCTGCTGAGCAGGATCAAAAGCAGAACAAAACAGGAATCCAAAAAACGACAAGGAGACATGGAGGGAGCAAACAGTCAGACCAACAGGGAGCAGGGGAAAGACAAGACTAGATATACACAGGGGATAACGAGACACAGGTGCGGACAATCGGGGCAGATGGGAAACAGGAGGGGCAGAACTGAAAACACAAACTGGGGGAAATGTCAAACCCTGACAAGATCTACACAAAAAAAATCTTACAGCCTTTTGGCGATGCACAAAGCTCCAAATGTAGACGTCCAGCAGAGTTAAAGATTATAGTGTTGTGAGCTCCATAAAAAGCACGCGCATCAACCCAACAATGATCCAAGCTGAGCTCAACAAGATCAAGATCACATTCATCCCATTCTCCTCCTTCAAAAGTACAACATTAATCTGTGATCATTGCACATGTTTGTAACTCTTCCGGACCAGCGCTACCACTTTTTACTCATATTTCTGTTATGTGTTGTGTGTTTTTTTTATATCGTGTTTTGATTGTTTTTTTCACGGTGATTGTATGTTGTATGTGATTGTATGGTTGACTCTTTGTGCTGCCTTTTGCCCAGGATGTCATTTGAATGAGAAACTATTCTCAACTGACTTACCTGGTTAAATAAAGGAGAAAGAAAGAAAGAAAGAAAGAAAGAAAGAAAGAAAGAAAGAAAGAAAGAAAGAAAGAAAGAAAGAAAGAAAGAAAGAAAGAAAGAAAGAAAGAAAGAAAGAAAGAAAGAAAGAAAGAAAGAAAGAAAGAAAATAATAGGCTGGCTACCAGCTTGCTGTGTCAGTTCAGACGGAGCAGGATGTCAGGTCAGCGATGGGAGGAACCTACATTACTGTATATACGTCGGGGTTGGTGGAAGCTGAGAGTCGGCTGCCAGACGTCACTGCCTAGCTACAGTATCTCGTGAGAAATTGAATCTGAGATATGAAGGAAATATAAATCTTGTGAAGTAAATAGCATTTGTGAGACATAAATCTGGAGACAGGTGACAGAGTCACTCATGGTGCTTTTCCACTAGTACCTACTCGCGTCTCGCCTCCACTCGCCTCGTCCTCGTTTGTTTTTAAACACCCAGGTGAGAAATGGGAGGGTTGGAACCAATCTGCTGTGACGTATTTGATTGTGTGATCTAAAAGGAGAAGACAACAACACTAAAGATGTAGAACCTGGAGGAGATGATATACAGGACTGTCTCAGAAAATTAGAATATTGAGATTTTATGTAATGCAATTACAAAAACAAAAATGTCATACATTCTGGATTCATTATAAATCAACAAATATTGCAAGCCTTTTATTATTTTAATATTGCTGATCATGGTTTACAGTTTAAGAAAACTCAAATATCCTATCTCGAAGAATTCGAATATTCTGGGAATCTTAATCTTAAACTGTAAACCATAATCAGCAATATTAAAATAATAAACGGCTTGCAATATTTCAGTTGATTTATAATGAATCCAGAATGTATGACATTTTTGTTTTTTTAATTGCATTACAGAAAATAAATAACTTTATCACAATATTCTAATTTTCTGAGACAGTCCTGTATGTGCTGCTGGGTCTGTGGCTTGTGTTCGATATCAAGTTAAAAAATGAGAAAGAGAGAAGCTTCAAGCGGCGACGCTTTTTTTTTTTTGTTTGTTTGTGTCGGCGCTGCTGAGAAATCAGCTGGAGCCGCGAGCGGCTGAGAAGTGACGGAGCTCCTGGTAGATCTGGTCGTTCTTTATCGCCCGTCTAGATCCCTTTTTACAGTAATTCTCTCCTCAGCACCAGGTTTATGAACATCTGCACCTCAGAGTTGGATCATGAAACAGACGTTTGCTTCCATTGCCTGTTGAATAAAATCGCTGCGAGCCGCGAGTCGCTCTTTTGCTGATATTCCGCTTCCTGATTCAAACGTCTGACGGCCCCGCCCCCCGACCAATCAGTGGCGTGTATTGTGATGACGTCAGATCCAGCACGCTTAGAACCTCGGCAAAACAGATACAGAAAAAGTATCTACTCGGCACACCTCCACCCGCCTCGGCCCGTAGTGGAGAAGCGCAAGACGGCGGCGTGGCGAGTAGAGGCGCGCTGAGTAGGCACTAGTGGAAAAGTGCCATTACTTAAAGCGGTGTGTGGATAGTTACACTTATACTTGGATGTCCCACGTTGGGGTTTTACCGCAGTTAAAGCTATGCTAGGATGGTTTTAGGTGCTTATGTTTAAAGCTGAACCAAAGAAGCAAGAGGGAGCCAGGGATTCGGGTCAGTTGGTGCCGTCTGAAGTGATGAATAAAAGAAAAGACAGACATCAGCTCAACAACTTCCCTTTTAGCTTCACGGCAGCTAACAGAAAAGTTCACGTTGCACAGCATGAGGTTGTTTTGCTCACTGGACTTCATGGTCCTGGTTTTTTTTCTAACAGAGAGATGATGCTGTTCCAACACAGTAATAAGCTCATGACTGCTAGTGGAAAGTAAATGCTGCTTAAAATAAACCCACACTTGCCTCCACACACCAGTGTGTGTGCACGTTTTAAGTGGGTACGGTAACCACAGCACATTTATAGTCTTTCTCATACCGGTAAGAAATATAAATCACTTCAATACCTTTTAGTTACTTAAAAAAATCAGCAATAATGGGGTGTAAAATGCTTTAGCGATGACATCATGAGCTTTTTTGTCTCATTTTCTGACTCGTGGACCTTGATCAGGTGCCACCACACTGAGAGCAGAAGAACTACAACGCCTACAGGAAGACGGTGACTTCACTTATAAGGAGAAGTTAAAAACAGGCAAACAGCTGTGTGATTCTCTTAGACAGCATGTTGATCTTGAAACCCCGTTTATGGCTGTATTACCAGTTAACGGGGCAGACTCAAAGCACCCTGAAGGAGCTGAAATTACTATTCCTTTTAAGTTCTGAAACTAATTTCTGTGTTATTTTATTCCCAACATCAACCGTGAGAATCATACAAGATAAACATTAGCATGAGACAGGATTATTACTTGCCTCTACAAAGCCATCCAATAGATATTGTTGCATTTTTTGACATAGCTGTATATGGAGATGATTCCAAGAATGTGTTTCATTGAGACGAACGCGCTGAGCCGTGCACCATCTGACATCAGCTTCAGAGCTCTGACTCCGGCCTCATCGCTTTTCCTTAGAAGGAGAGGTCCAACTATTCACTGCTGCAGTGCAGTCATTACTCATGATTTCCCTTTCCTGCTCACATCACATCTCTTTCTCCTTCCCTTGCCTCACTTTGTCACAATCCCCCTGCCAATTTCAGAGTATGAAATAAAAGATATGGTTCTTCGGTGTCTTTTTAGCCTTTTTTTTCCCCCTCCCATCTCTCGCCTCCAATGCGTCGAGGGATACGGGTCACGCAAGGAGCACACTTCATTTCCGTAAATGAGGACAGAAAAAAAATCCCGACATGTCAGTTAGTTAACAGCACGTAACCGCTCTCTCACCCCTGCACGCACACACACACACACACACACACACACACACACACACACACACACACACACACACACACACACACACACACACACACACACACACACACACACACAGCTATCCGAGACCTGTTTGTAGAGCTAATTAGGACCGACTGGCTCGGTGCTCATGTGAGCGAGTGTACGTGTGCACATGTGTCTTAGCGTGTGCACATGTGTCTTAGCGTGTGCACATGTGTCTTAGCGTGTGCACATGTGTCTTAGCGTGTGCACATGTGTCTTAGCTCGGCATAGACGAGCTGGGCTCAGTGGCCCAGTTTTGGCTGAATAAGGGGAAAGACGGCCGGCCTGAAGCGGAGCCAGGGGTCAGCGAGGACGGCTCTATATAGTCGGAGAGAGACGGAGGGACGTGGACGCCGGTACCCACTAACACAGCTCAGTCCCCCATGAGTTGCATGTGTGCATGCAATCATGCCTGTGCCCGTCCATCTGTGTGTTCGTGTGTGTCAGTGTTTTTTCCTTTGTGGTGTCATTACCGGTTATTCCACTCTCAGGGGAGTCCGTGTTTACCCAGCATGTCCTCCGAGCCGCCACCGCGGGAGTCGTGCATCCATCATCACCATGGTGACCAGTAAATGCAGCACGTCTGCCTGGATGTCACCTTGAAATGCAGCGTGTTCAGCATACTAGATGATAGGTGTCAGCTGGTGAACAGAAGTTGAAATGAAAGTTATGTTTCTTTTTTTTTTTTGTATAGATATGGCAATAGATTATAGTATAGATTGAGGGCAATAAAAAAAATAAGATTTACAATAACAATATCAATATTTTCCCCCTTTTTTTACTTTTCATAACAATAATTAAACAAAGATAAATACATAATAATAAGAGAAAAATAAATAAATAAAATAAAATAAAATAAAATAAAATAAAAATAAAAATAAAAAAATAAATACAACAACACACCCCTCTCCTCTTCCCTCCATCATATGGTCAATAGATTACATAATTCAAAATCATTTAGCTTCTTTTCACATATACCTATCAATACTGGAGCAAATGAATAATAAAGTAAATAATCAAGTCCTGCAAAAACACATTCATTAATGCAGTAGATGATTCAGATCATTAGCTAGTCCAATAAAAGCAAAAAATCCAAAAAGGGTCCTTAAATAAGGTCAAAGTCTCTAGGTTTCTTTCTAATGGAATACAGTATTTTTTCTGGTGTGCTATATGATGCAAGTTCATTGATCCGCTGTTTGGGTGCTCACGGTTTTTCTGATTTCCAGTTTTTTTAAATAAAGTTATGTTTCTTTAGCAAATCCAGATGAAATTCTTGAATATTCCCATTTCAGTCCCTTTCTTGATGATGTTTTCCTTCTCAAAGTTTGATTAGAAAAGCTCTCACTGAGATTGTTGAGTGCTCTTTCAGCAGAGCCACATAGTAAAGTGGGAGGTCTCGTTTCCTTGCTTGATTAAGGTCACACAACACAAATTATAATTAACACTTATCGTATTCATGCTGGATCCACAAGGAATTGGCTTTTTTTTCTGCCCTCTAGTAAGATTTTCTCTGAGAATAAGGTTTCTCTGATGCTCGCAGCACGTTTGGTTATTTCATTGAGTGACCTGAACTTTTCAGCCACGTACCCAGAAGACGGGGATAATTAGTTTTAAACAACGTTTTTAACCCAAGCCGTGACGGTTTTCTACTGAAAACTGAGGTTTTTCCTCACTTTCACCCAACAAAAGGGAAACAGGAAGTTTCCAAACGTTTAGGGCTGAACAGGAAACAAACGTGTACGACTTCCCTGAGGCGTGTTAGTCACGCTGTCCGCTGTCGGTGCTGTCGACGCAAGTCATTGGCTCCGTAACCTTTACACTTGAAGCATTACACATAATTCATCTCACACAACTAAAACTTTCATATGTTGTGTCAAGGAAACCTTTTTTTAACAGCAGACATGCATGAAAACAGTGTTGCACATCCAGAATGGCTCAAAATTCACAACATTAGGTCATTTTTGCATTCAAAAGGCAGAGGATTACAGGACTGTCTCAGAAAATTTGAATATTGTGATAAAGTTCTTTATTTTCTGTAATGCAATTAAAAAAACAAAAATGTCATACATTCTGGATTACAAATCAACTGAAATATTGCAAGTCTTTTATTATTTTAATATTGCTGATCATGGCTTACAGTTTAAGATTAAGATTCCCAGAATATTCAAATTTTTTGAGATAGGATATAATATTAAAATAATAAAAGGCTTGCAATATTTCAGTTGATTTGTAATGAGTCCAGAATGTATGACATTTTTGTTTTTGTAATTGCATTACAGAAAATCACAATATTCTAATTTTCTGAGACAGTCCTGCATATTCTAATAATATTTTTAAAAATAACAAGAAAAACAAAAGGAAAGATTGTAATCGGATGAGTGGGTATCTCTTTGTGTTGATTGAAAGCTTCTTGGGTGTCAAACGTTTCTTATTAACCAGAACCCTTGTGGGTAGCATGACTCACTCATCGCACCAGTGACAATACAAGCTAACAAGCGCGCACACACACACACACACACACACACACACACACACACACACACACGGAGCAGTGTCATGTTATTCAGATGATGCTGTGGGGGTGTGTTGGTTGAACAATAGAAGGATTTCTCTCAGAGGATTAAGACTCAAAGAAGAAGAGGAGGAGGAGTGACACAGTTGGTCCCTCTTCCACTTACACCTGAAGAAAAGTCATTCTGAAAAGTAAAAAGATAATTTACGGGTGATTTTTTGCAACTGTTATTCGTCTGTCAGGTCAGCTTTTATTTTGAAAGGTGGAGGAGGGAGTTCAGGCGGATAAACTGCTGCGAGTGTCTGCTCTGCGACTCATTACAGCTGACGTCACCTCTGAATTTAATTGTAGCTGAGATTAGTTGTGTTTATTTGTATAGTACGGTGGCTGACAAGGGCCAAACGCACTGCAACGGCCTAATGCGTCTCAGTTAAGGAAAACGGCTTCAAGTACAGAAACGATTCAAATTCACAAACTCAAAACGAGGTACAAAAAGAGGAACGTGGTGCAAAAAAAAAAGACAAATGCAGCATCATCAAACGCGCTGAAAATAAAGAAACGATGCAACCTGCAGGGGGCGCTCTCGGCGTAACAGCTCAATGGACAGACACACGGGATGTAGAGAGAGACCGAACAGCTGACTGAACCACAGTGTTTACAGTCTGGTGTAACGTTAAGATATAATAAAGAAACGTCTTGTAATGTACAGCGTTGTACAGTGATATAAACATCGTATATAGTCATATAAAAATCACATTACCGTTCCCGCTGTATGTCTATGTATGTCTACATCCCCTGCAGGTTTGGAGCACTTCCGGTTGTAGTGACCGGTTTTGAAGCGTTTTTCTTTTGAAGATGGTTTCTTGTTTTATATCGTTTTGTGCTTTGCATCGTTTCTCTATTTGCAGCGCGTTTGATGATGCTGCATTTGTCTTTGTTTTTTGCAGCACGTTTTTTCATTTGCACCACGTTCCTCTTTTTGTACCTCGTTTTGAGTTTGTGAATTTGAATTGTTTCTGTACTTGAAGCCGTTCCTTAACTGAGACGCATTAGGCCGTTGCAGTGTGTTTGGCCCTTGTCGGCCACCGTACTATAGTACCGATTTACAACGGTAGTCATCTCAAGGCGTTTAGCACATATAGTAAATCAGTTTAGTGCGATCCAATTAGCTTTTGCCCTTTTTAGTCTAACTTAGAAACAAAACAAAAAAAAGTGCAACTAAGAAACACAACACATTGCATCTTATCTACAAGGGAATCTAACTATTTGCCTCCACCTAGTTTGAAACCAACAGTACTTATTTTACCCATCAAAGTCAATGTAAAACTCCAAATGTGTGCGTTCGGGGTCATTTGAAGGTTTTCTGCACACTCACCGTCAGGAGCAGGTCAGGACCAGAGGCAAGCTCGTCCAGCATCCTCTTCCTCCTCAGCCACGCTTCTTTTAATGTCTGCAGGTTTTGAACATAGTTTTCAGTTGTCTTGTTGAGAAAAAAAAGAAAAGAAAAAAGGCATGAGCATACGAAGATGTTGTCTTGAAGGCAGCATGCAGTATAGTTATCTTAAACTTCAGTGTAATAGTCTGTGTTAGCGAATGCTACCATTGCAGAAATAGAAATGATCTTTGCCGAGGGCTCTGAAACAACCCTGTCTTTTCAACTTATTGCTGATATTAGTTTTTAATGTTTTTCTACATTTTTTTGTCCAGAGCATTCTTCAAAAAGATCAAGAATAGCTACCGCTACCGCTTCTTCCGACTGCAGTGAACCTGTCGCCCACACATTTATTCTGCCTCTGGACACAGATTCTTTTACACACAGGAGAGACTACAGCAGCGGCTGTGAATACAAGTCTGTACAGCAGTACTTGGAAAAGGTTTCACAGAATAATCCTTCATTAATTAATTTTATTTAGTCCTTAAATCTTTAAACAATATCATGCTCATTGCAGCTTCGGCAGGTAATACAGGTGAAGCTTCTCAGAAGATGCCATGGATGGAAACATGTGTCCAGTGGTGCAACATCCGGGACGCTGCGGTGCTCCTTCCAACTCACATGTCTGGGATTGCACCATCAGTTGTTAACAAGCACTGTGAGCACTTCCCCATGTATCTATCTCTCTGAAGGCTTTAGTCCACCTGTATCATCGTCCAGGGTGCACCACTGCAACAAGAGCGATATTGCAAGCAATAAGAGGGTATAAATAAAGGATATCAACTGACATCCATCTAGATAAATACTGGAATGTGGAAGATTCGGCCCAATCTTTAACAAACATGATGCTTCTCCTGTCTTCTATCAGCGTGACAAGCTCCCCCCTCCCACCCCCCACCTCCCAGGGATGCCACGCTCCACCTGATGATGGGATGAAATAAGTGGCCTTTTCTTGCGGTCAGTTTTCTTGACCTTTATAATCATTAGTTGGTCTTTGGAAAGCTTAAAGGGGACCTATTATGGTATTTAATGTATATTCTAAACAGGCCTTGAATGTCTTAAAAACAATCTAAAGCTTGTTTTTTCTACATAAAACAGAAATTCAGCCTGTGTCCATGTCCATGTCTCTAGTTTTACCGCTTCTAGCCTCCTTTTCTGTGCTGGATTCTGAGGGGGAGGGGGGGCTATGATAATGAGGCTCTGCGCTGATTGGCTCCCTTAATGACGTGTAGCAGGGGAGGGAACAAAGCCTCGCTCCGGGCAGAAGAGCCGGCTCCGTACACAAAGCGTGTCCCATGCGAGAAGCTTCGGCGACAAAATCACTTCCATTGCTTTATTTTTTTTGTATTGTACTGTCCTAACTGGCCGCGAGTTTAACGGTTTCAGCCGCCGGTCCGGGGCTCCGGTGCTCCGGAGCTAAGCTAAATACTTAGCCCGTGCAAAGATCATACTTGTAGACAAATATAAATAACATAAAAAATTAACGTCACTTACCGCTGACTCGTGTGCAGTTGCCGGGTCTTTACTGTGGGAACTGATCCATTTATGAGGGTAAATGTCGATTCAAAACCTAATTTTAACTGTCCCTCGTTGAAAAAAACCACACGATTCACCGCTTCCAAACAATGGCGGAAGCTCCGACCGGCGGAGTTAGTTGTGGGCGTGGTTTCAGCAGCGGAGGCCGACCTATGGAAATCTGCTCCCGTCATGACTCATGACGGGAGCAGATTCTGAACGGCTCGTAGAAGTCACATGACACTGGAAGATTCAGCCGGGCGGGGTGTACAGACCCTGCAGAATTTGGTGGCATTTCATCTTTTTCTGTGTTGGCAGGGTGAGGGGAGACCACTTTATATATGTTAAAACAAGAGAAAAACGTGTTTTTCATAATAGGTCCCCTTTAATCTACAACTTTCCTTTGTCATGGATACTCAGCTTTATTTACATACCGCCATATCATCACAAACGCAGTCTTGCGGTACTTTAACGATACAGTTCACCTCATACCAAATTAGTCCAGTTAATACAAAGCCAATAAAACAAATTAAATTAAGCAAAACATGAGTTAAGGGTGCACCATGACATTTCTTCATTCCCCATTCTGAGCAAGCACAAGGGGACTGTGGAGGAAAAACAGGAAGAAACTCCTGGTCCAGGTTCAGGGAGGGCATCCATCCACTTCAGCCACTTGGAGGTTGAGAGGACAGAAAGGCGGAACCACGACAGATCAGGAACACCTTCCTGGAAGGAGGAGCACAGGCTAATAAAAACAACAATAATGGTATAAATAAAGTAGGATAAAAGACGACAGAGTGAGCAGAGGTCCCCAGCAGTCTCGGTCTGCAGCAGATTAACTGAGGGATGTTTCATGGCCACCTGCAGCATCCCTAACCATAAGCTTCATCAAAAAGGAATGTTTTTCTTAAAGGTAGAGAGGGCATCTGCTCCCTGAACACAAACTGGGAGCAGGTTCCTGGGGAGGAACCTGATACCTGAACGTTCAACCTCCCATTCCACTTTTAGATACTTTAGGAACCAGAAAAGTGAACCTGCTGTCGGGAAGCCAAGTGCTCCGCTTGGAAAACATGGGACTAGGAACTCTTTAAGATGCGATGCAGCTTGGTCATTGAGCGTTTACTGTGAGGAGAAGAATTTTAAATCCTATTCTGGATTTAACACGTAGACACTGAGGAGAAGCTAAAACTGGACCCCTCCTGCCGGTTCTGGTCAGAACCCTGAACCTGAGTCAGCCTAAGAAGAGATATCACTCATCTTTTTCAAGTAGAACAGATTCTGGTTAAAAATAACTGCCAGGTTCCTAAATGTAGCCGTAGAAGTCGGGATGATGCCGTCTACAGTAACAGCATAGCTGGACAATATGTCCCTGAAGGGGCTCAGGTGTGAAAACAACAACTTCAGTTGTATCTTCATTATGCTGTAAAAAGTTTTCAGTCATCCAGATCTTTATGTCTTCGGTCTGACTAACTGCTTCCCTCTGGTTTCATGGACCAGTACAACTGGATGTCATCAGCATAGCATTTGAAATTCATTACATTTGGCGTAATAATCTTATGATATCAGGTGAAAAGAATCGGTCCAAACACTGAACCCTGTGGAGCTCCGTGGCTACGCCTGGTACTAAGTCTGATACTCACGATAGCAAATGTTTAACAAATGCCAGAGTTAACAGCAAAACGTCTCCAGGAAAAACAGCATTCAAACGAGCATGGGAAAATGTTTCAAAGGTCATAAGTTCAATGGAAAAAACCCCATGATGATGTGAAGAAATGCACAACAAAATCCTATTCCTACCCAACTTTCTGTGAGGGGCATTGTTTTAAAATATTTCACGTATTTACTGGCACGGTGGAGATCCTCGGCCCATATTTGGTCCTCAAAGACTTAGACATAGAAACTGGCCATGTACAAACATTTCTTTTGTTAAAATCAACCCCTTCCTATAACAAGATGCCTCACATATGACTCATGTGAAGTTGTTGACTGTAATGATTCTCAGTGTAATGTTAATCTTCATTATTAGTGTTTTTGGTATCGTTCTTTATTGTATTTGATGTGAAAAAGTTAAAACATAATCATTTCTGAAGTTCAGTCACCTGTGCATTAAGACAGCTGGTGAAATCGTCCTACAATTTTATTATTTACAGCATTTTAGAGCAGATACATTTACATTTCATGTAAGGAAATAAGATGAATCATTATGTAATTTTTATTGCATTATAACTTGGGCTCTCATCAAGATGTTTTACATTTTGAAGCTAATCGAGTTGAATAAATGATTTATGCACAGCGCATGCACCTTTATGTTCATCATGTTGATTAACCAGGAAGGCCAGAAATATTTAGCCCCCCCAATGACAGCTGAAGTTTTCTGGTCGAGAGCAAGACTTTTACCTGATGTCTCAGAGACGTATTACAGGTAACAACATTCAGTAAATATGCATGGCTCGTAGAAATCCCAGCACATCTGCCATCGCCTTATCTAATAAAAAACAATACCGTAACCACAGCAGAATTACTCTGAATTAGGTCCCTGGAGGAATTTAAGATTAGCCGGTTGTACTATCCCCGTTTCACTGCAGAGGTGTGGAGATCAGCCTCCTTCCGAGCCGTGTGACATGCTGAACAACGCCAGAAGGACTCATTACAGTGGTGCGATGTGCAATTTAATGTTAAAAATCCACTCATTCTATCAGATCAGGTGTAAGAGCGTCTCGAGTAAGTAAAGCCTGAGCAGAGGCCAGTCTAGCAAAGACATGGCTTTGGTGCTGCAGCAAAATCACTGCCTAGTCAAAGCTGCTTTTCTAAAAAGAAAGACAAAAAAAAAACAAGAGAAAAAAGTGACTGAAGAAAATTAAACACATATGGTCACGGTAAAATAAATATGTACATGACTGTCTCAGAAAATTAGAATATTGAGATTTTCTGTAATGCAATTACAAAAACAAAAATGTCATACATTCTGGATTCATTACAAATCAACCGAAATATTGCAAGCCTTTTATTATTTTAATATTGCTGATCATGGCTTACAGCTTAAGAAAACTCAAATATCCTATCTCAAAAAATTAGAATATTCTGGGAATCTTAATCTTAAACTGTAAGCCACAATCAGCAATATTAAAATAATAAAAGGCTTGCAATATTTCAGTTGATTTGTAATGAATCCAGAATGTATGACATCTTTGTTTTTTTAATTGCATTACAGAAAATAAAGAACTTTATCACAATATTCTAATTTTCTGAGACAGTCCATATGAAGATTCTTTTTCACATGAGCGTAGAAACACAGACACACAAGCATAGATATCTAAGGGGGTCCTTGTTTAGAGCCATATGCCAGAGAATTTGGCTCGTCTCAACAAAACATGGTGCTTTGTTGTTAATCTTTAATAGTTCTGTCCTCAACAGTTAACGCAGATGAACACACATTTAGGGCACCATTTCTCACACTCATGCACGCTGAGTCGCTGTCTTTTGTTCATATTTGTCGCTCTCTTATGCCCATCCCTTTGTCATCCCTCTCTTTTCAAGTCCTCCATCACTCTGTCCCTTCCCATGTCCCCTATATGTCATCTTTTCTTGATGTTCCTCTGTCCTTTATTTCTGAATATCTCCCAAATATGTCTAACCCCCTACTACCAGATTTAGAGCAAAACAGGGCAATCCACTTTAATAAAAAGGACAATATCAAATGAAGAAGCTGAATTTGAAAAATAAAAGGTTGGGTGACAAAGAAATCTGGAGAAGACAAGGAGGAACAGAGAGGCGATACGAGGGAAGGAAGAAGAGGACAGACAGGGATGCACTGAAGACCTGGCAGTGAGCAATGACTCGGGGGTAATTCCATGCAAAATTTATAGCCAAGAGGTTCGACTGGTGGTCACAGAAGGCATACTGTAGGTTTGCTTCAATGTGTAAGTGTGTGTGCAAAATGTAATTCGATTATTGGCTCACAACAAGAAAAAGGGGTTGGAACAAATGAAACTGTGTAATACACTAAAAATTTTCAAAGATATGTATAAAGACAAGATCATAAATAATTATAAATCATTGGAATAGCCACATTATGTAGATTTATTGCAAAATTATAGACAGAATTATGTGTGTATTATGTCTATGGAAGGGTGCATGTATATGGATGTATGTATGTATATGAACGCTTATGTATGCATGTATGTGTAGATGAGTGTACATGTATGTACATGTATGTATGTGTATACAGGTATAAATAAGTGCATATATATGTATGTATGTATGTATGTATGTATGTATGTATGTATGTATGTATGTATGTATGTATGTATGTATGTATGTATGTATGTATGTATGTATGTATGTATGTATGTATGTATGTATGTATGTATGTATGTATGTATGTATGTATGTATGTATGTATGTATGTATGTATGTATGTATGTATGTATGTATGTATGTATGTATGTATGTATGTATGTATGTATGCACAGCAATGTATATATAGGTGGGTTTGGTGTGTGTGGATGAATGTATGCACGTGTGTAAATATGTACATCTTGATGCTGATAAGCCGAGATAGTCCAGTTTGAGCAACATTTATTTCTTTTTCTTATTTATTTACTTTCTTTCTTTCTTTCTTCATACATTTTTTTTTTCATGTAGTTATATTGTTTTGTTTTTTCAAATCTTGCACTATAGTGGTTACATTGTGTTAAAAGGGTAGACAAAATAAGCTTTGCCTTCAGTCTACACCTTTTGGTCCTTGCTTGATATACATGCAAAAAACTGTATTGACTACTGACTTCTATAACGTGACCAAATGAACATATCAAATCAAATCAAATCAATTAAATCATATAAATAATCTGTTATTTCCTTGCATTAAATCAGGTTACTCTTGCCCTCACAACAACCACAGCAGTTGACATAAGTATACGGTTTCTAAAACCTTCAGTCTCCCTTCCTACAAATATATATATATATATGTGTGTAGTAAGAGAGGAAGAGTGATAGAAATATACCAAACGTGTGACTAAGTGCATCTCTCTGTGCTTGTGGTCTCTCGGCAGGTATAGTTACATAAGTTTAAGTGAGAGTACTCACTCAGCTCCTGTATTCATCCAATGATGATGTAACATCACAAGGAGCCCCGTGACAGAGCTCTCATGTTGCCAAAAGACTTAAGATAAACTACTAAACCACCAAGACAAACACAAGCAGTAACATCCTGGTTTTTATTTAATGTTGAGGAAACAAGCAGCCTGCTGCTCTTCAGACCCCTCTGGCTACTCCGTCGCCGAGCAGCTAAACTCTGCCCCCTGCTGGCTGTTTTGCTAAATGGCAACTTAAAATGGATATCAGGGACATCCTGTCTTATTAGGGCCCGAGCACCTTCAGTGCGAAGGCCCTATTGTATTTGCAGGAATTTTTATTATTAGGGCCCGAGCACCTTCAGTGCGAAGGCCCTATTGTATTTGCAGGAATTTTTATTATTATTATTATTAGGGCCCGAGCACTTGCAGTGCGAAGGCCCTATTGTATTTGCAGGAATTTTTATTATTATTTTCCTGACAAAAGGAAGGCCTTTTTGCCCCCCTAAACGTGCCCAAAAAGTCACCAAATTTTGCACCCAAGTCAGGCCTGGCGAAAAATTTGATATTTAATGGTTTGCATTAATGGGCGTGGTAAAATGGCTCAACAGCGCCCCCTTGAAAACTTTGTGCCTCAAGCCCCACGATACGGTTTGACGTACATGCACGAAAATCGGTGCACATCTGTATCATGGGGCAACTTAAAGAAAAGTCTCTTGGCGTCATGCCCGAAACCGAACAGGATGTCGGCCATTTTGAATTAATCATGTCATTTTGGCGAAATTTATGCCATTCCTTCGAAAGTTAATTCAGCCCGAACCGTAACGTGCCCCCAAGTGTGTTATACATCAAAATGTGCGTCTCCATCCTGCGACACCACGCATTACTTTTCTCTTTCATAAGCGTTACCGTGGCGACGCTAGACGCCAAAAAGCGTGCCCACCCTTCATCTGATTGGTTCAGACAGAAAAAACTTTGCGCCTCAAGCCCCATAATACGTTTTGACGTACATGAACGAAAATCGGTACACACCTGTATCATGTCGCAACTTAAAGAAAATATATTTGATAGTTCTCCAAAAGCCACCAAATTTTGCATGCAAGACAGACTTGGCGATAAATTTGATATTTCATGGTTTGCATTAATGGGCGTTGCCTAACGGCTCAACAGCGCCCCCTAGAATACCTTTCTCTGCCATAACTTTTGAATGGTTTGACATAGGAAGTTGTGGGTGGTGTCATGGGACTCTGTAATGAGTCCTTAAGCTTCGTTGGCCTTAATTAGCCCCGCCCCTTCTTCTGATTGGTTGTCCCGATTTTCTGCTATAACTTTGGAATGGTTTGACATAGAGAGTCGTGGCTGGTGTCATCAGATTCTTTATGGAGTCCTTGACCTTCATTGGCCTGAATTAGCCCCGCCCCTTCTTCTGATTGTTTGTCCCTATTTTCTGCTATAGCATTTGAATGTTTTGACATAGAGAGTCGTGGGTGGTGTCATTGGACGCTGTATTGAGTCCTTGACCTTCTTTGGCCTGAATTAGCCCCGCCCCTTCTTCTGATTGGTTGTCCCGATTTTCTACTATAACTTTTGAATGGTTTGACATAGAGAGTCGTGGGTGGTGTCATCAGATTCTGTATGGAGTCCTTGACCTTCATTGGCCTGAATTATCCCCGCCCCTTCTTCTGATTGGTTGTCCCTTTTTTCTGCTATAACTTTTGAATGGTTTGACATATGAAGTCGTGGGTGGTGTCATTTCTGATATGCTCATGGGGGGCGGTGGCCGTGAGTGCGAGGGCCCGTTCATCGCTGCTTGCAGGTTTAATTGTTAGGGCCCGAGCACTTGCAGTGCGAAGGCCCTATTGTATTTGCAGGAATTTTTATTAGGGCCCGAGCACTTGCAGTGCGAAGGCCCTATTGTATCTGTAGGAATTCTTTGCGTTATCATTTTTCTGACGAAAGGATGGGCGTGGCAAAATGGCTCAACAGCGCCCCCCGGAAAACTTTGTGCCTTAAGCCCCACAATACGGTTTGACGTACATGCACGAAAATCGGTACACACCTGTATCATGCCGCAACTTAAAGAAAAGTCTCTTGGTGCCATGGCGGAAACCGAACAGGATGTCGGCCATTTTGAATTAATTGTGTAATTTTGGCGCAATTTATGCCATTCCTTCCGCAATTAATACGGCCCGAACCTTAACGTGCACCCAGATGTGTTATACATCAAAATTTGTGTCTCCATCCTGCGACTACGCGCATTACTTTTCTCTTTCAAAAGTGTAACCGTGACGATGCAAGATTCCAAAAAGCGCGCCTCCCCTTCATCTGATTGGTCCATATTTGATAGTTCTCCAAAAGCCACCAAATTTAGCATGCAAGCCAAGCCTGGCGATAAATTTGATATTTCATGGTTTGCATTAATGGGCGTGTCCTAATGGCTCAACAGCGCCCCCTAGAAAACTTTTCTCTGCCATAACTTTTGAAAGGTTTGACATAAAGAGTCGTGGGTGGTGTCATGGGACTTGGCATTGAGTCCTTGACCATAATTGGTGACAATTAGCCCAGTCCCTTTTTCTGATTGGTTGTCCCTATTTCATGCTATAACTTTTGAATGTTTTGACATAGAGAGTCGTGGGTGGTGTCATGGGACTCTGTAATGAGTCCTTGAGCTTCTTTGGCCTTAATTAGCCCCGCCCCTTCTTCTGACTGGTTGTCCCTTTTTTCTGCTATAACTTTTGAATGGTTTGACATAGGAAGTCGTAAGTGTCATTTCTGATATGCTTATGGGGGGCGGTTGACGTGAGTGCGAGGGCCCGTTCATCGCTGCTTGCAGCTTTAATTATTATTATTATTTTTCTGACGAAAGGAGGGCCTTTTTGCCCCCCTAAACGTGCCCAAAAAGTCACCAAGTTTTGCATGCAAGCCAGGCCTGGCAAAAAATTTGATATTTAATGGTTTGCATTAATGGGCGTGGCAAAATGGCTCAACAGCGCCCCCTTGAAAACTTTGTGCCTCAAGCCCCACGATACGTTTTGACGTACATGCACGAAAATCGGTACACACCTGTATCATGGCGCAACTTAAAGAAAAGTCTCTTGGTGCCATGCCCGAAACCGAACAGGATGTCGGCCATTTTGAATTAATCGTGTCATTTTGGCGAAATTTATGCCATTCCTTCGGCAGTTAATACGGCCCGAACCGTAATGTGCCCCCAAGTGTGTTATACATCAAAATGTGCGTCTCCATCCTCCGACACCACGCATTACTTTTCTCTTTCAAAAGCGTTACCGTGGCGATGCTAGACGCCAAAAAGCGCGCCCACCCTTCATCTGATTGGTTCTGACAGAAAAAACTTTGCGCCTCAAGCCCCATAATACGGTTTGACGTACATGCACGAAAATCGGTACACTCCTGTATCATGTCGCAACTTAAAGAAAAGTCTCTTGGCGTCATGCCCGAAACCAAACAGGAAGTCGGCCATTTTGAACATTCTGAATTAATCGCGTAATTTTGGAGCAATATATGCCATTCCTTCGAGAGTTAATTCAGCCCGAACCGTATCGTGAACCCAGATGTGTTATACATCAAAATATGTGTCTCCATCCTGCGACTACACGCATTACTTTTCTCTTTCGAAAGTGTTACCGTGGCGACGCTAGACGCCAACAAGCGCACACCCCCTTCATCTGATTGGTCCATATTTGATAGTTCCCCAAAAGGCACCAAATTTGGCATGCAAGTCAGGCCTGGCGATAAATTTGATATTTCATGGTTTGCATTAATGGGCGTGGCAAAATGGCTCAACAGCGCCCCCCTGAAAACTTTGTGCCTCAAGCCCCACAATACGGTTTGACGTACATGCACGAAAATCACTACACACCTGTATCATGGCACAACTTAAAGAAAAGTCTCTTGGAGCCATGGCCGAAACCGAACAGGAAGTCGGCCATTTTGAAATCTGATTGGTCCATATTTGATAGTTCTCCAAAAGTCACCAAATTTTGCATGCAAGACAGACTTGGCGATAAATTTGATATTTCATGGTTTGCATTAATGGGCGTGGCCTAACGGCTCAACGGCGCCCCCTAGAATACTTTTATCTGCCATAACTTTTGAATGGTTTGACATAGGAAGTTGTGGGTGGTGTCATGGGACTCTGTAATGAGTCCTCAAGCTTCGTTGGCCTGAATTAGCCTCGCCCCTTCTTCTGATTGGTTGTCCCGATTTTCTGCTATAACTTTGGAATGGTTTGACATAGAGAGTCGTGGGTGATGTCATCAGATTCTTTATGGAGCCCTTGACCTTCATTGGCCTGAATTAGCCCCGCCCCTTCTTCTGATTGGTTGTCCCTTTCTTATGCTATAACTTTTGAATGGTTTGACATAGGAAGTCGTGGGTGGTGGCATGGGACTCTGTAATGAGTCCTTAAGCTTCGTTGGCCTTAATTAGCCCCGCCCCTTATTCTGATTGGTTGTCCCGATTTTCTGCTATAACTTTGGAATGGTTTGACAGAGAGTCGTGGGTGGTGTCATCAGATTCTTTATGGAGCCCTTGACCTTCATTGGCCTGAATAAGCCCCGCCCCTTCTTCTGATTGGTTGTCCCTTTTTTCTGCTATAACTTTTGAATGGTTTGACATAGGAAGTCGTGGGTGGTGTCATGGGACTCTGTAATGAGTCCTTAAGCTTTGTTGGCCTTAATTAGCCCCGCCCCTTATTCTGATTAGTTGTCCCGATTTTCTGCTATAACTTTGGAATGGTTTGACATAGAGAGTCGTGGGTGGTGTCATCAGATTCTTTATGGAGTCCTTGACCTTCATTGGCCTGAATTAGCCCCGCCCCTTCTTCTGATTGGTTGTCCATATTTTCTGACTATAACTTTTGAATGGTTTGACATATTTGAAATATGCTGGTAATGTGTCAGCCAACCACAAAAATCTCTGGAATTTTGGTGGAATCATTTATTTTTTGTCCTTGCCCGGTGCAAATGACATAAATAAAGTGCGTGGTTTGGTTGTGAAAAAATAAAAGTAATGTTACGTGAACAATAAATCAAATGCTCTCTTCCATGCAGTGTGTGGGTCTAGGAAGTAAAGACTGGAACATGCTATTCAAAAAAGCACAAATAGTGGGGTTTTACTAATATCTATCTTACAAATATTTTAAAGATTACGAAAAAACAATAAGGGACTCAGATTATATCGCTATGTTGGTCTCTCCTTAATCAGTCAGTCAGAAAACGGCCAAGCTGATTCGTGGCAGAGGGTTAATGTCAACTTTTCGTGTGAGAGCTCGCGGGTTCGATCCCAGCACAATGCAAAGTTTATTGTCAGCAATTTGTGTGGTTTTTTTAACATCAAAATGTGCGTCTCCATCTTGCGACGACGCGCATTACTTTTCTCATTCAAAAGTGTTACCGTGGCAACACTCGACGCCAAAAAGTGCGCCCCCCTTCATCTGATTGGTCCATATTTGATAGTTCCCCAAAAGTCACCAAATTTTGCATGCAAGGCAGGCCTGGCGATAAATTTGATATTTCATGGTTTGCATTAATGGGCGTGGCCTAACGGCTCAACAGCGCCCCCTAGAATACTTTTCTCTGCCATAACTTTTGAATGGTTTGACATAAAGAGTCGTGGGTGGTGTCATGGGACTCTGTATTGAGTCCTTGACCATAATTGGTGAAAATTAACCCCGCCCCTTCTTCTGATTGGTTGTCCCGATTTTCTGCTATAACTTTTGAATGGTTTGACATAGAGAGTCGTGGGTGGTGTCATCAGATTCTGTATGGAGTCCTTGACTTTCATTGGCCTGAATTAGCCCCGCCCCTTCTTCTGATTGGTTGTCCCGATTATCTGCTATAACTTTTGAATGGTTTGACATAGGAAGTCATGGGTGGTGTCATGGGACTCTGTAATGAGTCCTTAAGCTTTGTTGGCCTTAATTAGCCCCGCCCCTTATTCTGATTAGTTGTCCCGATTTTCTGCTATAACTTTGGAATGGTTTGACATAGAGAGTCGTGGGTGGTGTCATCAGATTCTTTATGGAGTCCTTGACCTTCATTGGCCTGAATTAGCCCCGCCCCTTCTTCTGATTGGTTGTCCATATTTTCTGACTATAACTTTTGAATGGTTTGACATATTTGAAATATGCTGGTAATGTGTCAGCCAACCACAAAAATCTCTGGAATTTTGGTGGAATCATTTATTTTTTGTCCTTGCCCGGTGCAAATGACATAAATAAAGTGCGTGGTTTGGTTGTGAAAAAATAAAAGTAATGTTACGTGAACAATAAATCAAATGCTCTCTTCCATGCAGTGTGTGGGTCTAGGAAGTAAAGACTGGAACATGCTATTCAAAAAAGCACAAATAGTGGGGTTTTACTAATATCTATCTTACAAATATTTTAAAGATTACGAAAAAACAATAAGGGACTCAGATTATATCGCTATGTTGGTCTCTCCTTAATCAGTCAGTCAGAAAACGGCCAAGCTGATTCGTGGCAGAGGGTTAATGTCAACTTTTCGTGTGAGAGCTCGCGGGTTCGATCCCAGCACAATGCAAAGTTTATTGTCAGCAATTTGTGTGGTTTTTTTAACATCAAAATGTGCGTCTCCATCTTGCGACGACGCGCATTACTTTTCTCATTCAAAAGTGTTACCGTGGCAACACTCGACGCCAAAAAGTGCGCCCCCCTTCATCTGATTGGTCCATATTTGATAGTTCCCCAAAAGTCACCAAATTTTGCATGCAAGGCAGGCCTGGCGATAAATTTGATATTTCATGGTTTGCATTAATGGGCGTGGCCTAACGGCTCAACAGCGCCCCCTAGAATACTTTTCTCTGCCATAACTTTTGAATGGTTTGACATAAAGAGTCGTGGGTGGTGTCATGGGACTCTGTATTGAGTCCTTGACCATAATTGGTGAAAATTAACCCCGCCCCTTCTTCTGATTGGTTGTCCCGATTTTCTGCTATAACTTTTGAATGGTTTGACATAGAGAGTCGTGGGTGGTGTCATCAGATTCTGTATGGAGTCCTTGACTTTCATTGGCCTGAATTAGCCCCGCCCCTTCTTCTGATTGGTTGTCCCGATTATCTGCTATAACTTTTGAATGGTTTGACATAGGAAGTCATGGGTGGTGTCATTTCTGATATGCTTATGGGGGCGGCGGCCGTGAGTGCGAGGGCCCGTTCATCGCTGCTTGCAGCTTTAATTCTTATTTATTTACTTAGGACCAGTAGTCGAGTTGTAAAAAAAAAAAAAAATCAGGGGGGATGGTGGATTTTATCATATGGGGACAGATAATTTGTGCTGATTACAAATAATATAATATATTACAAATAATAGCAGTGACCAAAACACCTGCAGAAATACTGCAGGAATGACATAGCAGCAGTTAAATGCAGCCTTCTGTAAGCTTTAAATATCCACTGGGCTTACATCAAATACATCAAAACACAACAATAAAAAACACTTTTCTGAACTTATTAATATGACTCTGTCCTTCACAGGATAAGTAAAATGGATCACTGCAAAAACTCAAAATCTTAACAAGAATATTTGTCTTATTTCTAGTTAAAATGTCTCATTTTAGTAAAAAAAATCTCATTACACTTAAAACAAGACTGGAAAAAAAAAACAATTTCCACCTGTTTCAAGTAGATTTTCACTTGAAATAAATAGAAAAATCTGCCAGTGGAACAAGATTTTTTTGCTTGTAATGAGAAGATAAATCTTGTCCCACTGGCAGATTTTCCTACTTATTTCAAGTGAAAATTTACTTCTAACAGGTGAAAATTGTCAAATAAGTTATTTTTCTGGTGATTACTCTAAATGTTGAAATGACATAAGGGATGGAAAGGGGGGGTGGCAGTTTTACTGGGGGGATGATTTTGACCGTTTTTATTTCAGGGGGGATGCCATCCCCCCTCATCCCCCCTAAACTCCAGTACTGCTTAGGACACACGTGCTACCTATTTGAATGTAAAGAGGGACAGGAGAGTGGGCAGGGAGACAAGGGGATGACCTTCATTGAGGAGCCACAGGTTTGAGTCTGGGCCAGCTGCAGTGAGGACCTTTGGCTTTCATGCAGGTGACACTGGGCAAACAGTGGGCTACACCTATTAGAAGTACAGACTTTACATACCGTCTTTAGTGGAAAGAAGCCAGCTTCAGAAACCTTGTCCATAGTTGAATATAGTTTAACAACCTCTTCAGTTCACAGGAACAGTGGGGCATCCAGGGTGCACAATGTGGTCAACTTGTGGGTTAGTGAAGCCCAGTTTCTCCTTTGGTATTTGGTTCAGAGCATGCCTTTCCAATGCTTTAAATACTACATTTTCTCTCAGATACAAATTGTAGACTACCGGTATGTTATGAATACAAATGAATTATGCTGTGTTAAGAATGGTTTAATTTATAAATATGTTGGCATTTATACATACATTTGCCTTTAAATTGTATAGAGGACATATAGCCACTAACTGCACTACTAGTGACAATAAAGTTGAATCTATTGTGCCCTCCAGTGTTGTGGTCGCAGATAAAACATGGGGAAACAGCGCCACGGCGCCCTCTGGTGGCCAGAGGTGTGGGTGAAACCTGATTGGGGTATTCATTGATCCACTTTCACTGAATGGAGAAAAAAAAAAAAAGTCACGCCACCATTTAGTAACACCCCAGCCGTTTTAAAGTGTTAAAACATTTATTTCTGGTAAAAATAAATAAATAAAAAAAATCTGACATATGCATTTTTATTTTAAACAGGAGAAATGTGGTTGGTAATTTGAAAAGTAATGCCGCGTTCCATTTACCTCGGAAATCGGTACTGGGAACTGGGAATGGCAGCCATCTTTGAATGGTAACTCGGGGGTGGTGAAGCTTCTCCCACTTTCCCAGTAGGAAATCCCACTACGAGGGCCGTTCCAGTTGAAAATTCCGACCAGGAACTAGGAAATTCCGACTTCCGAGGACAAATGGAACGCGGCATAACAACAGCTGAACCTCTAAAAGTGTATCGGGGTGAAACCACCTGCAGTGATCCACCGACATCTCAAGGAGATTGAACCCTATTTTGTGAACATGATTGCAAACATAAACGAAGAAGAAAGATGGTTTGAGAGAAATAGAGCCTTGTAACTGAGAAGAGAGCTCTTCACAAAGCTCAAACTGCTTAATAATCAACATTAATCGAGGAAAATAAGCGGAAACCTGATTTGTGTTTGGACTGAATCTGTCCTCTCTGCACTAATAATAACTTCACCTAAACTACAATATTTCTCTTGGACCCTATCTTAAATATGTTTTCCACTAATTTATATTTCCATGCTGGAAGCAATATTTTTATCAACAGTTGTGTCTAATACTTTTAGGATTGTTTTAATTAAACCTCTAGTAAAACAACGGTCTTCATCCAGGGACAAAAATACACAGTTAGGGTTAGGGTTGGGGGTTAAGGTTAGGGTTAGGGTTAGGTTTTAGAATTATTGACAAAGGTGTTCCTCAAGGTTCCACATTGGGTCCGCTTCTTTTTTCTATTTTTATTAATGATTTGCCGAGTATCTGTTCTAATCGTCATACCCACTTATATGCTGATGACACTGTTATATACACCTCAAACCTTGATATATCACACATCCAGAACTCTTAACAGCTTGATTTTAGTATGAATCAAGACTGGTTCCGTAAGAACAAACTCATATTGAACAAAAAGAAGTCCTGTAGCGGGTTTTCAGTACACTTCACCTCCGATCCCGTTCATCTAATTTTCATATTTATTTTTCCGATGGATCTTTTGTTGATAAAGTTGACACATTCAAATATCTTGGACTTTGGATTGATCCGGAACTTTAACCTTTAAACCTCACATTGATTATACTGTTAAAAAAGCATATGGCTGTCTCGCATCACTTTACCATTCAATCAACTGTTTCACACTTCCTGTCAGAAAAAGGTTAATTTCCCAACTCATACTACCACTTGTTGATTATGCAGATATTGTTTATCAAAATACTCCAGATACCCATCTTAAACCTCTGACTGTATTATTTAATTCATGATGTAGATTTGTGTTACGTTGTCCTTTCAGAACACATCATTGTTTTATGTTTGATTCTCTGAACTGGTTTCAACCCAAATCTAGACGGCAATTTCACTGGCTTCAGTTCCTTTTTAAATGTGTTTATTTTCACTGTCCTCCATATTTAAAAGAACTCATGATTCCATATAACTCTCCATACTCACTCAGACATATGAATTTTCCTTTTTTCTTTGTTCCTAGAATTTTAAAGGAGGTTGGTAAAAGATAATTTTATTATTATTATTATTTAGCTCCATCAGATTGGAATAATCTTCCCCTCTTTTTGTGTTCTATTACCTCTTTTCATTGTTTTAAGTTGGCATTATATTCTCATCTTAAAACAAATTGCCTATGTTTTTAATTTATTTATGTATTTGTGTATGTGTTTTGTGTCCTTTTTTCTATGTATTTATTTATTTATTTATTTATTTATTTATTTATTTATTTATTTATTTATTTATTTATTTATTTATGTTTTCCTTTCTCTCTGTTATGTTATATTTATCTCATTGTTTAGGTTATTTAATTAGCCTACTTTGTAACTAGACTTATGTGTGTAGGGGTTGTGTGTGGGAGGGGGTGAGCAAGATGTCTGTGTTGGTTTTATGTCATGTATGTCTGTATTGTAATGTAATATATTGTAATGTTGTATGTTTTATGGGACCCACTTGAAAATTATGGAGGATTTTTTGTGCCAAAATTAAATAAATAAATACATCATTAATTAATTAAAATGGGAATGAAATATATGATTAATTAATTAAATGTGTCATTAATTAATTAAATGCTGAAATAATAAATTTATTTTTTTACTTAAAATGAATAGTATTTTAATTAATTAATGACATATTTAATATTAATTTTAATTAATTAATGACACATTTAATTAATTAATGATATATTTCATTCCCATTTTAATTAATTAATGATGTATTTATTTATTTAATTTTGGCACAAAAAATCCTCCATAGAAAATGAGATGTTACATCTCAAGGGGCTATCCTTTAATACATTCTAAATTCTAGTCTCGCGAGATCTGGTCCATGCAGCTTCTACCCCTGCAGCTTCTATCTCTCAGGTTCTACACCTCAGGTTCTACACCCCCCTCCTCTCCTCCTCCCCCGACTGGTCACCAAAGATGGCGGGTTGCTGAGCGCTCATGGATACACACATTTCGCGGCCAGCTGTCAACTTCCCACAAACGCAAACTTCCCAGACACAGTAGTCGCCGCCCTGCGAGAGCGTGTTGTCCCCGCTGCCGCCATGCAGATCACGCTGAAGACGCTGCAGCAGCAGACGATCCAGGTGGAGATCGACCCCGAGCAGACGGTGAGGGGTTAGCCGCCTAGCCTAGCCTAGCCTAGCCTAGCTTAGCCTAGCCTAGCCTCGCCGCGGACTGGGCTTATTGTTCTGATAAAACCCTCATCTCAACAGCAACAGTGCCTTTAAAAACACGAGCCACGTAGCATTGCCACACATGCGCCAATTTACCGTAAACTATGAGCTTTTAGGAGAAAAATGAATAGTGCTGCAGTTGAGTGGTCCCGAGCTAACGCGGCTAACGCTGGCCAGGCAGCAGAATTACCAAAGTCATCGCGGCTCCAGCTCCACACCAGTCTGTCACCGTTTACACACGGAGCAGCTGCTTTCTCTGTATTTATGTCGAATGTAAATGTACTGGGAAACATTTGTACGGTTTATTTCGTGATTAAAAGAGTAAACTAGTGGTAAAGTGCTGGACCATGCCAGGCAGCGTTGAGGCTGATTTATGGTTCCGCGTTAAATCGACGGCGTAGGGTACGCGGCGACGCACACCGTACGGTGCGCGTCGCCGCGTACCTTACGCCGTAGGCTCTGCGTCGGTGTAACGCGGAACCATAAATCAGCCTTTAGCCTCGCTGGTTTCCTGCTGGTGGAACATCTGCAGCTGAGGAACATGTTACTGTTACTCATTCTTACTGAATACTCTGTACAAGTTTATTTATACAGCACAATTTAACGTGCTTTACATTGACATTAAAAGCGGCAAGACATAATTAAACAGTAAATAACAAGTAAGATTGAATAAAATTATGAATAAGATGATAAGAAAAGAAGTAAAACAATAAAAAGCACAAGTTGTTAAAAATAAGGGCAGTAGAATACAGCAGGTAAGTTTAATTTAAGAGTACGCTTCAGTAAACAGTAATGTTCTTAGGCCTGATTTAAAGGATCTACAGTTGGAGCAGACCTCAGGTCTACAGGAAGTTTGTTCCACCGGTGAGGAGCAGAATAACTGAACGCTGCCTCACCTTGCTTGGTTCTGGTTCTGGAACCACAACAAACCAGATCCAGATGAACCTCAGGGGTCTGGGAGCTTCATAGGAACTAACAGATCCAGCATTTATTCCAAGACCATTCAGCGCTTTGTAGACCAGCAGTAAGATTTTAAACTCTATCCTTTGACTCACTGGAAGCCATTGTAGTGATTTCATGACCGGTGTAATATGGTCCAGTTTCCTTGTATTTGTAAGGACTCTACAACAATACTAACACAATTCAGGGGGACAGTCCCTGCTTCAAATGTCTCTGTTGGGTTGTCCAATATAGACAACCCAACTCCTCTCTTAAAAGATGTTTCCTGCTCAGTGATGGTGTGACATAAGGAAACTCAATCAATCAATCTTTTTATTTAGATAATTGCCCGTCATTTTTTTTCTTAGGCGGTGGCTTTCTCTTCGACTTCCTGCGTCCCATTGTTTCTCTGCAGAAAATGTTGAAAAGAAAAAAGAAAGCTGTTTTTATTCTCATTATTTGCATACCTTATTAAGTACTAGGTTATTTTAAACCCCATTTCATAGAAATTAATACAGATTTATCTTAAGCCAGCTGACAGCAGGACTGTTACTGTTAACAGTCAATAAGACAACTTTGCATACACTTCACATTTATATGAAAAAGAATAAATCTTAACCATTATTGTGAAATCAATCAATCATTTTATTTAGACTCAGGTCCATTAAAAAAGACAAACAAACATACAACAATATTTAAAAACACAGTCATACCAGTGTTTCCACATAGCAGACTGGTATCTTACAGCACTGAGGACTGGGTCGGTTAACATCATAATAATGGCATTACGAGAGCTATTAAGTCGACATATGAATTGGAACATCAATCGCCTCAAAAGAGCATGAAAAGTGATAACTTGTACTTTACAAAAGAGTTCACTTGCCCTAGACTAGACCATCTTGGTTTCCCAAGCAAAATACGCAGACAATCGTTGTACGCAACCTGTAATTTATGGATGCTGGCCTTCTTAAACTTAATCCATAAGGGTGCAGTATAAAAAGGGGTACAGTAAGCCCTAAAAAGACTAGCTTTCACCCTCTCTGAACACCAGGAAAATCTTCTGGTCAACAGATTAGCCTGCATATATAAAATACAACGCTGTATATTCATATCTTCATCCTCTGTCATGTCATCAGTGATGATGTGTCCCAGGTATTTAGTTTTAGTTTTAGACTAGTGTCTCTGTCTCCATTTGTGAAGTTGGATAAGTGTGATGGTCATGGATGATGCTCTTTCTTTATCAGGTAAAGGCCTTGAAGGAGAAGATAGAAGCTGAACGAGGAAAAGACAACTTTCCCGTCTCTGGGCAGAAGCTGATATACGCTGGCAAGATTTTGCAAGATGACACGCAGATTAAGGACTACAAAATCGATGAGAAGAATTTTGTTGTAGTTATGGTGTCCAAGGTGAGATGAGAACTTATGGTAATGCTAAAGAGTGAGATTTTGCTTAATCTTTGATTGTCTGGGTGAATATTTTACTAACTTATTGGCATATTAGATGCAATGCAGTTTTAAGGGTAAGTGGAATGAAAACTATTGATAGCATGTTACTATACTCATACGGTCTTTATTTTTATCTATTTTTTTAACCACACAAAAGGCTAAGCCTGCAGCTTCAGCCTTGCCAGCAGCATCAGAAACCCCCAAACCCCCAGTACAAGACTCCGGTTCAACATCAACAGCCACCCCAACTACAACCCCTGCTTCAAACCCAACTCCAGCTCCAGCAGCTGTCCCCATTCCTCCTGAGGAGGCCAAACAAGAGCCAAGTGCCCCAGCTACAGAACCACAACAAACAGCCAGGTACAGCCTTGCACACCCAGTTGTCTAGACTAATCAGTGCTTTGGTAAGTGGGCAGGCATGACATGTAACTAACAGTATTTATTCATTTTCTTCTCTGAAGGCGCTGGACTTAAGTCGACAAACCTTTTATAGCTTTAACAGCTGAGTTTGACTAAACTTTGGTTCGGTTCTTTCTTACTGTGTGGATTTGGATAACTTTCTCATAAATTACAGGATGGCACATTTAGGTTTTTAAATACCTGATATGTTTCGGCGATAACTATCCTTCAGTTATCGCCGAAACATGTCAGGTATTTAAAAACCTAAATATTCTTGTCCGACAAAAAGAATCAGCATGTTAAATTGCAAAGCCATGGGCAAAATTAAATGTATTAAATCAGGATGGCAGGTTAGTTTAGATGGTGGACAATCACTCTGACAGTGAAAGTTTTAGTTACTTTTCAGTTAAATGTGGCAAATATTGTATTTTCTTCCTAAATCTGATGTCTTTTCTGTGTGTTGTATGTCTTATGACCTAATTCAACATATCTGCGTTTTTGTTTTTCGGGCCTGGAGCGATGCATATATTAACATTTTTAAACACAGTAGCCATTATTATTATTTTTTGAATGCAGGGCAAAGTCAGTTTGTAAGAGTGCGTAAATACAGTACAGACCAAAAGTTTGGACACACCTTCTCATTCAAACAAATTAGGAAAGTGTGTCCAAACTTTTGGGCCCAGTCCCAATCCCCCCTCTATCCCTACTTTTCAGCCCTACCCCTAAATTTTGCGAGTTCCCGTGAGGGTAGTTGTGTCCCAATTCCTCTTTATGTAGGGGGTAGTGGGGAAAACGAGGCTTAGGGGGCATCAGTCTAGCCCTTCACAGCGAGGGATTTCAGATGCTGACTGGCTGACCGAGGGCTAGAAAAATTTCACAGAATGTTTTACGTCATCATTTGCAGACGGAGTAAAAAAAAAAACCATGGCGGACATTTCTTTTTTTTTAGTGAATAAAATCAATATTTTGAGTTAGTTTCTGCGTAAAAATGCGTTTTGATTACATTTCTAGTGAGAAATATATATTTTACTTTCATAATATTCACTCAGTGGATGTATATAATCACTCGCTTGCCCGCTCGCGAAGATGTCGTCAGAATAAAGGCTGATTTATGGTTCCGCGTTACACCAACACAGAGCCTACGGCGTAGGGTACGGTGTACGTCGCTGCGTAACCTACGCCGTAGGCTCTGCGTCGATTTAACGCGGAACCATAAATCAGCTCCTGAGGCGACAGGCTCTTCTCATCCCGAAAAAGTTGGAGCAAATTTCTTAACAGGTTATTTGGATAAACTGAGCCCAGGTTGGGGATCTTAACGGTTACTTTTACGCCTGAAAAAAATATTAAAACTTAATAAAGCGGCATATTAACAGCGCTACAGCTGAAATTAAAACAGCTTTTAGCTCTGGGCTTCCTGATATGGTGTGACGTATATTGTATTATATACAATATTGTACATTTCTGTTTATTTCTGTTTATACATTTTACTTTATTCTATCTCTTATTTTATCTCCATATATTTGTTTGCTTTTATATTTTTATTTTTACTGTATTGCACCAATCACCACAACAAATTCCTTGTGTGTGTTAACAAACTTGGCAATAAACCCCCTTTCTGATTCTGACGTATGTGCAAACGTAACTACGCAGTCGCTTACATACCCGAACATAAACCACGCAGTGAAGTAGCAAGTGGTGTCCCAATCCCTAGGGAAGATTACAAGGGCCCTACCCAAGTGGCTTCATTTTGAGGGCTAGTGGTAGAAAGCTAGTGTATTGGGATTGGCCCTTGGTCTCTACTGTACATACATATATACATACATATGACGCTCCTATGCTCACCATAGGGACTTTAACTTTGAAATCACAGTTGTTGTTGATCATCAATTTTTCTCTGGTATTTCTCTTCACCTTTTCTAGCTCTAGTGCTGGGAGTCAGGGCCTGGATGCCTCCTCGGCGCTGGGTAGGTAATACACACCACCACATTATCATATGATGTAGAGAAGCCTCAAGTGCCAAACCCAGATTATGTGTAGTCTCAATCATTCACCTTCTAATATTGCACGGTGGACATTATGAAAATTGTCATTTAATTAGGGTGCATTTCTTTAGCAAGTGGCTTATGTTCTTTCAGCAGTTGTTACTGTTGTCAGAAAGGGACTTTACAAGCTGCAGTGTAATCCATACCGTTTCTATATTAAGTCTCTGACAAAAGCAAGCCCTTCCTTATTGTGGTGTCACAGAGTGATGGGGATTCCCATTTGGTCTGGTCATACTTGTATGTAGCTACCCTGAGAATGGAGGGGAAACATGTCATGCTTCTATTTAAAACACTGTTTTAGGTTGGATTTGATGCTTGAATTCCATTTGGCTTAATCCTGGCAATTACTTTGGAGAAATAAAATAATATGCCATTCAGATTTAAAATCTATTGTGGTCCATTCTCATATACAGTACTTAAACCTCAAAGGTAGATTTCAAATGTTTGGATCCATATTATCATCTTGCAAATCAGCTGTACTTCAGTAGAAAATCAAAAGCCACCAGAAACAAGACAAGATCCAAAAAAAAATAATCTGGTGTTACTTTGTAAAGATATCTTGATACAGTCAGATACTTTTGCCATGAAGAAAATTGTAAAGCAATTTCCTGTTGACATATATTGAGATGTATCACAATAATTAAAGGGTTGAGTCAGTTACCATCTGTTTGCACCGGTGTTTTCAGTGACTGGAGCCGAGTACGAGGCCATGCTGGCAGAGATCATGTCTATGGGCTATGAAAGGGAGCGAGTGGTGGCAGCCCTGCGAGCCAGTTTCAACAATCCCCACAGAGCTGTGGAATACCTCCTAACTGTATGTCTCTCACTGACACACACAGACAAAGTGACCACTGCTGGAAAACGTTTCATATTCTTTTGCTTGATTCTGAACACTCTTGGTTCTCAAATAGTTTGGATGACGTGACAAATTCAACAGATAACTCGTACACCCAAGTGTGTAAAAACACAAAGCCTTAATCCAACATGATAGAGGTTAGAGCTACATTTATTTGGGTGATATTTTGTGTTCAGAAATCAAATCTTTTAAATGCAAACAACTTTGCGTGTTCATGGATTCTTCACGACGTAGAAGAAGGCACAGATAAAACTTTTAAGTCGCGAATAACTATTACTATGTGTTAGTGTTTCCCCAGAACGCTTTGATGCGTGGGCCAGCTACGTTTGGTGATTTAGGACAGAACTACATGCAGCCAATTGCTTGGGCCTCTCTTTATATCACTAGCCCTTTCATATTGGCGGATACGCCGCATTTATTGCGTGGATTTAGCGTACCACTTGTCCTTTTTACTTTGACCGACGTGGGCTGTTGAGCTGCCATGCCAATAACTCCTCGGAGGGTCAGGTCTAATGTGCCAGAGCTAACGTGGGGTGGTGGGTTGTGGGAGGAGTTTATTGATCACGTAACTTGAAAACAACCCACCTGGGAATTTTTTATTTTTTTTTTATTTAAATTTTTTGTTCCTTTTTATAAAATAAGGAAATGTCAGAGGTGGGATCTATATTTACAAGATCAGTAACTGGGGAGACGAAGAGATCCGCGAGCTAGTCAGCCTCAGAGCCGAGGACACCATGAACTGGCGTATGTCCAGAACCAAAAAGGATGGTCCAATCGAACAACTGGCCACCGGCTTTGCAAGAAGCAAAACCCGAACAAAAAACACTGATCCCGATGTTCATCCATCCTCGTTTTGAAAATAAGGTATAAATCTTGCTGGTGTGGGGATAATGCGTCGTTCTACATGCCCACAAAGGTTACTATCGCCTCCGACTCGCGTTCAAGCACGGGGTGGCAGGTAACACGCCTTGGCTTTGTTACCCAACGAACGTTAAACACTCGTTCATCATGTGATGATAGCGGGATCCAATCTAAAGACGCCTTGTCTATTCGTGTTTCCCCACACATTAACACTAGGATGCGTCGCCCAGGAACCTTTGGTGATTTAGTGCAGAACTACATGCAGTGAATTGATTCTGCCTCTCTTTCTATCACAAATACTCTCGTGTCTAATCGGCCCTTCCTGTCTTTTTGCACAGATGCACTGAATCAATATGTGGTCATGTATGAAAAAGATGCCAGTCACTAGTTTCCCACCAAACATTTGTGTTGACATTTGCCAACTTTTCACACCCTTTCAGCACCTTGCTTTTTTTTTTCTTTTTTTTTTTTTTAAATCAAGTGAAAATCTTTTATCCTTTGTGTGCATGTGCTGTACTGAAGGGAGGTAACACATTACCATAACATAGTTCTGTGGACACTCTCTCTAAGGGTGGAAGTTTAGGAAATATGAAGATTCTCTGTTATGTCCTATGTAATCATCCATATATGTGTGTGTGATTTTAGCTTTTTTTTGTGCGAATGCATGTGTGTCTTTCACCAGCCCTCTTGAAAGTCTGATATAACACTTTACGAACCCCTTAAACCCTGATTCTGTCACATAGGACTAACATTCTCAATAGTGAGACACGAAAAGAGAGCACAGATTAAAAAGAACAAGACAACTATGGGTGCAGTATGGTGACTGTGTGTTGTGGTGTATGCGAATGAATGTGTAGGAATAAAACGACAGCCCTGCTAACGTGGGATAAACGGATATATGTCCAATAGGGATGGGCGGTATGGACTCAGAAATGTATCACGATAATTTCTGGCATTTATCCCGATAACGATAAAAATGACGATTTAAAAAAAAAAACAAAAAAAAAAAACAATTAAACTCCACCTTTTTAACTATAAATCTATCACCACATTCAGTCCTTGGAGCCCTCAAAACACTGCTCCAAAAGAATACTAATGCTACTAAACTACACCAATTGAATTAATAAAAAACAATTAAATGAGTACACCTGTACTGCAAAACTGTAATAACTCAAATGAAACAAGTTTGAAATGTAAGAACAGATTCAACATTTTTTCAAACTGTATGGCTTAAACAGTGGGATAACAGTGCAAACAGCAAAAGTACCATTGTCCTTCAAGTTTTCTTAGCTTATAAAATCACAAAGTGGAAAAAAATACAACCTGATAAATAAAGAAACAGGACAAATAAATAAAAGTTCACTGAAAATAAAATCCAATCAGTGATGACCTCTTCTAATATAAATAAAATGTGCAAATTAACCTGTGGTTGGAACATGCCACAAATGAGATACTATTGCAATTTTTTTCCGTAATAGTCAAACGTTATATCAAAATGTAACAACCATTTCCTTCTGTTGGGTAACAAAATAGTGCAAAAGACAACATGATGAAGAACAAAAATATATAGCCATTCTTTGCACTCACTGTTTTTTTGCAGACTCTGCATATAATAGATACTGGTAATGTTTTCTCCTCGTCACTCTTTTTAAATCCAAACCAGTTCCAGAGCTGGAGCTTCATTTTAACCACAAGCTCCTCACTCTCAGATCCGCCTTCCGCCATGTTTGTTAAGCCTGATTTATGGTTCTGCGTTAAATCGATGCAGAACCATAAATCAACTTTACACAAAAACGTCATCAACGGGAATTTATCGTTTTTACCACGAGATGACAAATTCTTACCGTGGGGAATTGTTTTTGACGGTATATCGTGAACGGTAAAATATCGCCCATTCCTAATGTCCAAACAGAACAAGGACAGACGGCGAAGTAGAGGAGCACTTCCTGTACAAGTTGTGTGTGGGAGATGAATGTCGGTCTGAGTAAATGTAATCATCCATAATTTAACTTGTAAATACAGGTGCTCTTCTGTAGAGTGAAACTATCCCACCCCTGTCTTCCACGGATGACCACAAGTTTATTGTCATTTTGTGCTCAATTGTGTCTGACAACAATAATTTAAATCTTCTTGTGACTTCTGGTACATAAACCATGAGTTATACTTGACACTATTGCAAAAGAAATTGTAACCTCCAAAATAATGGATTACAATCAACAGTTTTTCGGTTTCTGATTGTGTGCACAATTGACTTTTCCATTGTTGTCACCAGGGCATCCCCAGCAGCCCTGTTCAAGAGAGTAATCCACCGGCGCAGGCCCCGGCATCTGGACCCACGGAGTCCCCGTCTCTAGCAGAAGGTTGGGCAGAGCTGTGTGTGTGTCTGTGCAAACTTCATATCGGTGGCTTGTAAATCAAGGCAGTTTTCAAAAGTGCTGAAGCAAAAAAAGACTCACCTGTTGGGTTCATAGTCAGATAAAATGAACAGCCCACATTCATCCAGAGTTATCCTATTTATGCTATGCCAAGAAACACACATTTCAGCTGTTAGGTCGTTCATTATTTGATCATTTCTTGTCACTATTGCTCTACATAATGCTCTACATCATTTCAATTTAATAGCTGGAATTGGGAGTGAGGCAGGATTTTTTTTTCAAATGTCCCTCTGAGACAAAGTTTTATTGAATTTGAATGAAGCTACTACAGGGCCTTCCGGCAACACACGATAGGTCCAGAGATATGCAGGTTTATTAGTGAATTACTCTTTTCAGAGATCAGGTTTTGTTCTTGGCCTCCTGGTTCCAGATGTCACTGTGTAAAACACGCACATGTTAATGATGTTAATGGTCTGGTCAAAGCTCAGGTGTCGCTCACCTGAGTGCTGCAGTCACACAGCTCCCCCTACAGTCCAAAGGTTGAAGTCTAAGCATGCTAGAAGGAGCTGGAAACAAACATTTAAGTCTAAGTTTCTGAAAGGTTAACCATAAAACTACTTGGGTTTGGTCTGTAGCTAACGGTTTATTATTGTATGTACCACTAGGAGAAAACCCACTTGCATTCCTGCGTACCCAGCCTCAGTTCCTGCACATGAGACAGGCCATCCAGCAGAATCCCGCTCTGCTACCAGCTCTTCTCCAGCAACTAGGCCGTGAGAATCCTCAACTTCTACAGGTCTGTACTCATTCATATCTTCCATCATTCCTGTTGACGTCTTTTAATTGCATTCAATTAATACATAATTTGAAATTCACAGAAAATCCATCTTAAGGTGATTCATATAGAAAAGAATTCAAAGTTTACAAAGTTAAATATAATGCAATTAAATCCAAATTATGTTCCAATTAATTCCAACTCATTATCCAAGTCCAAATTCTAATTTAATGCCAATTCATTTAAAACAAAACAAAAACAAGAAAACCCTCGAGGAATCCCACAGATTCCACCGACGTGCAGATTTGAAGCAATTGTCCATGCTGAGCAATCACAGGGAAGAGAGACAATGATGACTTATACATTCAAAAAGAGTATGCATAAGTCAGGAGTGTTCAAATCCGGTGCTCGAGGGCTGCTGCCCTACATGTTTTACAGGTTTCCCTGCTTCAACACACCTGATAAGTATGAATGTGTCATTAACATACTGGTGCAGACTTTGCTGACAACCATCTAAAACATGAAGGACAGGGGTCCTTAAGGGCTGGATTCGGAGAAGCTATCTCATAATATAGTCTTTATCAAAAAGAAACGTTTAAAGCCTATTTTTAAAGGTAGAGAGGGCGTCTGCTTTCCCAACACAGAGTGGGAGGTAAGACTGCTGTTTGAGAGCAAAGTCTCTTTTAGAATAATATGGCGCTATTGTTCCTTAAGATAAGAGGGAGCTCAACCCTCACAAGCTTTATCTGTCAGGGAAGAAGTTTGACTTCTATCCTGAATTGAACAGGAAGCTAAGATTGGGCTGATACGATCATGTATCTGTTGGCAGTTCAGAGTGATTTAAGGACATCTCACTAACAAGGACCTGTCCAGTGTTGAAGTAACAAATGCATGGACTGCAGTGGACATGCAAGTCTGCACACCTTTATGAAACTGCAGCAAATTTGGAACAATTGAAATAAAACAAATAAATGACTAAAAATGACCACAGCTTGGCGTAAATCTGAACACTCATCCCGGCTGATACCTGGTTGACACACCTTTTTGTCCTTAAAATCTTACTGCTGGTCTACAAAGACCTGAATGGTCTTGGACCAGAATCCATGCTGGATCTGTTAGTTCCTATGAAGCTCCCAGACCCCTGAGGTTCATCTGGATCTGCTTTGTTGTGGTTCCCAAGAACCAGAACCAAGCAAGGTGAGGCAGCGTTCAGTTAAGCCGGGCATACACTGCGATATTTTAAATCGTATGAGACTGCCTCATCTCACACAGCACGACTAGATCGCGGAGTTCAAAAGTTCAGAGCCCACGATTTATGTTCTCACACTGTACGAGCCGATGCTCGGATGCGAGCCGTCTGCTCACACTATACGATCATAATCCTCCCGTCGGACCTCTGTGTACTGGAACTCGAGGCCGGTTCTGGGGCACGGGTAGGCTGTTCCAACCCAAACGTGCATCCTGCCCACCTGATCAAAGGTTATGGGATCCTTTATTTTTTTATAATTTTATATATATATATATTAAAAAAATCCCCAAATATCTGTACCGTTTCTGATTGGGTGGGCACTGCGCATCATTTTTTGACACAATAAAGAACGCATACCGCAAAAGTTGTGTCTCGGCGGAGGGACCCGGCGTCCCAGCAAAATGAGAAGAGAAAAAAAGAGTTGTTCCGAACAGCAGACAGCGCACACACTAAAGGCTGATTTATGGTTCTGCGTTAAACCAACGCAGAGCCTACGGCGCAGGGTACGCGGTGACCCGCACCATACGTGGAAATGCAGTCTTTATTTGCTATTAAAACATGATTTGTAATGTGAATTTGCAACACTTAAACTGCAAACAATAGTTTTTGACGTGTCATCAGAGATTGCGCATGCTCTCTGCGAAAGGATGAGTCCAATCGGGTCGTAGCTGCTTCAACTGTGCGATGCCTTCACGAGGAGAGACCAGGATTTCAAACATGCTTGATTTTCTTGCGACCTAACGATTTGTGATCGGGAGCTCGTCGTGAGGTGTTAATCTCTCGTCGTTACCCCACGTACACTGCACGAGGCACGAGCAACGATTGGGTCAAAATCGGGCCCGATCAAAAAAAAAAAGTCGCACGACTGGAAAATCGGCTCAAAACGAGCCGATAATCGCACAGTGTATGCCCGGCTTTATTCTGCTCCTCACCGGTGAAACAAACTTCCTGTAGACCTGAGGTCTGCTCCAACTGTCAGCTCCTTTAAATCAGGCCTAAAAACATTACTGCTTACTCAAGCGTACTCCTAAATTAAATACTTACCTGCTGTACTCTATTGCCCTTATTTTTAACAGCTTGTGCTTTTTATTATTTTACTACTTTTCTTATTCTTAATTTTTTCAATCTTATTTGTTATTTACTGTTTAATTATGTCTCGCCGCTTTTAATGTCAATGTAAAGCACTTTGAATTACCTTGTGTTGAGTTGTGCTATATAAATAAATTTGCCTTGCCTAAGACAGCATCATGTCTTTGTGAATAAGTCTGTATTAGCTTACAAATCCAGACTTTGGAGGTTTATCGGACTCTTCTCTGCAAGAAAGTTTAAGTTCCTCCAGACTGCGACAGGACCTCCTGTGTTCTGCCCCCTAGGTCATTCTGTTGGTGTTCACTGGGTCTGGACTCTGACCGGGCCGCTCCAACATTTGGATTTTCCTTAGCCTTATCTTTTTTTAATCACTGACTGCAGTCAATAACCCTTTTAAAACCTGAATATTAGCATTAACCCGGTTTTGCACTGCCATGTAAACACCAATAACCCCTTTTAATAACCCGAATTTGCTCATATTCGGGTTTTTAAAATACCCGAATATGACCCCTGGGTTACTCCTTTTAAAACCCAAATATTTGTTCATGTAAACGCCTAATGGAATATCCCGATCAAACGGAACAGGAATTTGTTTTCTGCGCATGCTCTGTTCACAAGGAATCCTGGTCTTTTGAGTCCAGGACGTTCTTATAAACACGGAGAAACACAAGAGCAGGCCACACTTTTGGAGTGAGGAGGAGACTAATCACTTCATAAATGTAATGACGGATATGAACATTTCTGCATTTGTAGACGGTAGAAAGTACCAGGATAGCGATATTTACAAGAAGGTGAGCGAAAAGTTGCGCGAAGCAGCATTTGTTTTGAATTTGGATACAGGAAGAAGAAGCAGAAATGAGGGGAATTGCGTCATGATGTTCTCCGCGCGTCGCTGGTTTGATCCAGATATCCCAAATGATTAATCACCATGTATACAGGGATAACCCTGTTTGCTCACGCATGTAAACTGAATATTCCAAATGTTTCAGTAAGCGGAATATTAGCAATAACCCGAATTTTGACTGCATGTAAATGTATTCATCATTTTTTGTGTGTCTTTGAGGTCATTGTCATGTTGGAATGTGAAAATGCTCTTTATTTTCAGCTTTTTGAGAGGACAAAAGGTTTTGGACCAAAATATCTTGGTATTTGGAGCTTTTCAGAAGCTCTGGCCGAGCTAAAGAGAAGCAGCCCGCTAGGCATAATGTTATCTATTGATATGGAGCTCCTTGGATGATGCTCTGTTTTGGCTTTGTGCCAGGCGTACCCTTTTTTTTAGAATCGAGGCCAAAACGTCCAGCGTTTGTTTCGTCAGATTGTAGCGCACACATGGTTTGGCCAAGGTGACTCAATTTCCTTTGGCAAAATTCAGATTGGAAGCTATTTCTTTTTCTTTTTTTCACCCCCAGACTTTGTAGGATACAGGAGATGGTGGTTGCATGCACCTAGCAACCAGTACTGTTTAATGTCACAGAGAATGAAATAATCTTTTTGAGTTGATTCATGCATGCAAATATGTGATTTTATGACAGCTCTACTTAAATCTTTAAAAGAAATTTGAAATAGTCATTGAAAATGCTTGAATTATACCAAGGAAATAGTGTATGGACCCTGGAAGCAGATAAAAGGCCCGGAGTTAATACTGCAAGCTGACATCAACCAGCATCATTATAAATACAATCATACTTTTTAATACTTGGAGGAAAATTCTGTGCAGTCAGTGACCGCCCGAAGCCTGGACGCCGTGCACGGTTGCTCCAGATTCTTTTCCAGGCCGTCACTGCAACCACCTTCAGTTGCTGCTTGTTTTTGTGTCTTTCTTCCCTCAGTTCTGTCCTCAGGCATGTCCTGTTGGGTTAAAGTCAGGCGATCGTTGAAAAATATTCAATATCTTTGCCTTCAAAAAGTCTGGAGTAGCATTCTCAGTATGTTTAGGCTCATTATCAAACGGCTGTTCCATCAGTTGATGTGACGTGTGGCGTGAGTGTGAGCAGTGGGTATTGTCTTATACCCCTCAGAATGAATCCGGCTCCTCGTGTCAGCACTTACATCCCCCAGTGAACCCATTTCATCCCCAGCCACATGTGCCTACACCACCACCCACATGCCATGTGGTAACTTTGGATTCTGAGGCGTTTGTTCCTTTTCTCGTCTCGTACTTTTCTTCTCTCCTCATATAAATAGCTAATTCCATATATTTGCGAAACCTCTTAAAGCTGAAAAACGGCAATTTAATCCAAAAACACTCATGTCCGATTGCTTTTCAACCTGTAATTTACAAAAAAAAGATTCCTGCATCCTCTGGTGTTGTTGCCACAACCAGACAATATACAGGGCTCATACGTTTTGAAAAAACCTGGAAAAGTCATGGAATTTGAAAATGGCCTTTTTAAGGCCTGGAAAAGTTTTGGAAACATAAGTTTACCCCCAAAAGTTTTGGAATTTATTTTTCTCACTTAATGATAACATTTAGTAATAACATCAAGGTAGATATAAAATTGATCAATAAATATTTCGTATAGAAAAGTCCCGCGCGTTCTCACGCGTGATGTGCCTAGCGTCTTGCGCATCATGCAGATCGGTTATTACAGTTATTACAGTAATATTAGATTACTATACAACATAGTGCTGGTGTATCAGTGTTAGTTTAAACAAATGTTTATTTTGTATAAAACCATAATTATCATTAGATCTCCACTGTTGTGACTTTTTACATAGTTTTATTCCTATATTTCATTCATACATTGATGTTTTAGAGGTCATGTATAGTCATGGAAACTTGCTGCCAAGCCATGGAAATTTGTTGGTTAAAATGTGTATGAACGCTGAATATAATGCTTGTTTTTCCCCCAAATGATGACTCTGTGTTTGTTCCCACAGCAAATCAGCCATCACCAGGAGCTGTTCATCCAGATGTTGAATGAGCCGGTGGGAGAGGGAGGCGACGCGCCGGAGGTTGGTGAGATGGGGGCGGCCGGGGAAGAAGGAGCACCTGTCAACTATATCCAGGTTACACCTCAGGAGAAGGAAGCCATAGAAAGGGTGAGCTTGAAGTGAATAGACGGTGTTGGCCATTTTTTTTATTTTTTGCGTTTTTATTGTTAAGCCCTTCTTTGCCATCTCCCTTTTCTTTGTCTCTCATCGTGACACCCCTGAACAGTTAAAAGCGTTGGGTTTTCCTGAAGCCCTGGTGATCCAGGCCTACTTCGCCTGCGAGAAGAACGAGAACCTGGCAGCCAACTTTCTCCTCAACCAGGGACTGGAAGACGACTGAACCGGAGCGGAGCGCTGCCTCCCTGCAACTCCCTCCCACCCTTCCCTCTTTTTCAGCTCAGCATAAAGACTGCACCCCCAAATTTTACTGTACAGCTACCAACCTCAGCTCAACACAGTGGGAGGGGAGGGGAGGGGGAGGGAGGGAAGGAGGGAGGTGGGGGTGAGGATAGGGGAGGGGAGGGGGGGTGTCAGTGGATATAGGCCTTGGAGGAATTTCAACGTACACAATCCGGGGATGTTGTGTGCAGGAAGGTCAGACAGGGATGATCAGAGGCGTGGCTGGAAAAGTGGAAGAATAACGAAATCCACGTGAATTCCAATGGAATGTGTGGGCTTCGTTAAGGGGAGATCTATAATTTGATTTTAGATGCGCTTTGTGAACATTAGGGATGGAGCAACCGGCGGGTGGGAGGGGGTGGGTGTGACACGAGTGCGTGCTCGTGTCTTGAGTGTGTGAGTACATATCTGTGTATGCCTGTGCAGATGGATACGATACAGTTAAGCTGAAAAAGTAATCAATTTTTTGCGTTCTCTAAGTTTGTTAATGCTGTAGTGCGATTTGTAAGGAAACACATTCTCCCCCCACTGCTCTCGGACGGCGTTATCACTGCGTGCAACTGCTTGTGTGTGACTCGGTGAGCCTCACGTACTTATGCCCAGGGCTGAAATTGGAAGAGATGGACTGGACCGCGCTGCCCTTTTGTACGTCTTGACATTATGTTACTTTGTGTGTTTGTCAAATTTGGAACTAAACTGACAAATCAGTATCTTGTTATTCAGTTTTCCGGGTTGTACAGCGCTCATCTGTTCTGGCTGCACAGATGGCGGCTGCTCGTCCACGCAGCCTTTGCATGCCCGCTTTGGTTATTCAAATTTTGTCTATTTTTGTCTACACTGATGGCTTCTGGTGCTAATTAACGCTAAACCTACTGTACAGGCTTATGATCCCGTATCTTTAACTTCACTAGTACACCAGTTCCCACAAAGTGTTAATACTTGAGCAGTCGGCACAACAATATTTGGAGAACCACTTAAACAATTTTATTTTGGATTATTCATGATGATGATGGATTTTTTTTTTCCCATGCAGGAATTATTTTCAGCCCTCAACGCCTTTCTCCATCGCATGACATCACAGCAGCCCCTTGTGTGTTAATGCAAGCACGTCTTACTAACACACAGTTAGAAGCAGGTTATTCCGTTGCCCTTTACATTTAGTGATTTTCAGAATATTTTGGAATATTTTAGCAATTTTTATTTCAAAGAAGGCACCAAATGATAAATGTAGCAACAAACTGTAATTACTTTGTGTCAGATATTCCCTTCATGGCCTTCTCTGCTTCAGGCACACAGAGGGAGACCATCGTGTTATTGATTGTGACGAGGGTGCACCCCAAATTTAGAGGGAGCTAAATTGACCAAGCAGAGTATTCAAATGCAGTTGGTTCGTTAAGAAAACAGAGCAGTACAACAGCTGATGAGGATATGGATGGGAGTTGGGGAGGAAAATGAAGGTATTCTGTTGCCTAATATAATCACAAGTGAATAAAATGTACGATTTGGTGGCCATATAAACGTTTCTATGGCACGCAACCACATATTTCTCATGTTGGAAGTGTCTAGAAAAGCTTTTTATAAACACCTGCACTGTTTCTCCCGTATGCTCCAAGAAAACAAGTGGGGGATACGGGAAAGAGTATGCAGTTTCCTTTTGACCGCCTGTTGTCTCCCTGATCTGGAGAAAATTGTAGTTGATAACATTTATAAATCACTCTTAATTTGTCTGAAGGCTAATAAAGCTTAGATCAACTGATGCAAAACTTAGCCCCATTATTGTTTTTGAATTTTCTGACTTTTCTTGCTTTTAGCCTTTTGTAACAAACTGGGCTTTATGTTTTTTTGCTGTGAGAGCTCGGGCTGGGAGAGTGGTGCAAGTTTGGATCCCGGCCGTCCTGTCACTTCCAGCTTTTTATGAAACACAGTCTGAAACTTTTACCCCAGTCAGAGTGAAGCGTTGAATAGTTTCCAGCGGTGCCCGCGGTTGTGAGGTCTTTATCTTCAGTTTGACTTGAGTTGCACACACCGAGCGCAGCATGTTGGTCACGGCTACAGATGTACACAAAGCTGAGGAATGAGCAGAACTGGACCAAACCTACCCTCATTACCACGCCCAGTCTTTGGAAACACAAGTTGGTTATCTGCAAGAAATTACCATATTAAAAAAACAGAATAGAGTTGAACTGCACCCCACGGAAATGGAAACTGGAAGCACTGACCTCCCTGAGTCTTGTAAGAAAATAAGAATTCATATCTGTATAAGAAAATGACCTCACAAAGGGAATTTATTCCTAAATAATCCATTCAGAAACATCAACACATAAGATTGTACTTCAACATATTTGGGTTCGGGGGGGAAAAAGCAAAACAATCATCAGATCTGCTTTTTTGCCTGTCTAACTCAATCATACAAAGAATAAGTTTGTGAGGTCTGTGAAGCAACTGCTGTCTGTACTGCGAAGGTCAGTTTTGTGGCTCTGTTAATACTTAATACCTGTCGAGGAGAAGAGAGGAAAGATTCTGATTCTGTATGTGTGAAGCCAATTTGAATGAAGGTTGTCCTACAGCATCAACATGATCTTAGACAATGCTGTGCTACATTAAATATCAGCAGTCTTTCAGGCAACTGACTCCGTTTCTTACTTGCATCATCTTAATAATCGGGCTCCCTGTGAATGTACTAAAGATTATATTTACCTGATCAAAGGTGGTCCCATTTCCTCCATTACCGCCTGGCCAACACAAAAGGTCAATTGTAATATTTAGTAGTTTTGATTACAGCAAACATTTGCTGTTGAATTATTGAGATACATTTTTCCGATGTTTTTGTAATTGACAGTTCTGCAGCGTATCCTGAAGGTTGTCATAGGGGTCAAAGTCTGAAAATATCTATCGATGAAAAACCTGGTCGTTCGGGATATTCATTTTTTTCAGCTGTGTTTTTTTTTTTTTTCGCGGGGTGGGGGTTTATTGAACCAAAATGAAGCACTACCCCCACAAAACAGGTAAGCACAACACATGATGGGAGCCATTCCTTTATCCATGGCTCTCCACATGTGACTGGATCAGGAACATCTGGACGTGTCACATGAGTCCAAGCTTCATGGAGGAGGAACTTTATCTTATTTTTTTTATATATCCTCAAATTAGTTTCAGCAATAAGCAGTACTCGAGATAAGGGGGGATGGCACAGCCCCCCCCCAAATAAAAACGGTCCAAATCACCCCGCCTGTAAAACTGCCATCCCCCCTTTCCATCCCTTATGTCATTTCATCAATGAATGTGGTTTTACTGCTATTTCAACATTTAGAGTCATCACCAGAAAAATAACTTATTTGACAATTTTCACCTGTTTCAAGTACATTTTCACTTGAAATAAGTAGGAAAATCTGCCAGTGGGACAATATTTATCTTCTTATTACAAGCAAAAAAATCTTGTTCCACTGACAGATTTTTCTATTTATTTCAAGTGAAAATCCACTCGAAACAGGTGAAAATTGTTGTTTTTTCCAGTGATGAGTCTTGTTTTAAGTGTAATGAGATTTTTTCACAAAAATGAGACATTTTAACTAGAAATAAGACAAATATTCTTGTTAAGATTTTGAGTTTTTGCAGTGATCCATTTTACTTATCCTGTGAAGGACAGAGTCATATTGATAAGTTCAGAAAACTGTTTTATGGTTGTGTTTTGATGTATTTGATGTAATCCCAGTGGATATTTAAAGCTTACAGAAGGCTGCATTTAACTGCTGCTATGTCATTCCTGCAGTATTTCTGCAGGTGTTTTGGTCACTGTTATTATATGTAATATATTATATTATTTGTAATCAGCACAAATTATCTGTCCCCATATGATCAAATCCACCATCCCCCCTGATTTTTTTTTTTACAACTCGAGTACTGGCAATAAGGTATAAGGTATGTCTTTTAAGGTTAGCAGTTTATTTGGCATAGTACGTATGGAAATACTTACCGTCATCCTCTCTGGTTGAAATTAAGCGATGGAGATCCTCAGCCACCGGAAGTGTCAGTATCTCCGGAAGTTTCATTTTTTTGCTTGGTGAAGACCAGTAATTTGATCTTTTTGAGTAAGAGCAACATGTTTTCACCGATCACTGGATGTAATATCTTGGTTGCAAAGCTTTTTATTGATAAATTGATTTAATTTAAGGATTTCCCAAACTCAGAAAGCCTTTATAAACCTGGTTTAGTAAAGAAGTTTGTTCTGTGGATGTGTACATATCAAAGGACTGCACTCGGTCTCCTGGGGTCAGACACCGAGCCCCACTTTGTCCTCCATGCATCCGCAAAGGTGCATTTCTGTCAGAATAAAACGTGTGTGAAATGAAAAATGAACATGGAGATCTTGATCTGCAAAGAGTGCTGTGTGGATGAGAGAGTGTCTCGTTTACTCCATTTTTTTGTGACAAGACACTAGATGCAAACAAACGGGCAAGCATCTTTCCACACAAGCCGATATTTCTAAGGAAAGGTCGGAGTGACAACTTAAAGGAGTTTGGAGCAATTTAAACATGAATCAATGACGTGGAACTAGTAAGAGAAAATGTATTATTAGATGAAACATTTTCTGATGAAAGTACAGTTATTTCTCCTGATCTTGTCCTCTGACTCGTTTTAAAAACATAAGCCTACTTTTATTAACGTGGTAATGTGAAGGAGGATTTCTTTGGCAGTGTTTAAAAGCCCGGCTAATTTACAGTAAGAAGAGAAGTTAAAGAACTTGGGACTTTAGAAGTAATTTCATCCATCTGGCCAAGAAATTCTGAATTTCGTCCCTTCAAAACAAAACAAAAACGATTAAGTCCCAAACTCCCCAAACTCCTGCAGCTCCTATAAACCTGATGGCCATGGGTTCTATCCACGTACCTCTTTCCAGTATCAACACAGTCTCAGTGTTGCAGCATCCACTTTGCAGACAAGTTATACCTTCTTTTTTTTTTTTCATGATCCCCAGTCACCAGTTGGTGATTCCAGTTGCTGAATCCACCAATGAACATAATGACAGGTTTGAAATGAGGAGTTTGCAGGCATAACATGAAACGGAGCCAATAGGCAGGGAATAAAGTAGGAGACAGAAATGAAGTAGATCGTTAAGTAGAACAGGTTTTTACACCTGAACCCAGACTCCCTCACTGATACGGGGACACCTGATGGACTAGTTATGGTACCAGGGGCCTCATTTATAAAAGAGTGCGTAGGATTCATACTAAAAGTGTACGTGCTCACAAAAAAATCCTGATTTATAAAACCATGTGCACGCACATCTGCACACAATGTTCCCTTTATAATCCACAGTCCAGCTGGAAGGTTGCGCACGTGAATTCGCCTCATATCTTGCCCTCTACACGCCCACTTTCTACCATAAATGGTCAATGCAAAGTACTTGATGACTGTATTTGCATATGAATGAGCCTGCTGAGCATGTGCAGCGCCACCTGCAGTCTGTTTCTGCTGTGCGTCAGGATGAATGAGACGTGTCCAGCCACCGTGCCACTAAATTTCACAGAGACCGAGATGGAGATGTTGTGGATGAGGTGGAGGACAGGAAAACCACATTACTACTCACTAACAAAAAGAAAGCGAGTGAGTGGCAGCACGTCGTTTCTGCGCTAAACGCCGTGAGTGCCACGGACAGATCTGTAGCAGAAATAAAAAATAAGTGGTGCGATCTGAAGGTGGAGGCCAAGAGAAGAGTGGCCCGGCATTTGTTCTGTCCTCAGTCACTCTCCAGTTGTCGCGGTGGGTGACGAGGAGGTTCCCGGCGTGTCCTGCACCGCGGTTGCAGCAGCAGCACCAGAGTCCTGACTGACGCTGTGCTTCACACACAGAGGGACACGATCAGCGCTATTATATTATAAGTCTGATATGTGATGACATTAAAAGTATGACATGAATCTGGCTTCATTTCACCCCCTCACCGCGTCGCCAGTTCCCCATATCTTCAAAATGTTTGTGCGCTAGGATCAAAGTTTGCGTAAAGATACGCACATTTTCCCGTTAAGTTTTTTTTTTTAAATCCCAACCTTTGCGTAGAAGGTGGCGTGCGCATCTTTCAAGCCCTGTTTTGTGCACACGCAAGCTTTATAAACGAGGCCCCTGGTCCTTTCTGGGTAGCCATCTCTTGGAGCATGTAGTTATGGGTCCACAGAAAGTGGGATCTAAAGGGAGAATGAAGCTGCATGGACGGGAGCTACTGGCCCTCGCAGGTTTAACTCCAACTCAGAGTGGAGTTTGTTGTGATCCGAAGGTAACTGGTGATCTGATGCTCGCCGTCTCCTCGGCTGGTCAATGTTTGGACCACGAGGCTGCTAGCTGTTCCCAAAGGGGACAAGATCTTACCGTTACCGTTAACATTAAGGAAGCAGCATTTGTTCCTCAGAGGGCAGTTCATTGTGATAAAGAAATGCTCCTCGCCAAAAATCCTTTAAAAGCAACTTAAGATTCCGTGGTTATAGGCTGCACTTTCAATGTAATCTGTCCTAACATTTTTATCTGCACCTTCACATTTGCATTTGAAGCCTCTTTTTCCTTCAACTGTTTGAAGTTTGCCAGCCACCTCACACCGGTCACAGCCATTTTAGCTTGGCTGACTTGGCTCACGCCAACATGTGAGGCTGGTTAATATGAACTCACATTCGTTGTGATCAAGTCTGTCCAATCATCCTCCCTTCAAGTGTCGCTACCGACACGACGGCTGAAAGTTGATACCAGGAATGAAGCTTGGCCGGAGCCCTGTGACTGGACCTGCTGCTGCTACGCCCCGCAGCCTGACATCATCAGAGGTACGGTGTCTTACAGCCCTACGACAACACCGCCACACACTCAGGTTTACTGTTCATGATGTGAAAACCAAAGTGTGTGATTCCAAAGTCCCCAGGAGGGGGTGTAGTCTGATAGCAGCCTGATGGATGGAGTTAATTATTCACTCTAAATTAATAAAAGACATAAGCACAGTTTATCCCTTTTGTAAATATAACATGACCATAACATATATATGTATACACACACTCACAGGCCACTTTGTTAGGTACACCTTGCTAGTACCGGGTTGGATCCCCTTTTACCTTTTTTACCTTCAGAACTGCCTTAATCCTTTGTGGCATCGAATCTGGAAAGATTCCTCAGAGAGTTTGGTCCATCTTAACATGACATCATCACGCAGTTGCTGCAGATTTGTTGGCTCAATGATGAGAATCTCTCGTTCCACCACAGCCCAAAGGTGCTCTATTGTATTGAGATCTGGTGACTGTGGAGAACATTTGAGTAGTGAACTCATCGTCATGTTCCAGAAACCAGTCTGAGATGATTCTTTGGCCGCGTTCAGACTGCAGGCAAATATCCGATTTTTAGCCCATCCAGATTGAAACTGGATGACTCTTTTGAAGTCTGAACAGTCCCAAACCGCATGAGATCCGATTTTTGCAAACCAGATCGAAACCACCTCCGGGAGGTAGTTTCATATCGCATTCATATCGCATTTGGGCATTTGGTTCTCAGTCTGAACAGCTCCAAACACTCAGATCGGATATGACTGTCACAGACGCTCCAAACCATCCGCCCATTTCCAGTTGTGGAGCTACTCATCCTTTCACAGAGAGCATGTACAATCTCTGATGTCACGTCAAAAACTATTATTTGTAGTTTAAGTGTTGCAAATTCACATTACAAAATGTTTTAATAGCAGAAAAAAAGACTGCATTTCCACGTACGGTCGCCGCGTACCCTACGCCGTAGGCTCTGCGTTGGTGTAACGCGGAACCATAAATCTGCCTTCAGTCGCGCTGTGAGCCTGAACCTGCAGCCCGTCGGCTCATTTGTTGTTCATTGCTGGTTCGTTTAGTTAACTCTGAGCTTTGTTGGTTGGTTTGTTAGTTTGCTGGTGGTTTTGTTCTGAACACTTTTCTCTGTTTCACATTTTGCTGGGACGCCGGGTCCCTCCGCCGAGACACAACTTTTGCGGTATGCGTTCATTGTTGTGTCTAAAAATGATGCGCAGTGCCGACCCAATCAGGAACGGTAAAGATATATATATATTTTTTTTATATATATAAAAAAATAAAATTATAAAAAAATAAAGGATTCCCATAACCTTTGATCACAGGACGCACATTTTGCCCCAAAACCAGCCTCGAGTTCCAGTAACAGAGGTCCGACGGGAGGATTAGAGTGAGATGGGGCAGTCTCAAACGATTTAAAATATTGCACGGTGTATGCCCAGCTTTACAGGTATGGAACAGCATGTGAGCTGGCTCCATATTGTTATTGTTTTTGATGTCGCAATTACATGACTTCACACAATACACGCGCTGGGTGACGCCTCCGCTCCGACGTCGTTGCTACGGCAACCCGTCAGATCAGTCAATGATGAGGCCCAGTCTGAACAGAGCCAGATCCGATTTGGACACTTGCTAAAAACAGTGTGGACAGTCAGCCCTGAAAATCGGATATGAGAAGGAATCAGATATGAATCAGATTTGCCTGCAGTCTCAACGCGGCCTTTATGACACGTCATCCTGCTGGAAGTAGCATCAGGAGATGGTCCACTGTGGTCATAAAGGGATGGACCTGGTCAGCAACAATACTCAGGTAGTGTGTGGTGTTGACATGATGGTCAACTGGTACTAATGGGCCCAAAGTGTCCCAAGAAAATATCCCCCCCACCATGACACTCCCACCACCAGCCTGAACCGTTGAGACAAGGCAGGATGGATCCATGCTTTCATGTTGTTGACGCGAAATTCTGACCCTACCATCTGAATGTTGCAGCAGAAATGGAGACTCATCAGACCAGGCAAAGTTTTCCTTCTTCTGTTGTCCAGTGTTGGTGAGTCTGTGTGAATTGTAGCCTCAGTTTCCTGTTCTTAGCTGACCGGAGTGACCCGGGGTGGTTCTGCTGCTGTAGCCCGTCCGCCTCAAGGTTCCACGTGTTGTGCGTTCAGAGATGCTCTTCTGCAGACCTCGGTTGTAACGAGTTTGAGTTACTGTTACCTCTCTATTAGCTCCAACCAGTCTGACCTCTGACCTCTGGCACCAACAAGGCATTTGCGCCCACAGAACCGCTCACTGGATATTTTCTCTTTTTCCGACCATTCTCTATAAACCCTAGAGATGGTTGTGCGTGAAAATCCCATTAGATCAGCAGTTTCTGAAATACTCAGACCAGCCTGTCTGGCACCAACAACCAGGCCACGTTCAAAGTCACTTAAATGACCTTTCTTCCCTGTTCTGATGCTGGTTTGAACTGCAGCAGATTGTCTTGACCATATACAGTATACATGCCTAAATGCACTGAGTTGCTGCCATGTGATTGGTGTACCTAATAAAATGGCCAGTGAGTGTAGTTATGTATGTGTGTATATATTATTTTTTTCTACTTGGTCAAAGATGGCAGTTTATTCTTTGTGTTGGGCAACAATATGTTAAATGGTGACGCTGTTAAGTAAAAAAAATACACAAGAAACATTTCATACTGTTTCTGTTGAACGGAATGAACTCCTTTTGGCGTGAACCCGGACCAGGAGGACTGTTTTAATAACGATGCACACAGGAAGCATTTTATAGTGGGATGACTTCTTCCACTCAGCAACTAACTGAAACAGTTTTCAGTTTTTTTGTGATGTGAACTTCTTTTTCTTTTCTCCATGAGTAAAATTAGAATTAGGGGTGCAACAAGCAGTAATTGTAGGATAGCAAAACGCAGAACAACATTTGGACAGTCATCCTTCTCAGTAATAGGTACCAAATTATGGAATACACTGAACCTGAAATCTAAATATTGACAAAGCTCAAGGTTTTTAGCACACAAGTAAAACAATGGCTGAAACTGAAACAAGCTTGTGAACATTGACTTTAACATACTGTACCACTGTATTATTTTAGTTTTCTGTTCTTATCTGGTTTGTGTTTTTGCTTCTTGTCTTTGTATTGTCTTTATTCTGTTTTGCATGTTTCACATTTTAATGGTTTTGTACTGTTTTAAATCTGCTTTCGAATTCTAAGTAAAGGCCTAACCAGGGACAGGGGTTGTAAATTAGCCCTGGCTAGAAACCTGTATGTACGACATCTGTTTTGGATTTTTTATGAAATAATGTTTGATACATTTGTCCCTGTTCAATAAACATAATAATAATAATAATAATAATAATAATAATAATAATAATAATAATAATAATAATAATAATAATAATAATAATAATAATAATAATAATAATAATAATAATAATAATAATAATAAATAGTGGTGTAATTTTCCCACCACTGCTGTTTAGCAAACAATGAAAAATGATCATAATCAGAGCCAACAATGAATGGATACAGTCAAGAACATCCTTTTATTCAATCAAGTAAAGGCATTGCTCTTTTCAAACTGTTTTTTAATCATTATTATGGAAAAGAAACTGTAATAACAACATGCATTTCACCATGGGCTCTGGGAGGAGCATCTGAGGATGGGACACATTTCTGTAGGGAGGGGGGGAGGAGGGAGGGAGGTGGGCAGGGTGACAGGCCAGAGGTGAGAGTGGCCACTGGGGGCTAAATCACTAATCACAGCCCAGTGTCCTACCAAATATGTAAGAAACAAACCAAGCAAAACTAAAAAAAAAAGAAAAAAAAAAGAAAAAAGAAACGGTGGGCGGTCGGGCCACAGGGGTCGGGCTCTTCGAGCAGTGCAGGGGCACGTTCTGCAGACACCCTCCTTCACGACAAACGTGGGCACGTATGCACACAGACGCTCTCTCTGAGCGGGTTCCTCAGCATTTCTAGACTGGAGTAACAACACTGCTGCTGGGGAACAAGGTGAAGAAAAGCTTCGCCTCGTTTCTGTTGCTCAGCAGTCAGGATTTCAGAGGTTTTAGAACCGCATAAACCTGGTCATCACACACCGGGAAGATATTCTGCAATATTTGTGCTGATCGTGTAAAATCCAAGCCTTTTTAGGCTCCCTGGCTTTAAGGTGCTTAGAGTCGGTTTTTCCGTTGACATATTTTTTTTTAAATAGTTGGTCTCAGTTCGGCACTGCGAGGATGCTTAACAGGTGCAGAGACTTCACCGCTGCTTATGGTTGTGCAGTAAAAACCACAAAATGATCAAAAAGTATATTCCGAATTGAACTAAAACAATGATTAGGAAGCCGTGCGTTCCCGTTAGTGATTTTCATCTCTCAACCGGGGCTGGTTTGTGCCCCGCCTGCTTCCGGAGGGTGAAGCCGGCCCTCCCACCGGCCCCTGATCTCAGCCCAGCCCAGAGCCCTGTGGTGTCACTTGTTCACTTACATTAGCTGTTGAATGGAGAAGCTGGAGAAGATGGGTATGGTAATACAATGTGAAGCATACAGACGAGAATAACATGTGAGCTAACTGCATTCTGCTCAGACCGAAAAAAAGAAAAAGAAAGAAAAAGAAAAAGAAGAAAAAAAAGTCTGCGTAATCTTTTTTTTTTTTTTTTTTTTCTTTTTAAACCCCACCATTCAGAGAAAGGGAGAAAAAGGGGGGGAGGGGGGAGAAGAGGGAGAAGGTTATGTGGCTACATACTACTCCAGTGTCCAAGATAGACAGACGACATGATACAGAGGAAGAAAAACAAGACTTTTTTTTTCTTTTTTTCAGATTTTCATAATTATTGAACAATAAAAGGAGGAACTTAATCACACCAATTTCCTTTAGTACTATGTATACTGCTTCAAAAAGCTCGAACAGGAAGAGAAAGATATAGAGGCATGAAGGAGGGGAGTTTTTCTCTTTTGACATGGGCACTCAGGATTACAAGATGGAATCTGTGAACAAAAGGCACTTTTTAGGGACAACTTTTAAAGATGCTCTGGGTCTATAACACTACGTCACCAAACAAATATTTATAATCATTTACAGCTGGTGTATGTGAGGGTTTCAGGGCTTGGGGGTGGGTGTATGCGAGTAGGGGTGGGGTTCATGGGCGTTGACAGAACCCTTCAGACCAGACCGAGGCTGCTCTTGACAAAAGTCAACTTTTGCAACCGATTTCAAATAAAATCCCGCCACACACTATAATGTGTTCGTGAGTATTTTTTTTTTTTTTTTTAAATGATGATTTTTTTTTTTTATTTTTATTATTCACTTAATTATTTATTTGTTTGTTGCTTTCTTGTAGAAACTGGAATCCATACTTGTGCATCTCCCAAAATTGGGGAAGAATTTGTCTTTGTCCCACGTCAAGATCACACGTGTGAGACGCAACATGGTAACATGAAAATGTGCATTTTACTTGATTTTAGAAGTTAGGGGGAAGAAAAATGCCTTTTGTTACAACCTTATTGAACAACAACCTTTGTTGACCCCCCTCCCCTCCCCCCTCCCGTAAATACAATAAGAGAAATAGATTAATGCATGTTTTCCTTATTATCATTTATGTATAATAGAGACTGAATGTACTTTACTCTTCATGAAAGCACCAGTTTTCATGGTTATATATATCTTTTGAGTTGCAAAATTGTTCCTTCAGCCCTCCCACATTTTTGAAAATAAATCGATAGAAATGATATTTTTTCTTAAAAAAGTGATAAAAGAAAAAAACAAAAAAAGGTAATTCAGCACAATGTCCCCCAAACATTTTTTTTTTCATTTTTTTTTTTTTTTTTTCTCTCGCCGCCCGTATATTTAGAGTCCCGGAGCACGTGGACTTGGAAACAGACAAACAAACAAAGAAAAAAAAAAGGAAGAGGCATTCCCCTCTTATCGCACGACACCCTCAATCTCTAGCAAAAACAATTCCTCTACCAAGGCATTGCACATGGCTCAATCAACATACATCATTTAGTTTCAAGAACAATACTTCCCATTAAAACAATAAAGAAAACATCAAAATCTAATCTGCCTTTTTATTTCAAAATCCACAACTAATTTATCATTACTCATTGTCTATGTCTCTATTGTGTGTGTTTGCGATGGATTTACTTTCACTGCCGTCCTTTAATGCGAGTATGAGATCAGACGCTCTCACTTGAGCTCAAATCAACAATTTTGAGATGGATCCGATGACTGTGTGACGTAAGCCATGCTGCAAAAAATAACTAGACTGCCACAGAGCTTATCTTGCAAATAAAAAAAAGTATATGTATATATATATATAAATATATATATATATATGAATATATATATATGTATTATATATAAAGATGCTTGTGATTTCCTAGTGAGCTGTCAACATCTCCCCACCCCTCCTGACATTTTCTTTTTTTTTACCATTCACTATAGCTTATATATGAGAAAAAGAACCTGAATTCATGTTTGACAAATTGCATAATGGGAATACAGAGGCACTTCCATAGATTAGAAAATAAATCACCTTAGCCATTATTGACGTGTCGGTCAGCAGATCTACTTCTCTCTATGAAACTGATCAGATGGTTTCCACTCGCTTGGCTACGGCGAGTTTCCCTGCAGCGAAGAACAACGGCCAGGCAGTCCAGTTATTTTTATAAGCTCGGATGGATGATTGGAGTCAGTAATAGGAGAGAATAGGCTGAATCACGCTGAATGTGTGTGGACTATCTCTAGATAAAATCATTGAAAGCGTTGAAAAGGCCTCCTCAGATTGTCTTTTTTTTTTTTTTCCTTTTTGCTTATTGATTTTTTTAAGACTTTATCATGTACATGGGCTGTATTTGCATTAATACTGAGTGGTCTTCACATGTCTGTTTTAAGAAGTCACAATCTGTGCTCGAAAATTGTGTTTTCATCCCATTAGCATGTCCAGTCGTTTGAAATACTAATAAGGTGGGCCGATCTACTGTAATGCTTTATAGAGAGAGAAAAAAAGACTCATAAGGTTGGCTGGCATGATTGTATTAGTGCAGTTGTTTTATCTACAAGGGCTTTTCTATTCACAATAGCTCGGGGGAGTGCTGGTGCGTGTACGTGTCGGGGGATTACAGTGACAAGCAATGCCTTTTTACTGTATCTTGTGCACCAATAAAAAAAATGGGCATACATGTGATGCTGTGACTGTCGGCCTTGGAGGCCCTAACCCCCGTCCCCTTTCCAAAAACAGCCGGATATGTCACATATTAATTTTGCTCCTCAGTGTGGCCGCGTCAGCTCTTGGAGCGGCGGCCCGTCTGGGAGTGTAAACAACTGGGTAAACTTATGGGAGACGGAAAGAAGAGCTACTTTGTCTTTTTTTTGTCTGTTTTTACTCTGGGTCCCATCTTCAGCAACCTCCCCCCCCCCTTGTTTTTCCATCGTTCATATATCACCATAACCAATAAGCCTTTCCGCTAGACCTGGATCTAAAAGTAGATGCTGATTAATATGGTTACTGTTGTTATGTGGTTTAACATGTCTGTCACTAGAAAAACAAGCTTCCTGTGATTGTCTTTTTCCTCACACCGCGAACACGTTAACCAATGACAATGCGTAGTTAAATTTAGGAAAATTAGGCTTGTTCTTTCGGCTGATTGTTTGTAAAAGAATCTCAGCAAACAAACACGTGTCTGAGCTGACGTGAAGTCGTAGCCGGCGGTCAGTTAGATCACTGCAACGCTGGGAGCAGGGAGTCGGATGATAGCACGGTGCCGTCAAAGGCCACTCTCCCATAATGTGAATCAAACTGAAGATGCAGCCGTGGCGCCAACGCTAAACTGTTTCTAAGCTGTGGGTGTCATCACCGGGTTGGAAATGTGGAGCCAGTGTGGACGGTGCTACCTCCAAACCCTCTCCGGCCAATCAAAAAGCAGACTTTTCTCTCATAGTATAGAAGTTGAGCCATTTTTTTCTCCCACAGTCATTAAGATGTGATTAGGGCAACTCATTTTTATGAGTTGTGCTTTTGGTCAATTTGAAATAGAAATTAGTTTTTCCTTTTTTTTCTTCCCAGATCAGGGTTTAAGTTACCCTCCAGCTGAACCATCTGGCCTCATTATGTCACTTGTGGCTGGGAAAAAAAAGGGCCCAAGGCTCAAAAATGGTAGTTGACAAACCAGCGGGGTTATTTGGTGGTAACCACTTCCACCTCTTGTGTACAGCTTTTAACCAAACACAGATGATGATGACTAAAACTCACAAGACGGTCCAAGAGATGACCGTAATTATCTTTTTGTTGAACTACAACCTCATCCAGGGTGGCGACACGCACGCACATGTGCATGTGCATGTTCTGCGTGGGCACATCTGTAATGTAAAAGCTATATTTTCTTTACCCAAAGTTGTCAAATCTTTCCATTCTAATAATGTTTGTTACCTCACACTAATTTTTTTATCAAAACAAGTCACAAATCCAGCCTTTTGTTCTATGATAATACAAAGATGTTTTAACGTATAAACGCCCACAAAAACTCCAAAAAAGTGACCAGCTGCTAGCTTCCAGTCCCCTAAAATGGTTTTTTACAACTTAGTTTTTTTGTTGCTGTTGTTTTTTTGTGTGGCATTCACATACAAAATATAATACACATGTTTACCTAGCTAATAACTAACCAGCTGTTCTCTGTAGCTTCATGGGTGGTATCAATCTCCACATCTCAAACAAGCAAATATGCACATTTCTACATTTTTGCAAGCACTACTTTATCCAGATTAGCCAACCATTCTGTCTACACATGCTGCTCCTTACTGTGTTTCTCGTTAAGGTGCTGTCATTCAATACAAATAATTATAAAATAGTACAAATCCAAAAAGAGTAAATTCAAATGAGAGAACACACAAGGTAAAATCTTCCATAGTTCATCTATGGGGATGAGAGGGCAAAATGGGGGAAACCAATAGTTGCTGCCTATGGGGGTGAAAGTGTCAGTTATCTTACAGCGACGCTGCGATCGTGTGCACGATGTTGGGATAGCTAACCGAGGCAGAGGGAGTTCACTGGGCTTACCGTGTGTGAAACAAAAACATAGTAATGCAACATCACCACCTATAAATACTACAATGTAAATAGTGAGACTGCAGATGTCTGTGTGCGCCTTTTTTTTTTGCGCACACTGATGTCATCATGGCACAGACTGTGTTACCAGTATGAGCGAGGGGGGAACGTGAGAACGAGTGGAAGTCAGTGATGGGCTAAAATGAACAACGGGGCTGGAGAACACCCGAAGGCGTCTTGCACCTTGGTTTGTTTCCTGTGTGGAGGATTTAATAGGAAAGAGCAGTAATCCATGCCTTGACGATAAATAGTGCACATTCTTAAGATTAGTGTTAACTGATTCAGCGTGTAGTGCAAACTTTGTTTGATATATTTTGGCATGGTCTCTCACTCAATACTAATAGGCTTTGAAAAATTGATGGTCATTTCCCAATTTTTGTTGCTGTTTTTGACTGATGGCAGACATTCGACTGCGTTTTACACCTGAAATTGATTGATTGGTCGATTCATTGTGGGCTATGCTTTTCGTGGTTGAACCTGTATTTGCTGGACAGCTGATTTTCTTCGCCATTTCTTGCACAATACATCCTTACAAAGAAAGAGAGTCCGACTGCTTTAGCATCCTTGTGTTTCTCTTCGCTGCTGCGCCGCGCTGCGCCGGATCGGCGGTGTGAGGAGGCATGCTCGCTGCTGTTCCTTTCACCCCCATTCCTCATCCTAGCATCCTCTTGTCCATCCATTCATTTTTCCATCCATCCATCCGTCCATCTTTGCTCAGATTGGGTCCTCCTCTCTGTGGATAAGTCTGGAGCTCCACTGAAAGCGTCATGGTGCTGTCATTTCCCGCGTTGCTTGGTTACATTTTGCATCAGGTGAGGTGTACTGTCAGGGCCGGTCGGTGAGTTGTTTGGAGGACAATTAGAATCCTGCAGGTTGTTTCTCTGCTTTTTTTTTTTTTTTTTGCTTTTTTTTTCATTTCGGGTTGTAAAGAAAGAATTCTACTTGCTGGTTTGCGCACAGATCTTGTCAGAGGAACCAAGACTGAAAAAGAAGAAGAAGTGAAGAGGGGGGTGTGATTACGTTAGTTTCAAAACTATTGAAATACATTTAAATACGTGGCTTAATGTGGATTAAACCATAACAACACTTTCTCAAGTGATTACAAGCCAGGTTTTTCTCTCTGTGGTTTTAAATTCAATGATTCTTGTAGCTTGGTTTAGATCAGGGGTGTCAAATGTGCGGCCCGTGGGACGCATGCGGCCCGAGAGAGATTTTCATGCGGCCCGCGAGAAGTTTCCAACGCAAAAAACTGAAATGTTAATTTACTAAAAAGGAAGGCATAAATAATTGCCATGAATCGCAGCATATCTGATAATATATTTCTTCTACAAATCCATCGTTATTCCACAAAGAGAGCAGTTTTCGAAATTTTCTTTGTTTTCTAGAATGCATTTGCTGATTTTATTTCTTTGTAGATGGTCGTTTATTTTTATTAACTGACTACTATTATATATTTTCGCAGGAAAAATATCACTGCTAAAAAAGATGATAGAAGATATTTATTCGGAGAATTTCAGTTTTGAATACGAGGATAGCGACAAAGTAAAACAGTTAAAAGAGAAGTGCTGACTTTTCGGCACACTGGCGTAAATATCCGCGCCAATTGTACTGGAAAAATCTCTAAATCACAAAGAAACACTCTCGGATGTAATAAGAACATTTGAAAAAAGCGAAATATAAAAAAACATACTTGTTTCTGTTTATCTTTGTAAAATGATATTAAAAGTATCTTACATCATTTGAAAAAAAATGAGAAATTTCAAGAAAAGATCCTGAAGAAATACATTTTACATAATTAGAGTGTAAACAAAGTGCATATTTCCTTTAAAATTAACTAAACTGATATTGAATTAGAAAGCAATAGTAAAAAAAAAAAGAATTAGAAAAAAAAATTTCGCACTGTTTTTGTTATTTTGAACCTGCGGCCCGCGAGAAAAAAAATTGGTCAAATCCGGCCCGCCAAGCAAAATGAGTTTGACACCCCTGGTTTAGATGGACATGAGTTATTTCTGAGTCCTAGAGCTTCTCATCTTTGATAACAAGCCAGAATTACCATCCTGTGCAAATGAATGTACAAAGAGAAGTTCACTGTGGTTTTTTCCGTTCATACCACTTCCTAGATAAGATTCCTCTCTGGACGACAGTATTAGTATCAAACTAATTAAAGGAAAAAATCAAAATCAGAGCTGATTTTAAACTGACGTAAAAAGCCTTCTACGCAGAAAGCTGTGAGACGGCGCTACGGGGCAACACTTCTTAAGCTAAATACTTTAATAATAAATGAGAAGTTTCCCTGTGAATAACACACCAGTGAACTCTAGAGAATCAGCGAAGTTATCTCCCTCAGAATCACTGAATATCTTCTGACATTTTGCTCAGCTGGGTTCAGTTGTGCACGGTGAATACCATTCCTGCGCTTGTGTTATTTCTTGCCAGAAACTGATCTATTAAATAAATAAGGAGGTATTCTGATAGGGTCTGAAATGCTTGTCTGATGGAGCGATTGCCACCTGTGGGGCTGGAGGAGCAGGATAATTAAAAAAGAACGGGTGTAAAACCGTCAAAACATCTCTTGGTTTTGGCCTTTATAGAAGCTTGTGAGTGACAGAACTTAAACTCAGCCTTGAATTTGGCCCAAACAGTAAATGGCTCATGATGATCCTGCAGCAGCGGGGGGATAACAGTCTGGCGCTCCCTGTTACTGACGCTATCTCCGTGTCAGGTGCCTCCTACTCAGCATGGGCGGGGAGCAGAACTGGGCCATCGCCGCTGCTGTTGGCTGCCCTCTTTGGCCTGCAGGATCTGGCCCCGCGGGCTGGCGCGCCAACATTGTACAAGTCGAGCCTTGGAAACTACTCTGTGCCTCCAGGGAAGCAGCCTTTTGTTTGGTTTGGTTCTAACAGGTCACATGAATACCACCCCTCCCCCCTCCGCCTGCTTCCTGCCCTTCTCAGCTAACCCACTCCCCTGGGCACCGTCCCAGCAGGCCTTGGGCATTGTAACTTCTGCCTTCTTAGTTACTCTGTCTCCTTTTTCTGTGTATGCTCCTACAAACACACACAATCCATCTATCTCCCCGTGTACACTCCCACTAAATCCTTGGCAGCAGACAGTGACCACCCTCTTTTCTTTCCTGGCCCCCTCTCGAGCGGCCCTGTCTCAAATTCAAGATCAACTGGCTATGACATCATGTCTGGTTGCTGGGGGTAACGAGACAGTCCTGGACACGACTTCTATATGGGCCAAAACTCCGTTTCCATGCATTTCCCCTCTTTGCCTGCAACGGTTGGTATCGTGTTTCCTCCCTGTCGTGGCTGTGGCGCGTTGCGTTTGCCACTAGAGGGCGAAACAAGCCCGCTGCTGCCAGACGGAGCCTCCCGGCCTGACCTCCAGTTACCACCAAGACCTTCCTGACAAGCTCCCGACTACGTCATTGCACGAAGTGCTTTTTTTTTCTTTTTGTCACTGTAGAGATAAATGTGTGTTTTGGTTTTGCCTCGAAGTAAAACCAACTGTTTTTGCAGAATATCACTATTGCAGGTTGCTGCAATAGTTGTTGAGTATCTTTGCAGTGTACTTCCAAACATGCACTTTATCTCTGTTAATATAGCAGGAAAAACTAACGAGCAGAGGGAGATAGGACTGAAATGATAACAACGTAAACGTTAGCGAAGGGTTGGCGTGAAACAAATAAAGGCGCACATTCAGAAAGGGAGACAAAGCAAGCGAATGGTAGGAAGAGAAATGAGGGAGGGGATCTTCAGAGACGTTTCAGATGGTTTCCATGTGTGCAGGAATGGTGCTGAGCTGGATCCAGGCGGGTGTGGTTGGACACTAATGAGAAAAGTGCTAGTGGTAATGGAGGAGACCCGTGAACGAGTCACAGAGTGGCGAAGGGGAGGAACGAGGAAGGGAAAAGAGAGGGAAAGTAAATAGAAGAAACCCAATACAACGGAGAAAAAGCAAGTAAAGTTATGCTGAGTTAAATAGATGATGAAGTAGAAAAGCAGGGGATTGCATGGAGCAAGGAGAGGAAAGGTAGAAAGGGAGGGGGGGAGAAGGCCTCCTGCCTTCAGGGCGGGTTCCATACGCGCCAAATAAACAGTTGAGCGCATATGGTAAACCACAGACGTACAGTAAAATACAGATGTATAAATGCACACACTGATGGTGCATTGTGGGTCGGAGGGTGAGTGGAGAAAAACCAGCAGCGACAGGACAAGAAGCTCCTCCACCCACACCGTTAGTAAGCCACGCAAGCCCAGCTTCCAGCTATATATCTGTCCGGCCTCCATCCTTACCTGCGTCTGCTGCGGGATGTTCAGAAAGTTGTTGTCCCGTGATCCGATGCCGACAAACCTGTTGGAAGCTGTGGCGCCTGGCGTGGAGTATGCTACGGAAACAGAACAACGACACGCAGCGTCAGTGAGCGTTCAGGCAACAATCGCTGCAACTTCTCCAGGAGTCTTCCAGGCAAGGCTGGACGTGGCAGCACAAAGCTGGCACACACTACTTGATGACAGTCGTATAAGAGGCCTGACACTACTCTCATGTCTGCACAGCAAATAGGACACTCATGCATCCTGTTATCTTAGACAAGCGTAAAAGAAAAGGCCCAAAACCAGCCTGGTCCTATCCCCTACACTGCAAAAACTCAAAATCTTACCAGGAATATGTCTTATTTCTAGTTAAAATGTCTCATTTTTAGTCAAAAAATCTCATTACACTTAAAACAAGAGTCATTACCAGAAAAATAACTTGTTATTTGACAATTTTCACCTGTTTCAAGTACATTTTCACTTGAAATAGGTAGAAAAATCTGCCAGTGGGACAAGATTTATCATCTTATTACAAGCAAAAAAATCTTGTTCCACTGGCAGATTTTTCTACTTATTTTAAGTGAAAATCTACTTGAAACAGGTGAAAATTGTTGTTTTTTTTCAGTGATGAGTCTTGTTTTAAGTGTAATGAGATTTTTTTGACTAAAAATGAGACATTTTAACTAGAAATAAGACAAATATTCTTGTTAAGATTGTATAAGCCGATGGACTCACACTTCTAAAACATTTCAATTCACTTTGCTCTGCTAGTCATGCTAATATGTGCAACAACTGGGATGCATGAGCATCGTCAGCCCTGCACGCAGGACCACGGGATTGTGGATGCTTGGCACAGGTTTACGGGTATAAATAGATCTAGATCAAAGGCTAAAGAAAAGAAAAGCAAGGCATCCCTCTGGTTGACAGCCTTGACTCCTTTTTATATTTAATCCTGTTTTATTTGTATTTAAATTGAAAAAAGAAAGTGCACATGCTCATCTGGTATTACAAGAGCAAAGTCCTCTGCGTGGATTTAAAAAGACGACACAAATACTTACACAAACTAACCCACAAGGTGGTGAAAACAACACATAAACAATCCAACTGTGGGTTCTTACAGCTTTACAATTAAAGAAATCCATGTACATAAAATTGTATATAACAGACTGTCCATTTAAGCATAAAATAGTACTGAAAATGCACGGAGAACAAGTATGTGGCCGCGTCAGTCCCAGATTTGAAAGTCATTTAACAGTAAATACAATACTATGTTAATGTTGATGTAATAAGTACTCGCTGCTCAGCTACTTTACTCTGTACTTGGTGCAAGGCTACGCTGGCTGTTACTGTGTTATCCTTCATGCACACGTAGGAGTTGAACCAATATTCCTCTCTGAGTTTGGGGATTATTATTGTTATTATCTGGAGTTCTGAATGAGGAAAGCAGATATTTCCATTCATACGACGACAACACACAGGGAACATCGCTGAACTCTCTTCTTCTCCATAATCTAGGATGAACTCTGCTGGAAACTGATGGAGCACATCAGAACCGCCACACTCAGGATCAGTCAGGGACGCGTCAACATCTCTGACAAATTTAGGGCAGTTTGAGGTAGCTACCCCACGGACTCCAGAATTTGAATGTCGACGAGGGAACCGGGGGAAACTTTAAGCACATTTGAGCGTATGTGGGTCTGTTTGATTACAGAAAAAGTAGGAAGGACAGGAATGAGAGAAAGGAGGAAGATACAGTATACATCCACGTGTTTTTCTAAGAATTGGAATAACATACAGAAGACATAAAGACTTTCAGACGCTGACTGGGGAACAAAATGAAAACACTAACTCTGAAGGAACGCTAAAAACAAACAAAAAATAAAGAAGTGCTCCATCCAGTGCCCCTCAAATGTATCTCTGACATCATTGGCTTATTACCATAAATGCACACCCCTATTCTATTCTTCCTCTCTTACACTCACCCATCAAAAATATCCAACTAAACGGTTCAAATCAGCCAAAAAATAAAGAAATGAAAAAAAAGTTTAGAAGAAAAATCTAAATTCCACCAATGGCCCAGTTTCTGCTTTGGAGTCCATATCATTTAACTGCCCTAAATTTGTGGCGCTCCCAAGTCAGCGTCAATGAATATTCAAAGCCTCCCAAGGTTAGGCTGATGAGTCCGGTGGGGGGAGGAAGGCACGGCTGTAGAAGGACCAGAAGTAGTGGGGGCCGTTTCCACGGCACCACACGGCAGCTCGCCACTTCAACTCTCGGGGCCGAATGAGGAACCATGTTGCGACCCGCAGAGGTCCAGAATGACGGACCAGCGGACCTTCGGGGGCCCCCCGCTCTACTTTAACGTGCTCATGAGTCCACATGCGGGGCTTTTCTGCAGCCTTTTCGGGTGGGGGAAAAGGGAAATGTGATGCTGGAGACAGAATGATTGCACAAAGTCGGAGGAGGATAATGACAAGGGTCTTTTTTCACTGGAAAGGGGTGAGGTTTTTCTGTAGTTTTTTTTTTTTTGTTTTTTTTTGTTTTAATGTTGGTTTTGTTTTGAAAATGGTCTCTGTGGGGTCACTTACACGGAGATGCGGGCGAGGAGAGTCCGCCGTCAGGGGGCGTGCTGTTGGGTTTAGAGTCGGGCATGGGGAGGGGCACTGGGCGGGCCACTGGGGGAGGTGGAGGCAGCAAGAAGGAGCCTGGCATTTTGCTCTGGCCACTCCCGTTTGGCTGCAGACAACACAAATAGGGTCAGGAGGGCGACATGTGACAATCCGCAGACACGGAATGGAAACAGGACGCAGCTCGAACAAGGCTGGGTCCAAAATAAATATCCATGACAGAGGGAGAAGGCGGGGAGCAAATGGCGGAAGGAAATAGTGGTGGGGATGGGAAACAACAACTGAAGAAATGATGTATGTGGGAGGTATCTGTCATGGAGGTGTAAGAAATAATCACCACAAGGATTGATTGGGGAGTGGGACCCGGAGCAGGAGCCGGAGGCTCCACAGGGGTGGTCTGTGCCGGGTGAAGGGAGTGTGGAGGGGGGGTAGTGAGCGAATCATTGGACTGGGTTCATCCAGCAGATGGCAAGAAATCAAAACCAATGGGAGAAGACTCATCTACACAATCACAACACCACCAACGATACCAGCACCAAACAGCCAAACTCCAACTAAAACTGGAACAGCTAGAGATGAGAACAGAAACACGATGACACAACACAGCGGATGTGCTGGACTGAGGTGTGCTGAGACTGGATCACTCTTATGCTGATGGGTGTTACTGCTAAGGGGTTGGGTGGAGCAAAAATCAAAACAAAAAGAGAGGGTGTGGGGAACGCTGGGGTCTGAAACGACACAGCAAAATGACATCGACAAAGACAGTACAAAGATATCTGGAGCAGCTGACTATGTGAGGTGCTTGTCCCTGCGAGGCGTTAGTCTGACTGATGTAGCTGGACGCCGCGTACCGCAGGAACTTAACACAATCACAGCTGTGTAACGCTTAATCACTGCAGTATCTGCCTACATATGCTTCTAAAATGGGTGGCAAACAGAGTAAATTAAGACAATAGTGAAATGGGAAATTTGACCACTACGTGATGTTAGATTTTAAATACCTTAAATGGAACTCAACTCTTAGCAATTTTTTGCAGCTTGCAGGTTGTGCATCTCTCTCTCTCTCTCTCTCTCTCTCTCTCTCTCTCTCTCTCTCTCTCTCTCTCTCTCTCTCTCTCTCTCTCTCTCTCTCTCTCTCTCTCTCTCTCTCTCTATATATATATATATATATATATATATATATATATATATATATACATACATACATACAGGACTGTCTCAGAAAATTAGAATATTGTGATAAAGTTCTTTATTTTCTGTAATGCAATTAAAAAAACAAAAATGTCATACATTCTGGATTCATTACAAATCAACTGAAATATTGCAAGCCTTTTATTATTTTAATATTGCTGATTATGGCTTACAGTTTAAGATTAAGATTCCCAGAATATTCTAATTTTTTGAGATAGGATATTTGAGTTTTCCTAAACTGTAAGCCATGATCAGCAATATTAAAATAATAAAAGGCTTGCAATATTTCAGTTGATTTGTAATGAATCCAGAATGTATGACATTTTTGTTTTTGTAATTGCATTACAGAAAATCACAATATTCTAATTTTCTGAGACAGTCCTGTATATATACATACATGCATACTAGACTAGCATACTAGAAACCATTCATTTGTATGCTTGAGAAGAAAATATATTTTTTTTAAAGTTAGAGGTCATGTAGTTTTTTTTCTGTGAACTGTGTTTTTTTTAATGTAATTGCTACAATAGTGGTTAAATTTCACACTTAAGTATGCAGTTGTTTGTAAAAATGCTGATTGTTTTACCCTTTTTTTCTATGCTCATATTTTCCCACTAATATTCTGCATTTTCTAATTTTTGGGGATAATTAATTCATCATAGCTTGATATATTATTCTTCAAGACACATGTAAAGTGGTTGCAAGGTGGGACACGTCTGCATGCTTCTCTGTGTTCAAAGCAACTCATTTCCTTCCTCGTGGCCTTACCTGTCCAGCGGCCTGCCCCGACCCGTCAGCACAGACAAACTGCACAAATTCCTTCAAGGGATCCTGTCCAGGGTGGTGATGGTAGCGGATGGTTGGGTGGGTGAAGTAGGGGCTAGACTGCTGGATAATGGAGGGGGACGGGAAGTGCAGAGCCGAGGCTGAGGCACGGGGGCTCCCTGCAAACACATATTTGTATTGGATGAAACACAGGCAGAGGAAGGTGGAAACTGCGAGATGAATTAGGCAGTTAATGAATGAAGAAGGAACATCACAGCTAGAAACAATTAAGGATTTTCCCCCCATCAAACTCTCATTTCAAGGTAATCGGTTTTATGGACATCACATCTGTAGTTCAATCTTCCTCTAAATCCCTCACAGGGAGGAGTTTAGACGCACATGATCTGTATATAAACACATTCACAGACATTACTGAGACTGCACAAAAAACCTTCAACTTAAAAAAATCTCAATAGATACAATCATTCAAGTTAAGACATTCAACTTCAAATATACTTAAAAATGTTTAAGTACCGCCTTAAATGAGCAATCATTAATGCCTTCACGGCTGTGTGCTGTTCTGAGTGTGTTTATTTGGTGTTAATGAACTTTGGCATTTGCATGGTTGAGCTGTTTTTTCTTTCCAATTATGGTATTTTGTATGAACACTGAATTTGAACATCTGGAAATGTGTGTGTGTGTGTGTGTGTGTGTGTGTGTGTGTGTGTGTGTGTGTGTGTGTGTGTGTGTGTGTGTGTGTGTGTGTGTGTGTGTGTGTGTGTGTGTGTGTGTGTGTGTGTGTGTGTGTGTGCGTGTGTGTGTGTGTGTAACACGTATGCAGATGCAAAACCTATTCTGCTGCTGATAATCTTTATTAATATTTGCATTTTGTCTTTTGTTTGCTCTATAAGAGCAGAATAAAAGGGAAAGTATCACCAAACAGACAGAATCTAAAGAGTGTAGACTGGTAAAGGGGATCAGGGGGTTGAGCTCACCCACACCAGTCACAAGTGAGACTTACGCCCGTTAGTAGTCTGTTCTCTCTTAGCTCCGCCAGTCTAATGCCAACCCCATCCCATACACCCATACTGAGCCCCCGCTCATGTTGGCCCACCAATGCTCTTTGGGCTTGAATGTATGGCTTGAATCCCATACATTGTGAGCGTGTACTTGATGGAGCTGCCAACCCTGCAGCGTCCACTCCCCGCCAGTCAGGGAGCCCAGCAGCACCGCGCTCCCCCGCCTGGCTGCCTCCTCCCAAGTAGGGGTGGGCAAAAATATTGATACGGCAATATATCGCGATACATAGTCTCCCGATACGATATCTATATTCAATGTATGTATCGCGATATATTGCCGTATCAATATTTTTGCCCACCCCTACACTTTATTTTGTGATTTCAGTGTGGGTGAGACACTGCATTTTATTTTTGTCATTTGAAGTCAGGGGCAAGTAGCTGTACTGTATTTTTGTGATTTCAATTTCAGTGTGGGTGAGACACTGCACTTTATTTTGAGTATTTTGTATCTAAGAATAATGCACACACTGCACTTTTCATTGTGTTTCAGTGTGTTTTTTCATGCAAATATGTTGCTTAATTAAAATGGAAAGTTTGAATTACATTGTTTTGACTCAGTCTGTCCAATGCATTATCACTATCATCTGATGTACATATATACAACTTGGATTTTAAGATGTGTAATGCATTTTAAAATTTTTCGGTGAACTATGTAGAATACCGCGATATATCGCGATATATCGGGATATATCGCATAATCGGGATATCGCAATTTGTATCGTATCGTGGCTCAAGTATCGTGATGCGTATCGTATTGTGAGGTCCTTCCCAATACCCACCCCTACTCCCAAGGTAAGCAACGTTTCAATCAAACTTGCTTAAATAATCCCACTTATAGTAATTCTACTTGTACACGAGGTTCCTGGCTGCGTTCGAGGATGATCTTTCTCACCCGAGTGTTGCAAAAGCACCCAGGAAGCGTGCTATAATAAATGGCCCGTATCCAAAAAAAAAAGACGGTGAATTTGTTGATCATGAGCTCGTAGGATGGCTGAGTGTGGAAAGACTAATGCAACGCGCTGCTGGCTCCTGCATGATCCCCGGTGCCGTTTCTCCTACCCAGAATCCCTGCGGATCTTTTAACACGGAGCAACAACTGATGTGGTAGCCACTTTCACAACGACAACGGCCTCTGCAGACATGATACCAAAGTCAGTGAGGAAAGACTGTAGGAATAACAACTGCTGACCGCAGCATGGAGGGGATATTGTGCAAGTGCGTGCGTGTGTGCGTGCATGATATATATACGAACATATGTGGAGGGCAGATTTTGTTGAAGTTGCATCTCGGTGGGCTTGAGGTCTGTCAGCGGCCACCGAGGACGGTTTAATGATACGGTGGTCTGCTCCTCTGCTCACATCTGCTCGGTGGCGTTAAAGTCCTTTGAGGAAGTATGGTTACTATACTGAGGAACATGGTTAATTATCCGCAGTGAGCTCTCTCACTGGGTCACTTCACAAGAGAGCATGAGAGAAACTCTCAGTTCTATACAGGGGTGATTAAATGAAGAGAGCGATGATTCGAAGCCCCTTCGGCTATGGCTGAAATCAACAACGTGCAGAGTCAAATGGTCAAACGGTTTATGCTGCCTCTCACTAAAGAGCCTTGCTGTATTCTTGCTCTGCCCCATATCAAGCAAAGCACAGTCAGTCTGGAGTTCCCACACTGTGGGGAGAAGCAAGTTAATACAGCTCCGGAAAGAAATAATAATAAAAAAAGGAGATAAAACACTGTGATATACAAGAATCCTGGTTGGATCAGTATGCCCGGCGGGTGGCGGGCTGGTTAAAGACCCAGATTACATCAGCTGATACTGATGCTTTCTTAGAGCACATTCTTAAAGTTGCCTTTTTTCTCAAGTGATTCAAGTAATGAAAGAGTTTCTGAGAGATTCAGCATGAATCGGTGCGTAGGATTCACAGCAGGCTGATAAAGGAGGCTCACACTAAAACAACAAGAGTTCAGGTCATCAGTTTTAATTAGAGATGTGCTCCGGAAAGGTTGTGTTGTGCAAAACCTGTTTATTGAACAGTCTGCAGCGGAGAAGGACTGAGAAGATGTGGCGAACTTAACGGGACACGTTTGAACCTCTCGCCTCTTCTTCACCACGTGAAGGGCTGTTCCCTTCACCTCTGTCCTGACTGTTTATTGAAGATGCTTACAGGCATTGACCCTTAGTGAAGCCCCGCCCCGTTGTTAGGTCGCCCCGTTGCTAGTGTACCCCCGTTGCTACACTGCAAAAACTCAAAATCTTAACAGGAATATTTGTCTTATTTCTAGTTAAAATGTCTCATTTTTAGTCAAAAAATCTCATTACACTTAAAACAAGAGTCATTACCAGATAAATAAATTGTTATTTGACAAGTTTCACCTGTTTCAAGTAAATTTTCACTTGACATAAGTTGAAAAATCTGCTAGTGGGACAAGATTTATCTTCTCATTACAAGCAAAACATTTTTGTTCCACTGGCAGATTTTTCTACTTATTTTAAATGAAAATCTACTTGAAACAGGTGAAAATTGTTGTTTTTCCAGTGATGAGTCTTGTTTTAAATGTAATGAGATTTTTTTGAGAAATTAGACAAATATTCTTGTTAAGATTTTTAGTTTTTGCAGTTTAGGTCGCCCCGTTGCTAGGCCACCCCATTGCTAGGTCGCCCCGTTGCTAGGTCGCCCCCGTTGCTAGTTTGCCCCGTTGCTAGGTCGCCCCCGTTGCTAGTTTGCCCCGTTGCTAGGTCGCCCCCGTTGCTAGGTCGCCCCGTTGCTAGGTCGCCCCGTTGCTAGGTCGCCTCCGTTGCTAGGTCGCCCCGTTGCTAGGTCGCCCCGTTGCTAGGTCACCCCGTTGCTAGGTCGCCCCCGTTGCTAGGTCACCCCGTTGCTAGGTCGCCCCCGTTGCTAGGTCGCCCCGTTGCTACACTGCCAAAACTCAAAATCTTACCAGGAATATTTGTCTTATTTCTAGTTAAAATGTCTCATTTTTAGTCAAGAAATCTCATTACACTTAAAACAAGAGTCATCATAAATAACTTGTTATTTGACAATTTTCACCTGTTTCAAGTACATTTTCACATGAAATAAGTAGAAAAATCTGCCAGTGGGACTAACAATAGATTTATCTTCTCATTACAAGCAAAAGAATTTTGTTCCACTGGCAGATTTTTCTACTTATTTTAAGTGAAAATCTACTTGAAACAGGTGAAAATTGTTGTTTTTTCCAGTGATGAGTCTTGTTTTAAATGTAATGAGATTTTTTTGACAAAAAATTTGACATTTTAACTAGAAATAAGACAAATATTTTTGAGTATATCTATATATATATCTCTATATCTTGAGTTTTTGCAGTTTAGGTCGCCCCCGTTGCTAGGTCGGACAAAACCGTCATCTCTCCCGTCCACTTTCATTGTAAAAACAGGGTTTTACATAACTTTATTTCTAATTAATGTACCAAAGAAAATTAACAGCAACTAGATATAAATAGAAAGGAACACTTCGGGTACCGTGTAGTGAGTTTAAACAACTGAGGTTTTCGGGGAAAACGAAATATTTTGATTAATTTAGCTGATAGCACGGTGGAAGGGTTGAACTGTCTGGACGTCCAATTAGCTTTATCCAAAACAGACATTTTTCATAATTTACCGTTGGTTTTGGGATGAAATGTATTCCTGTGATTCTCTCTGGGTAGTGGTGTCACTTTTACAAGTTCCCCAAGCACACCGTTTAACCATTGTAAGATAAATAAATAAACACGTTGGCGGTTGTAGCTATGGGTTGTAGCTGCTGCCGAGCCGACGTTGTTTTGGAGGTACGGATCGGATTTCTGCCAGTTCGGGGATTAAAACATGCTGAATCCTCAAGACACTACAAGTGTTCCTTTTACAAAGTTTCTACAAAGTTTAAAAAAATAATCCAGTGATTTAAATGTCGATACAAGGCTGATAGTACTAGACTTGTTCCATTGATGTGAACGAGAGAGACGGCTGTTTTGTCCAACCGGATATTCTGACTCGGATGGAGCAACGGAGAATGATTTTTCTGATTGGTCAGTCAGGGACCAATCAGAAGGCGGACAAAGGGTCAATTGCAGGACTTGCTGGACTTTAGTTGATCCACAAGGAACTTCAAGTACCAAAATATGTCCGGTTCTTCTGCCGGTGTCCCGATTCAGAGTACAGGGAGGCGGGCCCACTCCCGTGCTGCCGGGCCTGCAGGTCCAGCAGCTCTCTCTGCAGCTCTCTCCAGAGGTTTTTGCCTCGTAGGAAACGCTCTTTCCCTCTACTTTGGTGATGATGACCACTGGAGACGACTGCATCCTGTACAGGGAGGTTGCATCCTCGGTACCGGGGCAACCGGCAGCTCCTCATTTCATCTTCACGTCATCTCTTTTTCCACATTCGCTGCGTCTCTGATCGGGCGCTCCAGCGGACCGCGGTGCTCCTTTGTGTCGGCAATGCGGGATCTTTGTTGTTATCAACGCCACTGCAACATCCAGCCACAACATGCCCAACACTTAACTGTGTTTCGGACTCAGCACACTGTAAAGGGATTACCGTTAATCATATTAGCGGGGGTTACCGGGCCACCTTTGTGATGAATGGGTGGATTCTGTCAGAAATGGGCATCGTGAAGCCTCCTGCAAACGATCGTGGTGCTGGACCACAGTCTTGTGTTCAAGCAGCTACTTGTGGATCCGACATAAATCTGATCATTAAGAGGTTGATAATTCAGTACAGAAAGCTTTATTTAAGCCTTTGGAGACGTTATACATCCATTTTCAAAGGAAAATAATTATTCTTTGGTACCAAATATCAAAATTTACTCAAGTGAAAGCTACTGAAAGAGAGTAACACAAAAGAATGCAATTGCATTTTAGTGTTCGCAAAGTTTGTGCAAATATAGATTCACATATTTACACGTGTTTCTGCAGTTCAAGCAGTAATATTCCCTAAAGGGAGAGTTGCATCGTTAGAGAAGAGAGAAATGACAGAATAGACAGCATCACAACCACCTTAAAGCTCTAAGAAGACAAAATCTGAACTGTAAAAATGCTCCGTCACCAACAGACAGGCCCAAAAAAAAAACCCGTGCACGGACTTCCTAGGAGGCCCATCACCAGCAAGACCATCACCCTACTACGCGGTGAGAAGAGGAGGCAAAGGAGGAGGTGCAGACCCACAGAGCAACCTGCCAGCTATGAATCCCCAGCCACTCTCATCTCCCAAAGACAGCACTCCCACCTCTAAACCACATGGGGGAGGGGTGGGGGCCCTGAAAAAAGTGTGGAGCTGGTAGGGGGAGATGGAGTGGAAGAGGAAGGGGTTGGGGACGGTCAGCGGGGTTGGGAGCTGGGTTGGTCTCACCTGGTCTCACTCCCGCCAGCATTGGCAGTGGGTGGTGGGTGAACGCCATGCGGGGGGACCTCGTCTGGGAGGACAGGGCGCTGAAATCGAATTTCCCCAGCTTCTTATGAGAACCAGGCGATGAGAGTCCTGGCAAAAAGGGGATCAACAAAATGGCAGAACAGAGACGAGGTTTTAATCAAACATGGCTGCGTTTTCTTATTTCGACTCTACTGAAAAAACTGAAATAAATAGAAAAAATCAAAAAAGTAGAACATCTTTTTGTTCAGACTTCTTAAATTTGATTACAGGAATCAAATGGTTGTGATTGAAATCAATGGATCGATCAGTCGATGCACGCATTGATTCGTCTGATTTGGCTTAACATATAGATGGGTTCTCACAGTTTCTCCGTCCGGCAGTCTATGCTTGCGTACAGTCAGCCGGGCTGTACCGTGTTTGCCAGTTTGAGGAGGGGGTTGAGGGGAGGGTGTGGTGAGAGACCATGTTTCCAAGCGTGGGGAGGGAGGGGGGTTCAGAGTGGAGGGAGGTGACGGGGAGAGCGGGGGGAGGGATGGGTTGGGGTAAGTCGGGAGGCTGGGGGCACAGTGTCTGGACAGATAAGTGCTGGGAAATGCTATGGCAGTCTAACTATGGTCACCACTGCATGGAATGACAACACAGCAATGCCTCGCATCATGGTTTGATGCACACGATACACCACTAAACTCAAACACACTTCCTGTTGGAGATCCAAAACCAATCTCATTAATAAAGAGCAATATCCTCACAGCCCAGCGTAGCTGCAGAACGCTACGGGAAAACACCGTCCACAAAAGATGCCAACCAACCTACTCAGCTCATTTGTAAAGATGTTTCTCCGGGATTAATATATGAGCTCATATCTGGGGCAGATTGTGTTTTCACTGGAACGGTAGCGCGACATGTGCAGCGACATATAGCTGCAGAGGAGCACGCCAAGGCAAACGTGGTGTACGTTTGGAGCATCCCAATGCACATCTCGACTGGCAGGGATGTTACGTTGCTGTCTTAAGACATGCAGGATTCCATATAAAGTGCATTAATTCAAGCTTTGTTTCTTTTTTTTCTTTTTCTCTACATTACACACACACACACACGCACACACACACGCACCCACATGCACACACACAAGCTGTTCAGGCTGGGTGGTAAGCACCAGGCAGAGTGCCAGTGAAGCTGGAGGAAGATGGGAGACGTTAAGCAGGAGAGTGACGGCATGGCCACCACACATAGACAAACACATTAAAGTGTCCCCCTCTGTCTATAAATGTCAGCCGAGGCTAAAGGGCTGCATGAAATATCCGTCAGTTCGGTTAAAAACCGAGCACACTAAGTATGGGCCCGACTCACCAGTGGACCAGAAACATGGCCAAAAGTGTGAGAGGCGCAGATAAAAGAGGCTCTCTTCTGTGATCAAGGCCTTCCGTGGTGGGTGCTGAGGGAATTTATTTTGATGTATGGTAATCCAAAGGCACAATTTAGATTTCCTGGGTTTAAGGAACAGCACCAAATTTTGTACGTGACCTCAGTCGGGAACCGCAGTGTTGAATATACGCTGAAATAAAACTCTAGAAAGAAAAATCCATAAAAACAGAGAATAACGAGGAATGAAAATAGTACAGAGAAGTGCATCAGCATGGACGCGCAGACCTCATTACTTTTCTCTGGAACATTCTGAGCTCATGATTTGTTTGGTGCAGATTTGGTTGAAAGAATACAGAGATAAACAACCTTGGCAAGCAAGAGAGCCATAAACTACTAAACGGCACAATATTCACACATATAAAACAAACACAGTCAAATAAAGACGTGGGTAATTTCAACATGGCCCAAAGAGATGTGGAAATAGATTTTATGAGCAAAGCATATAAAGTCTAACAACAGATTTCTGAAGAGCTTTTTTGTAAATGCTACACTGGGAAATGTTTTATCACTGTTTACCCTCAAAGCTCATAAGGCACTGTGGATGCAGCTGTGCTCGCGAAGTGCACGGACAAGTATCAAACAACAACAAAAATAAGCATTTATATTTGAGCAGGCACGTCGCTCCACATGTAGGTGGGAGAGGGAGACACGGGAAGGAGGGTGATATGTGTTTAATTTACTGGAAACATGGTGGAAATGGAGAGTCTGATTAAATCTGGTCATAAAGACACACATAAGATGTTATCCATCTGAGACATCTGATCGCAGCCAGCTCACAACAAGCACTTTATGATGAAAATTCACTCAACTACTATATTAAAGTGCAACCGAGAGAAAAAGAAAAAAGATAAACCCAAATACTTGTATACTTGTGCATTAAAAACAGAAAAGGTCACATGGTTTATTGCTCTAATAAGCAAAAAAACAAGCTTCAAAACATATTTTCTGAATATGTGGAAATATATAAAACACATCAAATCGTGTGCATGTGAATGTGTTGTTGATGCATGAATGTATAAACACAGTCGTCCATGTGGGTTTTTATGAGGAGCTGAGCACTTGAACCTATGACTGTCAGCATCAAACTTACAAATGTGTTTCTTGTAGGAAAAAGAATAAAATAAAATAAAACGATCACAATAGATGATTATTTTTTTCCCTGCCACAGGAAACAAATTTGTATGTGAGAAAATGTTCCCTGAGACGCTGAAAGAGTCTGCAGCCGGGAAACGCTCTGAAGCAATGTGACGTAAAAACATCTACGGAAAGCTAGGGAACTTCATGGAAAGACGATGAGATGAACTGAAACACAAACGCTCCTCGAGACCCGGCATCTGTTTACGGGTGAAAGGAAATATGTCCTGCATGTGACAGTTGTCGTTGGTATTTAGCGTGCACCATAAGCTGAAGTCAATCACATGACCTCTGCGTCCAACGTCTCCTGCAGAAGCTCATTGCATCATAAGATGTAGGATAGACGAGTCAGTTTCATACCCAAGACTTTCCCTGAAGTGGCACGTTGGGCATTTTTCACATAGTGAGCAGTTGTTGGAGTTTTCCATACCGTGTAGTACAGTTACGTCGTATGCAGTAGTACTATTGCAGCTACACCAGACACTTTGGGGCGTGTGGAAATATTTTCTCCCGGCCGTGTTGTAGCAGTGTCGCGTTCCTCCGAGAGCCAAAACTCGGGGATAGAACTGATTGCTGGAAGTCTAAGACTCTCTAACTAAAGGTGGACGTGCAGGAGCTGCAGCAGCACAGCCTTTTGGAGCTTCTTCGTTTTATAACAACGCCAGTAAAACTTTGTTTACTACATCTTAAATCCAGTAATCCTTAAATCATTGAACTGGGATTAGTCTTGTAATTCAAGACCTTCACATCAATATGTTTTGTGGCTCTAATTTGATTTCCACTCTTCTTTATTTGTGACTCTCTTAACCTTCTTCACACAGGGATGACGTGAAAATGACGTTGGGCTCCTTTTGATCGGACCATTAAAATCCCAATCCCAGCAGAAAGCCTGCGCTGGTTTCAGCTCCTCTGTGGTCCAGAAAGGGGTGGTGATGGTGCCACCACACCCAAACGTCAATTATAACCAATGTATCATGGGCAAACAGCTTTAAATCAAACATACTGTATTCTGTCCTTGTTCCATAATTAGTCAGTTTCTTGGTGGAATAACTGGTACTGTGTGGTTTCTCAGCGAGAAGCCTTAAACGAGGCCCAGATGCCCAGTGAAAGCTGCGTCTGGTAAGGCTAACAGACGTTGCTCTGATCTCTCCACATATCTGTGCGTGTGTGCGTGTGTGTGTGTGTGTGTGTATGCATTTGTGAGAGTCTATACTTATACACACACATACGCAGTTGTTTGTTCTTCGTGATTTCTGTGTCTCGCTGCTGGCACGCTGCACAAGCAGCCTGGCAGCCAGTTGCTCCTGTGACCCTGCAGTCTTGCCACGCTAACAAGCTGGCGACCGCACGGATCCCCCTGACTGTCACAAAAACTTGTCCTCTAGCACGTGCGCGCAACACATACACACCTACACGCAAAAAAAACATGGAGTAAAAAAGCTCACACACGGCTCTTTCAGGTGAGCGGTGAATGAAAGCAAACGCGTACCAGAGTGTGGGACTCGTCACGTACTTACTGAGCGAGAGCGTCGTCAGCAACACATAGATGGAAAAACACTGCGCTTCAGGGGAAACAGCACATCAGATTTTTGCATCAACTCTTTTAATATCACAAATAGAAAGAAACCCACCCCCCCTCTCCTATTAATGACCCAGAGCAGAACCAGCAAGCAGGCGGGAGAAGAGAACAGACCAGTGGCGGACGGGAGACAGCACACTCACTGATGAATTACATGATCACCTGCTAGAGCTCAGAGCTTTCCATTCAGGTAAAGAATCACCTTGGGGGGCAGGCAGACACCGAAACCCCCAACCCCCCCCGCCCCCGTCCCCGTCCCCTCCCTTTCGCTTCCTGCCTTCTCCTTTCCTACAGCCCGGCGTCCTCTCTGCTCGGCTCTCCCGCTCCTCAACACCACTGCTGCCATCACCAGAACAGATGTCTGCTGTAACCCAGTAGCTCCCTTCACTGTAGACACATGGAGGCGCCATCTGGAGCAGCGCTGCTCCTCTCCAGATCGGGGGGTGTGTTTATGTGTGCGTGAATGTACATCAGAAAAGGGGGAAAAAAAAGGATTTAAATTTAGCTTTCTGTTGTATGTGTGCGCGCGTGTGTCTGCGTGGCATTTGTAAATGTGTGTTTATGAGTAGGCATGTCTTGCAAACAGAAGGCGCCTTGTGCAGCGATGACACACCTGAATGCCCTCAGTTGTGTTTGTTTGGGACTTAAATTGTTTCTTATGTGCTGCTTCTCGTACAAGCATGAGTCACACACATATACATATATACACACACATATATATATATATATATATATATATATATATATATATATATATATATATATATATATATATATATATATATATATATATATATATATACATATATATACTGTATATATGTACATATATGTACATACGTATACACGGCAAAAACTCAAAATCTTACCAGGAATATTTGTCTTATTTCTAGTTAAAAGGTCTCATTTTTAGTAAAAAAAATCTCATTACACAAATATCATCACCAGAAAAATAACTTATTTGACAATTTTCACCTGTTTCAAGTAAATTTTCACTTGAAATAAGTAGAAAAATCTGCCAGTGGGACAAGATTTATCTTCTCATTACAAGCAAAAAAATTTTGTTCCACTGGCAGATTTTTCTACTTATTTTAAGCGAAAATCTACTTGAAACTGGTGAAAATTGTTGTTTTTTCCAGTGATGAGTCTTGTTTTAAGTGTAATGAGATTTTTCTGACTAAAAATTAGACATTTTAACTAGAAATAAGACAATATTCTTATATATATATATATATATATATATATATATATATATATATATATATATATATATATATATATATATATATGTATATATATGTATAAAATTCCGCTTGCTCACCACTACAGTGTGCCTTTCATCACTCTCGCTCTCTCTGAGCGACCAGCAACCAAATTAAAGTCTATTTAAATCAAGCCGCTTATGTTCTCAGGGCGCTGGAGGTCTTTATCCCGTTACACTTCCTTCACAGATCCTCCACAACATCTTTCCGGCAGACAGGTGGTGGATGTTATGGAGCTACTGGGCAACCGAGAGAGGCTTTGCTGAACCCACAATGGACAAAAGCAGACATCTGGTACAAACACAACCCCGCCCAGCAGCAGCATAGCTGGAGAACAAGACACGAGAGACGGGAAAGCAGAGGAAGAGGAGAGGAGGAGAGACAGGACGGATGGAAAATGCAGAGAAGAGTTCTGAAAAGCTCACAGGAAGTACAAACAGAGACGCAACAGAGGTGGTGTGAGCAGAAGTAGAACACGTATACATGTACACAGTATAATGTTTAATGTTCTAACCATGGTAAGGAAACTGCACTCCATCGCTCTCATGCTTAATCTTCCTCTCCTGCACACTGGCCAAATGGTGCTGCACTGAAAGGCCAAACAGGGGAGAAGGGAAGAGTTAACAATCAAAGAGGGGAGGAGAGAAAAAAGGTGGAGACACAGGAAGAGGTGGAAAGAAAGAGAGAGAGAGAGAGGGAGAGAGAGAGAGAGAGAGAGGGAGAGGGTGGTTAAATAATGTGCAATATGGGATTTCAACGTTCCAGAGCATGTGGCTATAAAACAGTTATATCATTACTGCTGACAGGATTAAAATCACAGCACATAAGTGGGAGCATCATTATTAACGGGAGAGTACAGGAAAGTCAGCAGCTTCACACAATCACCCCAGAGATACACAGAGTCACTTTGCAAAGACATTTGATGAGGTAGCCATCATGACAGTTGAAAGTGTCGGAAGCCAAAGGGCGAGCTGTTACGGGTTCGGAGGAAAATGAGTGGCTGCTCCGGGACCGGGATACTGAAATAAACCTGATCTGAAGGGATGTGAATGGGGAGACTTTGGAGGACTCTTGGATAATGGGATGAAAACGGTCCGACCTGTGGCGATGACAACTTCTCTTGGTTGGAGAGGCACGAAGGCTGAAAACGGGGGAAGCGGCGAGCTGTTCGGCAACGTTTCCCCCGTTTCCAGTCTTTGTGCTCAGACGAGCCGACAGGCTCATGTCATTTTTATGCACGTAACTTTCAAGGAGAAAGAATATACTGAAAAGCATGTTTTCCTTGATTTTAAACGACTCCTTAAAGAGCAGGTTGCAGGTTTGATTTTTCAGCTAATATTGAATAATTGACTGTTTAAGCCGCATATGAAGGGATTCTGATGAAATGGTAAGGATGTTTGATCAAACCTCCACAAGTGTGTCGCGCTATCACACAAGGAATTCTGAGCTGCTGTGATTAAGTGAATATTTCTTCTTTTTTTTATTTTTAATTATTTTTAATCATCGTATAATCATGGTGAATTGTTGTATTTGCCTATCTGACCCTAACAATAAAACCCATCTTTAAGTTAGGGTGTGTAAATGATGGGAGTTCATGGCTGCACCTGTAGAAAAAAAAGAAGAGAAGAGAAAAAACCTGTGTTTGGTTCTCAGAGTATGTTTGTGGAAATGTAGGGAGGGTTTTCTTCGATGCTCTGATTAATTTTTAACGTCAATAAGGTTTGTGACACGTTAAGAGATTCAGATCCACAAACGTGCAAACTTTTAATATCTCAATGTTTTTTTTTTTAATTTGCAAATTCTGAATCTCTTCAAACCCCTTTTGTCCTCTCAATTTAGCTTTATTGGTAAATGTATGTTGTATAAATTTGAACTGATACCAGCCCATCATGTGGTGATGGGACTTACTGTACCTGTGTAATTCTGTACTGGCTCATTTCATTTCTTGCTTACTACAATTGTTTCCCATAATCCTCATCTGTTTTTCTCCTACCATGTTCATTACCATTGTCGTTTATTGTCTTGTTTTGATTGTTTTTGTTTTTTTATTTTTATTTATTTATTTATTTATTTTTTTATTATGTTTGCATAATGTTATGTTCGCATGTGTTAGCTAGTCATATTTAAGGAGAGGGGGTGAGAGTTTATAAGTTTGACTTCTTCTCACTCCCTTTCGAATATGTACTTTGTTATGTCTCATGTTAAGACGATTGTCTTATTTTTTTTCTTTTTTTATATGATTCATATTCGAAAAAAAAAAAATAAAATGCTGTGGTCCATCATCGTTATAGTAAAGTCTAAAATGTATAACCTCTTAAGCGTTAAAACCACTATAAGATAATGATGTATATTTTTAAACCGGACCTAGCCTGGTTCCTTTTCCTTCTATCAGGTTATGACCTAGTTATACCTTTAGGGACATATAACAACTCCAGATATCATTACCATTTTAATGGCTCATACTATCTCTTCTAGTATAGAAATGAGAAAGAAGCTTGAGCTCACTGAGCGTAAAGAAGTGGGCTGGTCTATGCAGGAACTCATCTAGCTAATCTAGAGCCTAATATGAAGAGGATGTTGCAGAAGCTTGACAGTACGTGCACTCGGCTGCACATATTGTTCAAATAGTGAAGCTCCTTCAGCCAAAGGCTTTTTAAACTGCGCTGCACTCAGAACCAGAACAGAATCTGATTCCTCCCACATCATATAGGTCATGTAGGTTATTTCCACTTGTAGCTACTTAGCTCCGTCCCACTCGACTCTACTCTGGTTTAAGGGTGTTCCACTAGGCGATAGTACCGGCTAGCACCTCCTTCTCTCACACCTACTCGGCCGGGGTTCTAATCCAGCTGAGTCGGGCTGAAAAGCCGACGTACCAAGCTGCAGGCCGCTGATTGGCCAGAGATTAACGTCTCTGATGAGTAATGAGAGCAACTCCATCACACCGGCCACATTTAAAACAGCGACCGCAATATTAACTTTACTGAAAAAGTTCAATTTCGGTGCAGCGAAACATTGCAAAACATAGAGTCGAGTCGAAAACTGTATAATGGAAAAGAGACCTATTGATTTATATTATATTATATATTTTTTATTATTTGACTCTCTTTAAGTAAATCAACTTTATTTCAAAACACCAAAAAAAAGAACTCAATTTGGGATGGAGGAATGATTGTTATTTTTTTAATTCAGTTCTATTTAAATAATTTGATTTGAATTAAGTCCAGTTCATTTTTTTCCATTCCTTCACCTACACATGTACACTTGAATTCATCAACATGAAAATATATAAATGACCCTCCACACAAGCCTGTCACATTCTTCCTTCTGAAAGGCCTTCCCGAGAAAATCAGGTACACAACCAAATTTAGCAAACTGAAGTTGATATGCTCTATAGTTACGCAGAGATGGCAACAGGAAGTATTTTAAAACTAAAAGCAAAGATTGAAAACTGATCAAAATAGTCAATCTGGCTCAGTTACTCTCTAAAGCTCATGAGATATTGAACACAAGCCAGGACTCTAAACGAAGCATCGCAGAAAGGCTCGAAAAAGCAGCTAATTTAACTGTAGAGGTGGAAAAATGCTAATTTGCCTGCTAATATATATTAAATATATATTAAACTCCTTAATCACCATGTTGCATCTTATTTACTTTATCTAGACAATGATCATATCATAGCACTAAACTTTATTTATACTAAGCTAACTGTAAAAAGGGTTTAGCTTTGTATTTACTGTGAACGCTATAAGTAAAATATAACTTTGCGTATGTGACTTCCTCTCGCACGTGACGTTCACACATAAATAACTCAAATGTGAAGCTAAATTGAAGTTAGCACATCACAAAAAACTACCAGGGCGAAAGAATATTTTGATTTTTGTCGATACTTAAACCAAAGAACGCTAAGTAGCATGATGTTGATTAAAGAGCTAGAGAAAACCTTCACCCTGTCGCCTCGCGCGTACGGACGCCGCTTTAGTTGTATTTGGTGGAAGTATTTGGTTTCAGTTTGTGAAATGTGTAGCTCCCTACCATCACAACAAATGTTCCTATGAACTGGCAACAGCATTTTCCTGGAAAATGATCCCTAATAAAGCTTCCAGCAAGGATTGAGGATCCATCTTTTCTATCTGCTGCGAGTCTCGCTGGAGTCTTGTCATCTTTGAGACTTCCTCCATCACATGCTCCTCGGACGTAGGAAACGTTGTGACAGAAAGATTTAAACAAAGATAAAATGCTAATAATGCCTAAACTATCTGCTTTAAGGGAGGATTAGAAGCATTTTTGGGTGTCAAGAGTAAAATAGTTTGATGTGAAAGAGGACACCTTGAGACGGTCTAGTTGTGGGTTTGTGTGGGTGTGAGTTGTACGGAGAGCAGACGTTGTGAATGCAAAATGACCATAGTGAGAGTTCAGACTGGGGTGATGAAAAGATGGATGAACACAGCACAGAAGAGAGGGAATGGTGCAAGGAGCTGAGCCGAGGCCTGTGGTTAACTTCAAGACAGTTTGTATAAAATAATGGCAAGAAAATATCTTTATTAAGATATAACTAGACGATTTTGATCTTTTTGGTAAATAAATCCTTTTTGTTGAGTCATTTATGCAAGAACACAACTGATGATTAGTTTAGTTTAGCACAACAGTAAAACACCGAGAGCAGTGTAGCAGCCTGGCTTTGAGGTAACATCATCAATATTTATGAAAACGGAAATCACCTGGAGGCTCCAGTGTGTCAGGAAGTGACACCTAGCAAGTCCAGAATTATCTGTAAATCATTTAGTTACGGCTCAGCAGGTGAGTTTTGGATTGATGGGCAAAGTGGGGCCACTCCCACATGCTCACACTGCAAAAACTCAAAATTTTAACAAGAATATTTGTCTTATTTCTAGTTAAAATGTCTAATTTTTAGTCAAAAGAAATCTCATTACACTTAAAACAAGACTCATCACTGGAAAAAAAACAACAATTTTCACCTGTTTCAAGTAGATTTTCACTTAAAATAAGTAGAAAAATCTGCCAGTAGAACAAGATTTCTTTGCTTGTAATGAGAAGATAAATCTTGTCCCACTGGCAGATTTTTCTACTTATTTCAAGTGAAAATGTACTTGAAACAGGTGAAAATTGTCAAATAACAAGTTCATTTTTCTGGTGATGACTCTTGTTTTAAGTGTAATGACATTTATTGACTAAAAATGAGACATTATAACTAGAAATAAGACAAATATTTTTGTTAAGATTTTGAGTTTTTGCAGTGCAGGCTGCTGTTGTGTTCAGCTAAGCTAACCACTCAGGCCTAGCGTTCCCTTCACACAGATACGCAATGGTGGTGCCATTATAAAGCTAAAATAATAAAATAATACTATTTAAGATAACTAGCAGTTGGTTATGTTTTTGAGCCTGATTTGATGTAACCAGCATCGGCCCAGCTCCCGGAGAGGTGTTGCAGCGGGAGTACCTGCGTCCACATCGTTCGGCCAGCCGCTGGACTGAGAGCTGCTGCCGGCCGCAGGGGAGCGGCCCGAGTAGAACACCTCATCCACCGGGCTCTCCATCTCACTGTCGTCAATGGACTTGCGCTTGTTGGAGCTGAGAGAGGACAGAGAAGAGGGGAGCGCTCTCACATTACTGAAGGAGGGGAGAGGAAAGGGTTAAAGGATGTGTTGTTTTTTTTATTTCAAAATGCTCTTAAAGCCGGAGGCCTGCGTTTGTGAATCCTAGTTGGTATTTACACGTCATTTGTGAAACATATATCATTTGTGGGGACACTTGAGGTCAGAAGTGAGCACTTATTTCTTTTAGACTCAGACTTACGTCTGAAAAAAATCAAGACTTATTAAAATTCAAAATGTTGAGGTTAGTTTACATGTTTTTATTTTCACATCATGTTGCAACACAATAGGACACAGCGAGGCAAGCGTTATTTTAAGATTTTAACATCGTGCTGTGTCTTTACAGGCCCAGAGCGGCCTCACGCTACAAACCCGCATGTTGGGGGATGCTGCGGCGCACACTTGTGAGGGGTTTGCAGATTCTTATAGACTCGTACATCTGCGACTAATAAAGTAGAGGAGGTTGTGAACATACAGCATATCTGTGTTACAGCATATGTGTGTGGCTTTTCCAGCGTGATGCAGGGGTCTGTGTTGCATTAGCATGGAGCGAGATATTCTGAAATGAGTGTAACTACCTCCGTGGGAGACTTGCATAAAGCTCCATTTCGGTTCTGCAGTGTAAGACGAGCAGGAGAGGAGGACGGAGGGAGCGCAGGGGAAAACAGCCACAAGAGAGAAAAACACGGAGAGGGCGACAGACACATCGGTGGGAAAATGAGAGGAAATTAGAGGGATTAGTGTTGAGGAAGAGAAGGGGGAAAAGAGAGGCCACAATCAGAAATAAGAGCAAGATAAGCATTGAGATTACATCAAAGAGTTAAGAAATAAGTGATATTAGTAGAGAATACAGACTAGGAGTTTGTGTGGGGTTTTTTTGTACCTGGTCGAGGGGGTGGAGGTGATGGAGCGCCGTCCCAGGGTCACCTGGTTGATGTTGTAGTAGCCGGGGCTGTCCAGGTCTGCCAGAGAGAAGTTTGGGCCTGTCGCCGTGGCAACCGGAGCTGAGCAACGAGACGTAGAGATGCATCACACATCACAAAAGAAGCAACCACTGCACAGCCTGTGTGTCGTTGTGACTTTATCTTCATTTATGGTTATTATCGTCTTTGCAATGGCGAGGCTTATCGTTTAGTTTAGCGTAGTTTATTGTTTTGCACAGTTTTAAAAATATACAGGAAATATCAAATATAAATACTATAGGTGCAGGAAGAGGCAAAAAACCCAATGGGCTTATTTGAAGCTTCCACCGAAGTTATTCAAATTTCATGTGTTATAAAGAACACAAGATTAACATACAAAAACAAAAAGTATAACTACACAAAAGTGACGGCAAACTAATAATGCAATATATAAATAATAAAGAATAGCGTGTGTGAGTGTGCATGGGATATTGTTTTTCCAACTTATATTACTTATATTGACTCCTGAGCAAATAAGACGGTACATGTCACTATGAGTGAAACACACACAAAAAAAAAAGCAAAAAAAAAAGAACATGGATACATGTACAACATTACATTGGGAAAACAGTTACAAAACAGCAGTAAAGTTCCTTCAAACGTCTTTTGTAACATTTCAAAGAAGAAGAGCTCTTTGCCAAGTGGGAAAAATCCTTCCACAATTTAGTCCCTAAATCTCACCGAAAATTGACGTCTGCAAGTGAGAAATTTAGGAGGATGAAGATCTGAGGATTGTCGAGTTGAATAAGAATGAACCTGTGAATTTAATTTAAAGTAAGTCTTGAACTGTCCAGGAATATTCTCGTTATTATCGTCTCTACGGTCCTCAGAGGACGAGTGATGTCAAACCTTTCACTTCTCCTGAGAGCGTCAAAAAATGATCCCACCAATCAACCAATGGTTGCCCTGGTAACACCACAAGGTTTCCATTGTTAGTGTGAGACTCACAACTAAAAGTTACTAGCTGGATTTAAGAAGCATTGAAACTCGCAGCACTTCTCAAGCCACTTCCTGCAGCAGCACATAGCTGTGGTTACTTCCCTGAGCAGTCAAACTCTCAGAACCCTCAGGCTCTTTGTGTTCGTACAGGAATCCTCTGGGGAGAGCGAGTGTCTTCCCTCTGCAGCATCATCTACGAGCCCGTGACCTCTGCCCCTTCATAGCGCCGTCCGTGCAGGTCAGACATACGGGAGCGTTTCCTAATGCAGCTTTGAAGAAGCGCCTCCTCGATACTCCTCGGTAGCTGCTTATAACAAACTACTACGGTGTAAAAGTTTCAGCGCCCGCAGCCAAGTGCGTGGGCTGCCAGCTGGCTTTACGAGCCACCAAACAACATAGCGAGCTAGCGTCGAATGCTAATTCCACTGGGAGATCAAGGGAGAAGCCAGCTCCCTTTGAACTGCACCAACTCGACTTCGCACGGCAAAGGCTGAATTTGCTATTTCAACCACAACCCTTCCCTGGCTCACCAAGCCAAAAACCATTAGATCATGTCTTTAATTCAAAGAGTGTGGTAAGGCGACACGCTTGACTGGGTCCATCGCAGGAACCGCTTTCATGGCTAACCGCAGGGTGGTTTGATTTGTGTACATGTATTTGTCTTCACTGAGTTTGTTGTGATCGCCTTTGATAGGTTATTGCAGGTTCTCCACATCTTTGAGTTGATGCTAACGCCTCACATAGACGGTCCTGGATGCAGACTGAGCATCCCTTCCCAACGGCTAACTGCCCAGAGAAAGGACACACGACCTTCGGTGCGTGACCACTTTGTTGGTTTATCAAATTTCTTTTGCAATATAGTAGTTTTCAAGGAGATAAATCCACTACTTATTTCTGTTTTTAAATGATGTCAGGGCCAAAACCTTGATTTTTTTTAATTGGATAAAATTAATAGGGCTGCAGCTATCAAATATTTTAGTAATCAACTGAAAATTCCATGGATTAATCAAGTAATCGGATAAAACACATTTTTGTTTAGTTAAAGAGCAATAATAAATATACATAAAATGTTGTTAATGATGTTAATTGACATCACTAAGACTAAATTATATAATACAGTAGGTTCATGGCTGTGCATTTAAAAACCCTGAACTTACACCAGTCGACCAAATTCACTGATTCACTCAAAAACTAAGGATCTTACCAAGAAATGTTCTTATTTCTAACCTAAAAATGCCATTACACCTGATAACACACATAACTTAAAAGGTTAGGGGTTTTTCTCACGTGTTTCAATTGAACTTTCATTTGTGTCAAGCACATTTTAAGTTCTTGTTAAGTTTTAAGTTAAAGTCTTGATAAGATTTTGAGTATTGGCAGGGTTCAAAATAAAATGATGAGACCTGCTGTATTGGAGCACATTAGGCACCAGTGCTGCTTGATGTTTTATCCATCAATGACTACAAAGCTAAAATTGAAAACTACTGAGTTAGCTTTATTACGTTTTTATTTTTCACCCTCATCACTCTACAGCTCTGTGTTTGTACAGATTAAATGCGTTAGCCGCATCGACAGTCGTCATAATTAATAGAAACCTGGCAAAATTAAACGATTCCTCGAGGCAGAGGAAATTCCTCGATCATTTTTTGTAATCGAATTACTCAAATTATTCGAGGAATCGTTTCAGCCCTAAAAATTAATAATGAATAAATTTAGTCTAATGAATTCTGATAAATGCACATGATTGAAACACATAATCCTGGTGAAATTCCAAGCGGTTTATGAATGAACATATTGAAGGTTAGGAGAATCGGATTCAGTCGGTGGTATCTGGCGCACGCTGGAACTGCAGGCCGTTGCCTTCTTGAGAGTTAAAACAAAGAAACGACAAATGTGCCAGGAGAGAAACGGCGATCGGCGTCGGCTTCCAGGCGGGACTTACTCTGTGACACGCGGACCAGCTCGGCCACATTCCACACCCCAGAAGTCACAAAGCAGTCTTGGAAACTCAAGTGGCCTGGGGAAAAGATAGAGAATCAGAAAAAAAGGGGAAAAAAAAGTGAGTGCAGACTACATGGTAGATGTACGAGTCAAGCATGCAGAAAATGTCACGAGCATATGAGAAGAAACACTTGTTACACACAACAGAGGCTGGGGGGAGCTGAAAAACACATGTATGTACTCTGGTCGCATCATTCACTGCAGACATATGGTTTCTATAAGGAACAACAGCCATTTGCTTATGGAGGTGGTTTTTTGGAGTGATTTGTTCGACTGTTTGATCAGGGATCAGAGATAATCTCAGAAATACCAGTTGGACAATGGTAGCATGAGAATAACATTAGCCTCAACAAATAAACATGTGACAGATATTACTGTATACCTCATGGAAACCTGAAGTACAAGACACAAGTGACAGGTTGATCCACCAGAGGGACAGGTGGTAATTACAGTTAGGTTGGACCACATCAGTTTTTAAATACATTTTTCATATGCTGAGAAATAAGTCATTTCCTTAGATGCATAAACATATGTTCTCTGTATCATATAAAACCATTTGACACAGGATCAAAGTGGGACTTTGCTTTCCTGTTTTTGGGAGTCACAGTTCACCAGTTCACCAGTTTTACGGAGCAGGAACTACAATCGTGAACCAGCGGTACAGTTAACAGCCTTGTTGTCTGTGCTTGGGGGTTGAATCCTCGCAGAAAAACATCGGCTAGGCGGGGCAGAAATTAGCCTGCAAACGGTCTCAGATGACTGGTAACGCGGCTCAGGGCGAGCGCTGCATCGTAGACGGCAAAGAAAGCTGGTTATCTACTCGTACTTTGTTACAACTGTGTCCAGGTTGTTACAATCTGAAAGTAAGCCACTGATCATTAGCACGGTTCTTAATGCATCCTAAGATGGATTCCATGTCATGCAGCCCCAGTGGGTGAATAAAAACGCACGAGTCCGCGGATTGTTCCTTCTTTGGTTTTTCTGTTTGAGAATATCGAAAATAATTGTAATCTGCTCATTGATTTTAAATCAAAATTCACGTTTCTTGACGTGGGAGTGGAAATCGAAAGCGTTTTCCGCCGCAAAACTGTCAATTTTTTTTTTATCAAAACAAGCCCCTTCGTTGTCCCAGCATGCACTCACTCTCACACAAAACAAGTAACTTTAGTTACTTTAGCCCCCCCAAGTACAGTTTGAGTGCACGGTGGTGAATAATGTATATTTTACTTAAATGCTTTATAGGTTTCACTTTAACTTGATTTATTGCTGTTATCTAAGCGTCGCTCTGTAAAGCCAGATGTCTCAGCTTTGATGCATGAATTTCCGAGACCTTTGTAGTCACTCTCAACCAAAAAAGGAAAAAGAAAGTTTCATACAAACCAGAAAATTATAAAAAATAAAAGAAATAAATAAAAAATATGTAAATTGACCTTATTTATTCATGATGATAAGGAAAATAATTATTAGAAATTGTTTGTTCCAACATTAGAAGTGTTTTTCATTCTTATATATAATTAACACTTCAATCTTTCTTGTGTTATTTCATAAGTTTAAAGGGTTCGTCTGCCTGGCAAAAAAGTTCCATCTTTGGGATTTCCTGGCTAATTAAAGGCAAAATGTTTAACCCCTATAACATCCAGGTCCCCCCCATGTGTGTATAAAGCACCAAGACTCCAGGAAGAAGTCAATTTTAAAGCTAACCCCTCCTTCTCTCCATTTCAACCTTCCTCTCCAGCTGTCCATCACTCCTCTCCTCCCTGTTCTCATCACCGTCACCTCTCCTTTTAGTTTCCCCCCTCCCCCAGTTCCCCCTCCCGTCCTCCATCCCTCGCTCCCTCTCTCTCCATACTTGCCCAGGCTTAACCACAGCGGGGACATCACATGAGGTCAGCGCTCGCCTCAGTTAGCGGCCATGTGTTTCCCATCTTCCAATAACGTCAGCATGATTTATGAGCGGCCCGCCAAAATCCAAGCACGGCCCTCATGCTACAGTGCCATCAACTCCCCTTACCACAATAAACTTTACCCTAAATCTGCACCAAGAGCACCTACACGTTGGGAGTAAAGTAAGTCAGGGGAAATGTGCATAAGTGTGTGCTCCCCTCAGTGTCCGTGCATGAGATTGCATCCAGGAATAATCTGATCATTTTTATGAATGCGGTGGTGTGTGAGGACATACCGGCTTTGAAGAAGCTCACTCATAAACTCACCGTTTGGCGGGGGCTTGACATCTGTCTCTCCTTGCTGGTTGGAGTTGTCTGATTGTCCTGATTGTTCTGAAAAAAAAGAGACAAGAAGATGAAGAGTTAGTCAGGTGGACAGACGTGTGGAAACTGCCCACGGGAAGGGGGGGGGGCGGGGTGGCGTCGGGGGTCTACGTGGGAAATGGCACCTTCTCTCCAGGCAGACGTGGGCCTTGGAATAAGGAGAGGTACATACTTCCACGTAGGCTGGATCTCAGCTGGAAGCCGTGTAATTTCAGGCCACATTTAAGAAGAAGAAGTAAATCCTGCGTCTTTATTTCTGGACTCTGTCACGAAGGGAAACCAGATCTTTGCAGGGCTGTTCTTCCACTCTTTTCTCACATCGTGTAAATCTCTTGAAAGACTCCCACCCATTAAATATACCGTAAACACATGCACACACATGCTCATGCACACATATACACCCCATTAGCTCAGGGGCTGGTGTGAGCTGGAGAAGGTGCTTGAAACCTAATATTTTTCAATACACACATGGACGTTGAGGGTTAACTTGTAAAAATATACATTTGGGGGGTTCGGGGTTTGGTTTGAATTGAACAGTTAGGGTGCTTTTACTTCCATGAAGGCATCCCCGACTTTCAGAGCCTTTTCTCGGAGGACTGCTGCTCACGGCCGGTGAGGAAAGGTGAAAACGGTTCCTAGGTAATATTGTTGGCGTGTGATCTGATGCATACCTTTAATACATTCCTTCTTATATTACGAGTATTGCTCAGATTAGTGTGTTTGCTTAATTCATCAAAATAACTTTTCTTCATCTTTCTTTGGTGGGGTTCAAATCGATGCTCTATGTCTAAATGAACTTTTTCTATCTCTTTCTTTCCATTCTTTAGTTTGCATCTCCTTCCTAGCTTATCTAAGGGCCAGGTAAGCAGACGGGGAGCCGCACACTGCAGAGGGGTTTTATTCGGCCCGTTGGCTGCCATTCTTCCTCAGATGCGTAATGCAGCCTTGCTGAGTTTTACGGTTGTATCGTATATACCGTTTAGTCCAATTACTCTGCAGTGCTTAAGTTTTAAAGGCGCCTCGAGCCAAGTCTCCTGAGCCATAACACGGCCCCTTTGTGGGCAGGGCCGGCCGCCCCGATCCCGGCGTTGTCTAAGCTCAAATCAGAGTCCTAATCTTGGGTGGCAGTTGTGTGTCATGTGCCAGCACACTGCTGCCCCGCTCACCCCGTTGGCCCGTTTGCCAAGACCCAGCAAAAGGAGAGCGGGGACACACAATCACCTCGTCGTTGTGGGCCAGATAAAGGACGGCGAGAAGTGCAAGAAAGGGTTGTTTTTTTTACATTTTCCCCCTCGCAACACTTGTCTCTCATTCAACCGGAGTGAGAGTCCATCTTCAGGCCTTTGTTCTTCAATTTCTCTCACACTCATTGTGTCTTTCATTCTCTTTCTCTCTTTCGCTGTCGCTCTGTGGAATCCTGGCAGCCATCTTAGTGCTTGGCAGCCATCTTAGCTTTGGCGGTACCCGTGCATTCCTGCTAGCTGACGGCACACCCACACACACACACACACACACACACACTCAAACACACACACACACACACACATGCAACAGACACACATCCTCGCGAAGCTCACTCTCTCTCACACGCAGCCCCAATGGTCTTAAAGATAAAAAGACCTACAGAGGATGTGCAAAGCTAACAGAGAGGGTAGAACCGCCGGGATGCTCGTCTGCAGCCCCTGCGACTGCGAGCGCCTCGTCGCCTGCTCGCCACAAAGTACACAAGTCCGGTTTTTCCACTGTTGATCTTAAATGTCTGACAGACTCATAAAGAAAGGTGGAAAGAACAACAATAAAGGAGTCGTTTATGTGAGTAAAGGTTATCTCGTGGGATGAGACGAGAGTGAGAGAAGCCCCGGGGCCGTTCTCGTCGCAGCGGCGCTCACAGGGAGGAAAAGTCAATTTCATTACAAGCAGAAACTGTTCAAACCTCCTAAACCACATGCCTTCACTTACACTTTGTGGCAGCTCCCAAGCCAAAACTCAGGGCCTCATCGTCATGACAACAGGGATGGCACAATATACTTAAATTCCCGATGATGAGTGGTTGTTAAAGCCTGCGAGTGCACATGCGTTGCTGTTTGGCCTGGCAATTAGTCGGAATGAAGATAATAATATAGCTCGCTGGCACGAGCTCAACGTGTTGTTTTGTTTAAGTATCTCTTGGCACCGAGCAGACAGGCAGCCGCGGCGGTGCGCCATCGCAGGGCCCACTTTATTACTGTATCAGTCCTTTTCCATTTTACGATATTAAATCCACCGCTTTTATATCGACCACATGTTTGAATCCAGCTCTGAGAACTTTGCAGAGACGAACACCCGTCGCTGGAGGAGTGAAACACCAGGCGGTGTCAGTTCTAGTCTCATGGCGCTCGCTTTGCTGTTAAGGCTCAGGGCTAGCGCTTCAAAGACGCGCCGCTTCACTGCAGTGCAGCGATGTTTCCATTGAATCACGCTCACTTCGTCGCGCGTAAATACGAAATTGCGGGTGCCGTCGTTGTAACATCAGCTGCGAGCGACGGGACGGCCCAACACTCGTGCTGGTGTGATGCTGGTTTCCATCGTGAGTGTTGCTGGGAGGGACCACGGAAAAAGGAAAATCAAAGCTAACGATGGTAAAATGCCTCGTGTTTTGGATTTGTTTTGAACCTCTCAGAGGAGGCCCGGCGCCCGCCTTGGCAACGCTAATCCGATGACGACTGATGTTTCACATTTCTGAATATGTGGCTGGATTTCTACCGTTGATGCCACCGGGTCGGCGAGGCCAACTCCGGTCAGGGAGACGGATGCTCTCAAACTGGGTTGGAATTATTCTTCATATTCTCTTCAGAAAATCAAAACAACACACACACACACACACACACAGAAACAGGCGTAAACACAGGAAGGAGCATGACACTTGAAATGAACAAAGATGCTCCTCTGCAGGGCTGAACAATGGAGGAGCTGTGTGTTATTATACAATTCTATGTGCCATATAGACCACCTGCGGTGTGAAATCAGCGCCAGCAGGCCTCCGATCCTCACAAAACCCATTGTGCACGCCCACACTGATAACAAATGTATGACACAGGCTGGGGCATATGTAACTACATTTATTAGCATTTAGGTTCAAGTGCTTGCACGTGCACACACCAAACATGAACACACTTGACTCCAGAGCACAAACACTCTCTCTTTCTCCCCTTTCTCATGCACACACACACACACACACACACACACACACACACACACACACACACACACACACACACACACACACACACACACACACACACACACACACACACACTGACACAATTTTCAAACACAGATGAATCATCCTTATCTCCTGTGCACAGTTGCCCCAAGGCCCCGTGCACATGCCCCACCAGAGATAATACGACACAGACACACAAACACACACGCTGCCATCAAATACACCGTTCAATCTCTAATCACTCGCACAGACGTGCGCGTGCACGCACGTGCATGCACGCGCACAGGCACGCCGCTGGTTCTGCTGCCTGGTCAGGCTGCCGTGCAGTCGCTGCTCATGCCTTTATGCAGGAGCTAGCGCTGGCGGTGCGTTCACCACACCGCAGGTGACGGAGACACACTAATAACTCACACCTAAACATCCTTAAATCATCCCACGCACAACACAACTACAGCGCACAACCGCACGTATACAAACCAACACGCAGTCACACTCGTTCCAATCATTGGGAGACACTTGAATGTAAAATCACACACACATGCTCACTTAGCACGCTGGCAGCCGCCGCCTGTGTTAATGGACTCTTTTACTGCACGGGAATTACGGACGAGCACGCCATACACGTTTTGCTGATTTACCAAGTGGTCCAGAGTGTTTGTTTGCGCATCACAAGCACAGATGAGCAAACAGGCCTCGTGTAATTTAATGTGCACAAAGAGGAGGGGATTCTGCAGACTGCCGGTGGACCATAAAAATCACGGTTCTCGTCCTGAAGATAAACTGGAACAGCTTTTCGCGTTAAACTTGATGGCGTTTGGAAGGACGCTGGCCACCGAAACAACGAGCGTCCATAAATAAAGAATTCTGATTTCCAGTTTCATCATTCTGGGAGAACGAGCTGCAGCCTTTTTGGCACCTTTGGGTGTGACACCTGATGGGAACCTCATATCAACCCGACACCCAGCCACACCAACGCAAACAAACACAGACAGTATTTCCAACAAGGACAGTCGAATAAAATACATGCAACAGCTGTCCTGAGGTGGCTAAAGTATGCACGACATATGCATGTGATTACGTCTGTGTCTGATGGATGTGCGTGTGCGTGGGCGACAGATGACAGATGAATGACAGAGGAGTTTGGTCTGTTTAAAGAGTTGCTCGGTTTATAAAAGCTGGAGTCTTCGTGGATTTTCTGACGATAACAAAATGAGACAATCACACACGGTCCAGTAAACAGAAACTAGCTAGCGCATTGCTGCAAATCAAGCGTCCTCCAGAGAGCCCGGAGCTCCAGAAACGGAGATACGGAGTCGGTTTCCGTTTCGTTCTTTCTTCTTTTGAACTGATTTTACGAAAGCCACATGGCATAGTGGATATTAGTTACAAAGAAAAGAGAAGCTTCTTCCGCTCGGCAGAGTTATCTGTGATTACAGCCTGGCAAGCGTTAATAAACACATAGCGTGTAGTTGCAAAATAGGAAGTGCATGATTTTTATCCCTTTCATAAAGACTATATGAAAAAAGGACTGGCGCTAGCGCTGGTGATCCCAGACCGCTGCCCTGTCTCCGCCCTCTGCACGGGGTCGTTTCAGGACGGCTCCACAGACCTGCTCCACTTCACAGGTAAATGATAGGGGCCCTCTTTCCCCACCTGCCTGAGAACTGCACAGACAGATCCGCCACTGTTCTCCCCCTCGTCTCTCTCCCACCTCCGCCTTGTTGTAACCCTCTGCTCCTCCTCAGCATCACTCTCTCTCTCTCTCTCTCCTTCTTTTTCTCATTCCCTCCATCCCTCCTCTCTGTACATGGAGTGCACGAACACGAGCAATCTCAAGCTTGGGGTTGTGGGAAAGCAGCTGCAGCCTTTTTGGCAACACTTCCAAACAAGCCTTAGTTTTTTTTTAAGTCTTTTTCAAATTGTACAGTCGTGAATCTCAGTATGTAAGATGCCAACAGCCTGTAGAAATGTTTTGGGGGGGTTTTTCGTCAGTTTCTGAGCAATGTCTGGGCTGATTTTGTGGCGAACTTGTTGTCACGTCCGCTCCTCGGAGTCAAGTTTTCTACTTGTATTAACGCACACCTGAGTGGTCCAGACAGGAAAAGTGAAGAAACATTTGCTCTTATAGAGGTTGTTCACACTTACTGATGATCAGTTAGTCGAGCTGATTTGCTTGGTAGCGCCTGGTGGCTACAGTAAGGGGGTGCAACCTCTGTACCTGTTTCTTTGTCACTCACTGCAACGTGCAATTATGTAAATATCCATCTGTAAATATCCGTCAGTTATCTTTTTTATATACTAGTATTTCTTATTATTTATCTTTCTTATTATTATTATTATTATTGTATACCAGTTACTGTTTATAGTGTGTTATTATTATTACTGTGTTATTACTTTTACTTTTTCTATTGATGCCTCTTGTTTTTGCACTATCCCCTTTGCTGCTGTAAACTGCAAATTTCCCCTCTGTGGGACTATTAAAGGTTTATCTTATCTTATCTTATCTTATCTTACATTGTCACATCTCAGGTTATATTTACTTAATTTTAAATATTTTTTTTCCCTGATCATCAGACATATAAAAGATTAGGATTTAAAGAGGTCAACTGTCCCCCCACATGTGTAGTTTGTTGTCTTTTTGCACAACATGCAGACTGATGTGAAGCAGAAAGCATATAAGACACTGTGACGCGCTGTAATGCAGGAATGCATCTGAGTTACAGTACAAATGTGCATTTCCGAGCCCCCTCTCCAGCATCGCCCTCACCCATCCAGCAGCCTCTGAATGCAGGAACCCAACAGCCTCCCCAATTGGGTTTCGCTTAAGAGGTTTATCGGTATGTTGCTAAACATTCTGACCTTTTTTTTTTAATCTTTAATGCGCTTAAAATGTTCCAAACCCTCCTAATCCCCACGGCTATCCCACACAGATGTTCACCCAGCTCTTTTATTGGACTTTATTTCAACCTCTTTTTTTTTTTCCTCCTTCTTCTCCTCCTCAACCATCTCTCCCCCCCTCGCCACCCCACCCACCCCCACACACACCCCTCGTTGTGTAATTTGTTTTCCACTTTTTTGAGAACTACTCATCGCCCTCTGATCACTCTTCAACCGCCCCGTGTTTCAATCTTCCACGAGCTAATCTCATCTCGGGCTTGGCTGTTAAGCCCTGAGATTCTTATCGGACACTTCTGTGTTCGGGGTTTGGGTCCAGACTGGAGCAGTCACCATTCAGCTTCACAGAAAATGCATAAATGAATAAATACACCAGGATATTTCATGGGAATTTGTTTCATTAGATAATGTACAGTTAAGTGTAACAAGATAATAACGGGAGGAGAAGAACATTGTGGTTACTGCTGCTGAGCTGTTTGGACATCTGGAACAGCTGCTTAAGCCTCCAGACTGAGTCATCTACTTTGGTCATTTACTATGATGCTGGAACTGTATTTAAAATTATGTTTTTCTATTTTTAATGAAGATGATCTCCATGTTTTACTGCCTTAATATTAAAGAAGGACAGATTGAATAAAGCAGCACGTTTGTGGAGGGAAACGGCCTGCGTCCTGCTGCAGCCGCCACGTGTTCCCCGACTGCAGCGATGACCCATTCACTGCCACTGGAACAGCTTGTTTTTCAAATTAAAAATGAACACTGAGCTTTCATAAATGGACAGAATAACACCAGGGGTTTTCTGTTTTGGGATGGATTTTCCTTTCAGCTATTCTTGGCACCTTCATGGGAAGTTTATTTGGCTTCCTTCTCCACACCCTACCTATTAAACCAGCAGCTTCAAAATCTGGCAGTTTCATCAGCGGCCGTCTCAACAAAATAGCAGTCACAAGCTTTTGCAGGAACTCAATGTCTCCTCTCTCTGTTTTTTTTTTTTTTTTTGACGCATTAAAACATCTTTTCCGAGCGTATATAAATCAATATTTGTGCCCACATTCAGTAAGAAAGTGACAATGGCGTATCTCTCTGTAGTTGGGTGAATGACTGGCATGTAACTGCATGTGACAACGCAGCATGGGGCGATGTGATTAATTGTGAAATGTGTGTCTGTGCTAGTAGTTCTGGAGTGTGAATGTGTGGGCGTCAGAGTATAAATACATCACTCGGTAGGCTATGGATGTGAGATTGTGTCTTATATATGTTTATGATCGTGTGTAAATGCAAAAAAAAAAAAAAAAAAAAAAAAAAGATTTTCTGGAGAGCACATGTTGAGGCACAGTCGGAGATAAGCGTGTAAACATCTGTGACTGACAGGCTGAGCAGCGCAGTGTGGGAGGGAGATGGTGTTCTTTTATTAAAACACATAAGCATCCATCTATAGCAGTTTGTGGGAGTACTTCCATGTCACCCCCCCCCCCCCCCCCCCTCCCCTCCTCCCTCCCCGTTCTCCTCCCCCAATTGTTTATATGTGGGAAAGTTCAATAAATTTGGAGAGAGAATTCTGCGTAACATGCACATCTGTGTTTGTGTGTGTATGCATGCATTAGTGCATGTGAAAGTGTGTGCACTGCATGGCCTGAGCGCCGTGCCAGCAAGGAGCAGGTGTGGGGAGGCAGTCCTGCATTGCCCCGTTGCCCATCTGCGTGGCCGTCTGTGTGCCGCCTGCACCCTCTCCGTGCCAACGGCACACAGAGATGGAGAGTCAGGGGGGAGAGCGGGGTGAGAAGGGGTGAGAGAGGCCTAAAGGGAATCAACCATGGGAGAGAGAAAAGGGCAGGGGGTAGAAGGATGGAGGGGCCTGGCTGGCTGCCCATGTATACCCCCCTCCACTCTTCCTCTGCCCTGTTTCTTTTATCTTTGCCTATGCTGATGAGCTGTGATGTACAGGGAGAGATAGGCAGCGAGGGGGGAGAGGGAGACGCAGAGGGAGAAGTCTCTTTACTACCCTGCTTGTTCTCAGGATGGAAGAACAAAAAATACATGAATAGAGAAGCAGAAAAACCTCCCCTGACTTGAGACCAGTGTTCAAAGCTCTGCCCACAACGCTCTCAGAAAATGGTTTTGATTTTAAATCCCTCTGTGCATCTACTGATCCCAACCTCTCTACCATTAAGCTGAAAAATGCATATGGAGGGGTGTCATCCCCCCGTTCGGCCTGCAGATGTCACTTGTGGGTAGTGGAGACGGGGACGGCAGCAACACATGCTGGAGAAATCTGCCTCTCGCAGGAGGAACAGAAACCGGTGGGAAAGATTCCAGCAGGGCTGCTCTGGCCTCAGCAAAAAGGGGAGGCGGGAGCGTGAGCCCAAAGGTCTTTCGCGTATCAGACTTCAGTTAAAATTCCTACCAACAAATTAAATATCTGCAACTCTAAAGATTGGAGTACGAAAAAATACCAACACAACTCCAGGATTATATAAATTTATCCATTTCTGTGGCTGAAAAAAGTCTGAACTATAGCGCTCCGATCAGAGAAGCTTGTTTAGATCTCACCAATGATGTGTGTATATCAAGTTTCATGCGAGCTAGACGGAGTATAGAGTGTATAGCCCTGAGCTCCGAGCTCTGAATGAAAGATGTATGCAGCCCAGCTGCACTCCACCCCCATCCCCGCCGTCATATACGTGCACGTATGTGGGTGAATGTGCAGCTGGGTCTGGGCACAAGTGGGATCAGGGATCGTGTGATGCCAGGCTTGGCCGGGGAACGGAGCAGCGTGGGGGAGGGGTGGCCACCAAAATAAAGAGGAGGCAGACAGAAGTTGGGGATGGTGGGGTTTGAGAATAAGAGACGTTAGTGGGGAAAGACAGACAGATTTGTTGGCAGTGCAGAGGAGGAGAGCAGAGCCGGGTACAAAAGGGGGGTACCAGGCAGGAAGCAGATGCGATCAGACCCCGGCGCTCCGGGGGAGGCACCGCGGCCGCCACAAGGCCAACCCTCTGCTCACGCTCTCAACGCTGCAAAACTCTCCTCGCGCAATCCTGAGGCCGGCCATATTTCACAGACACGTCCATAGGAGCAGATGGACGCGCTGTAATGTGAACTTGTACTTGACAAAGACCTCAAGGAGGCCCGTCAGTATTATTTACACTCTGGAGAAGATCACATGACCTAGTGAACTCTCTCCACTTGTCTCCAGTTTGTCAATTTTTGACAAGGTCTGAGAACTGGATCCGTAGTATTGCTAGGTAGGTTAAAAACTACACCAGACAATCGCAGGCAAGTCCACCTGGACAAAGGCACAAAGACATAGATATGTTAATATGTCACTGGATTTGAATCTTTGATGGATCTGGGCCTCGTCCATTATTGTGTGATGACTTTGCGTCCGGCGGTGACAGCCAGTAGTTTAGCAGCTAAGTCCAAAGACGCTGCTCTGAATCTTTGAGGTTTGAACTATAATTTGACAAACATACTGTACCACTTTGGTGGGTCGGGCACCTCTCGCCCTCAAAGGTGACGGAGATCCTCCTGCCCCACCTGCACCCTGCACCCTACACCCTACACTCTACACCCTACACTCTACACCCTACACCCTCCACCCTGCACCCTACACCCTCCACCCTGTACCCTGCACCCTACACCCTACACTCTACACCCTACACCCTGCACCCTACACCCTCCACCCTGTACCCTGCACCCTACACCCTACACTCTACACCCTACACCCTGCACCCTACACCCTCCACCCTACACCCTACACTCTACACCCTGCACCCTACACCCTGCACCCTACACCCTGCACCCTACACTCTACACCCTACACCCTCCACCCTGTACCCTGCACCCTGCACCCTACACCCTGCACCCTACACCCTGCACCCTGCACCCTGCACCCTGCACCCTGCACCCTACACCCTGCACCCTACACCCTGCACCCTACACCCTGCACCCTGCACCCTGCACCCTGCACCCTGCACCCTACACCCTACACCCTGCACCCTACACCCTGCACCCTACACCCTGCACCCTACACCCTGCACCCTGCACCCTGCACCCTGCACCCTGCACCCTGCACCCTGCACCCTGCACCCTGCACCCTGCACCCTGCACCCTACACCCTGCACCCTACACCCTGCACCCTGCACCCTGCACCCTGCACCCTACACCCTGCACCCTACACCCTGCACCCTACACCCTACACCCTGCACCCTACACCCTGCACCCTGCACCCTGCACCCTACACCCTGCAGACATCGGCTTACAAGCTAACTGCTCGCTGCTTTGGTTTGACTCATTATAAATCCAGCATATGTATATATATATATATATATATATATATATATATATATATATTTATATACCGTATATATATATATATATATATATATATATATATATATATATATATATATATATATATATATAAATAAATATATAAATATATAATAAAATATAATAAAATCATTTATAATATTATAACGTATATCCATTCGTTAACTTCAGCTTATCCAAAACCGTTCATCTCTTCTGGTTTTCAAGATTTTAAAACAATGTGCAACATCTCAGCGATGTGTCATGTGATTGGTTGATAAACCACCTGTCAGCACGCATTATTTAAATAAGCTAACTAACTTAAACATAAATAACAGTGAGATAATCAGGCAGAAGTCTGTCCATCTTTATGCATGGGGACAGATGTAAATCATCAATGTCAATAATCAGCCTCTTCTGTTTTGTGATTACAGCGTGGTCACGGTAACACGCCGCCATGTATCTGAAAGTTTCCCACGTCCCAGTGAGTGTAGTTTAAGTGCTAAATCAGTCAGTCCTACAGTGTGATGCAGTGACAGTGAAATATGCACATTTTCGAGACGGCCATGTTCGGATCACTCTCTTTATTTACCCCGACAGGCCTTTCGGCCCCATCCGGCACGGGCCAGAAAACACTAAAGATTTATTCTGGGTTTTCTGAACTATGCAAATAAACGCTCCCAAATCTATCGAGGACGTGGAAAACGTGTTTTACGAGGATTGTTAAACGCCACACAAACACATAAAGCTGGCCAGTAAAAATAATGTGTACTCTGCATAAATGCTCATTTGGACTAATGAATTAGGGTTAGCGATGAATGGGCGTGTAAAACTCCATCTCCCCGGGTGGAGCCGGCGAGGGCTGAATGTGCATAATTCCTTTTTCCTTTTTTTTTTTTTTTTTTTTAAACTCAGCTGCATATACTGTACTGCTTTGCAACGGAGCGTGAGATGAAGATAAGATTTATCCGTTCAGCTGACACAGCCGAGAGGAGGAGGACGAGACAGACAGACAGAGAGAAGCAGATGAGGCCTGAGAACAAACAATCAGCCAAATGAGGGCAGAGATAGAAAGGGAACCTTTGACCACCAGCTGTCTGGGAGTCACCGCCTCGCCGCATTTGTCAGTCTGTGTCCTGGAATGAACTTGGCCCAAAGGTCACTGGTTCCAAATGGAGCCGTGTGTTTATGTAGTTTGCTTCTGTGCACTCTTACACTCTCTCTCTCTCTCTCACACGCACACACAAACACACACACTGCTGCAGACTTATGCACACTTGAACTAATGAGTCTTACGGTGTCTGTGTGCGTGGCTAAACGTATAAGGGGCTGTCTGCTGCCTGTGTCAAAGCTGGCTTTATCTCCTAGGCAGATAAGGTGAGTAAACAAGCGTCCTGGTCTTCCTGTTTCTCCGACATGCCGGCCACCCCGGCCTTCACCAGCGCCGTGGCAACCGGGGAAAGACGGCTCGGTTACGTCCTGACTGAGCTCCAGCTGCAGTCCCGCCACCGCCCCACAGTAAAAATCCACCCCGGGAACAGTTTAAACCGCTGTTCTACGACCGTTTGGCTGAATGCAGACCACAGCAGCAGCCTCCCGTGTGACATGCATGTGCAGTTTTTATGCACGAACCCCCGTCAGATGAGCACCATACATGAATCTAAAGGCATGTCCATACATGTCAGGCACGAAGGATTACCCTAGTTCAGACAGCTTACAGCTTCACCCAGGCTCTCCTTTGGTAAAGCTGATAATTGGAGATTTATTCCCACCATTTATCAATCCATCTATTAACTTATTAACCCAGATAAAAGCTTTAAAAGCCTTCTTCCTCCCTCGCTCAACGGAATCAACATGGTCATCTGAGATTAAATGCGTGAAAATCCACTCGGCTGTTTCCAAAAACATATTCACCAATATGCAACACCAACATGGACTTTACCGCTCACGGCTTCTGCACGGTCAATGAGGAACTGCAAAATCTGACTTTGTACGAAGAACCAACACGCACAAAGTATGTAAAATAAGGAGCTGACTTAGTTTAAACGCGTAAACAGAGCAGGACATTTCTACGACGGAGTATTAGGGCCAAAGAAAAAAACAAAAAAAAGGAAATTACGAGAATAAAGTCATAATGTAATGAGAATAAAGTCATAAAATTATGAGAATAAAGTGATAATATTACGAGAATAAAGTCGTAATATTACAAGAATAAAGTTGTAATATATTATAAATATATAAATATAACTTCACAAGATGCTCAATATTCTTCATTTTAACACAGGGAAAAGACTGATCTTCCTGTTAGAGTTCTCATAAATTAACACTTTATTTTCATAATATTATGATTTTATTCTCATAAATTACCACTTTATTCATTATGACTTTATTCTCGTAATGTCACAACTTTATTCTCGTAATATTACGACTTTATTCTCATAATATTACGACTTTATTCTATTACGACTTTATTCTCATAATATTACGACTTTATTCTCATAATATTACGACTTTATTCTCATAATATTACAACATTATTCTCGCAACATTACGACTTTATTCTCGTAATTTTACGACTTTATTCTCATTATATTATGACTTTATTCTCGTAATTTCCCAATTTTTTTTGTCTTAGTTTGGCCCTAACACTCCGTCGTACATTTCCATCCGTGGTGTGTGACCATCACAGAAATGAGACGTTTGACGCGTTAAAGGAGAGCTGCCGCCTCTGAAAGAGGATGAAATCTCAGCGGTGGAAACCCTGTTGCTCACGACTCGGTGGTATTAAACGGAGAGGATGTTCATGTTGAGGGGTAAGCCAGATGAGCCTGCATCTGTTTGGCAGTTGCTCAGAAATGTCTAGCGTTTCACACTACGCCTCTGGGATCACTGGCTCCGGCTTAGCCAGAAGTTTATGAAAAACATAGAGGAACAGGGGGGAAGGAGGACGGAGAGAGAAGCAAAAAGGGGTCGGCGGGATGGGGAGGGCTTGAGGGGGAGCAAGAAGAGATGGATAAGTTGGATGACAGGAGAAGACAGAAAGAGAGATAGCGGAGAGGAGGAGGTTGGACAGCTGAAATGAGAAAGGGAGCCAGTTTAGATGATGATGCGATGTTTTCCACTCCGCCTGCAGCGCTAGCGTGTGTTTGGGAGAGGGAGGTTGACTTGACGGCATGCAGGGGTTCTCCTGACGCCCCCGAGGAGCCCGACGGGCCCTCGCGGGATCTGACGCCGGATTCAGGTGAGGACGAAGTGCAACTACTAAAGATGGAATTGTTAAGTTTTCGGAAACAGTCCTCTTTTCACTTTTCCCCCTCTCTCTTTTCACTTACAGTCATTTCATGAGCAGAGGTAGAAATAAAGGAATGATTCCAACTTTGAGGGCGACAGCGTCCACGTTGGAACTTATTCCGGTCCCAAACGATGGCCAGAGAGCGGTGCAAGGCCTGGAGTGAACCCTGCGTGTGATGCTGCATGACTCTGACTGTGTTTTATGAACTGTGAGCAGACACAAATGCCTGCATGCTCCTGGGATGGACATGTGCCTGCCAGCCTGGTCTCCGGTCCGGCCAAGTTCCCTCCCAGCAAAACCTGCGCCCCAGAGTCCACTCTGTGATCTGGTCCTGGTCTCAGTCGTGCCCAGTCTGCCTCCCGTCAGCCTCACCGCATTTCCATTTGCACAACACCCATATATTTGCTTGCACCGTCACTCGTCTTGCAGGAGGCGGATGTTGCAGGCTTTACCCGTCCGTCACTGTCCACACCTGTGAACTCTCCTCATCTGAACCCCCACTCCAAACCTGATCTTAACATTGCAATAAAACTCTAATTTTTGTGAGCTCAGAGTTATTCTCCGGTTTATGTTACGGCCCTGGAGCTGGTGTGTAACAGAGTAAACCTTCACAATTACCAAATTTAACAAATAAAACTCAGATGTTCAGACATTAAAAACAATTGCAAGAACGTACCGTGATCCCACCTACCACGCATTTGTTTTGTTGTAAGCTCTGCAGCTAAACTCTCTCATTTATTTTTTCAACAGGTAATCTGATTACATGCCGCGTTAACTGGGTGTAAAACATGTAGCAACAAACTAAAGTCTGTGAAGGACAGTTGTTAAAATCCACACATGCATCTCCACTGTTTTGCATTCTTTAATTTGTACTCTATGCACAACCCACAAGACAAAATGTATTGTTTTTGTGTAGAAATGCAGGAGTTTTGAAATCTTTGGAGAATAAACAGTACCAAAACTATTAGACGACCACTGGAAATAATTTGAAATGCAATTTTATTTGGTTTCCTGTGAGCCTGCATGACCCAAAGCAGATGTAGTAATCCCCATCCATCTGGTATCCGAGGCATATTCATCTCTATATATGACTTTGCTCCAGTTGTTTCATGTACACATAGTATCCCACCCCGATTGGACTTAAAATGGATCATGTTGTACAACTGCAGGTCAGATTCGTCTGCCATGTTCCTACATGTGTCCCAGTGTTTTTGCTGACCCATGTTAGTCCAGAAAAAACAATCAATGGAACATATTTGTGAAGACTGCTGGAGGTTATGTGAACCGGGGATTCTCCCTCTCGGTCTGGAGGAGCAGCGAGACCCTCCGCAGAGAGGCTGCGCCTCAACTGAGGACTGCTGGAGGGAGGTGGCAATGTGTTTATACACTGTGGGTTGTATCTGGCCATCATTATCTCACACTGCAGAGAGAGCACTGTAAACAGATGCTTGCGGCCCACTCGACTGCAATAGTGTGGCTGGCAGAGGCAGCAGCAGAAGCGGGGAAGAGACGGAAAGATCTGAGGATGCTGAGGTCACATGCAAAAGAGTGGGAGCAGACTGTGACCAATCCATAAGAACAGGAACAATCTGAATTTGTAGGATGAGGATGAAGCCGTAACTTGCTGCATCTAGTGATGGAAGTCGGAGCTTAGGAAGTGCTGGGATTTTTTTTTTACGCTTTGCTTTCAGTCCAAAAGAAAGGTTTGCTTTGCCGTGGTCATAACAGATGAGGAACCCTGTTGCCGGAAAGCTCAACAAACACTGGGAAGCAAAGTTTTCGTAAAGCCGCGTGGCCTAAACAAACTGCTGCGGAGAAGCGGAGGAAGAAAGTATAAAAACGCGGCTGAAAAAAGCGGTGGCGGGAAGAGCAAAAGAATTGAAATGGCGTCTGTCTTCGTTACAGTTCAGCGTGAGCAAGAGCCAGATCTGCAGCTTTTTTCTGACTTTAATCAAAAGCAGAGGCGCCCTGCAGTAGAAAAAGCATGACGAAAAGCAAAGTTTACATGAGCTAAAGGCTGAGAGGGGGGGGGGGGCAGCGGGGGGAGACGGGCAGAGACAAACAAACAGACAACTACTGACCAACAGCTGCACGGTACACTTCAACAACCGGGCGGGTGAGAAAGAGAGAGAAGAAACGAGAGGAGGAAAAGAGAGCGCCCCGGTTGCAAAGATGGAAAGTCCACATTTCAGTGCAGTATGGAAATATGGTCCTCATTTCATGATTCAATTCCCACTCCCTCACTTTCCCCTCCCTCTCTAACGACCCTTCTCCCCACAATACTCTATTCTGCAGCTGCAGTCGTGTTATAAAGGCCCGTTAAAAACACAGGGAGACCAGTAAAATGTATTGAAAAATAGTTGGGCAGGGCCGACGCAGGGAACGGCGCGCACATTTTAGAGTAAAAAGCTGATAAAGAGGAGAAAAATGCAAACAGAGAAGTTGCATAAATGTCAACCGTGACAACTCTGAAATTCAATTAGGAGCTGCATAAGTTCCCGAATACTGCTGATTTTCCCCTGACTTCAAAACATCTTTGCACTTACACCAATAACATCATCAGCCTCCACGTCCATCCCTCACGTTAAGCCTCGGCTCATGTTATTCTCATCCCTCCCTCGCGTGTTCTGTCAGATACGACATCCAGGACGGCTGCGTAGTCTCCCGTTGACAGTGACAAGCGCGTCGGTCAGCTGCGGTCTCTGCGACCCTGCAGGGGTTCATCCCAGCCTGATCCCCCGTGTCTTCCGCTCATACAGGCCCTAATCCCCGCGGCTTTACATCTTAACCCCCCCGCCCTCCAGCTCAGGACCTCCGCCAGGGAAAAATTAAAAATTTGTCCAAAGAACGGACACTAACACAACCCTGACGTTACACATTGGACTGTATAACATCTATAGTATTATGGTATTAACCCCCACTTCTTACACACTCCCCTGTCTTGCTTCCAGTGCAAAAACTCTGTCCTCAAATGACATCCTCATCTGCTTTTGTTCACTCCACTATCTGTCAAGGTTATTTTCTCTTCTTATTTCACTCTTTTCCCTTTCTCTCCTCCGTCAGCCCATACCCAGTTCTTCTCCCCGATTCGCTTCCCTCCCCGCACAAATCACCAAGTTAGGCCAGGCAGTTCATTATTTCAAATTTACGGCCTGTCCGTTTGGCCTGCCTCAAGGAGGAATAAAATCAGGCTTTGGTTGGCGTGGCGATCAAGAGCCAGACCCAAGCCCCTCCCTCTACCCTTTTACAGTTTAATATAAAGTCATATCAAATTAAATTTAACAAATAAAAAAAATAAAAATTTCCGCCGGGTGCCAAGAGACTTGCGTAGCCAAAGCGCGCACGCAACGCACGCACGCAGGCACGCACGCAGGCACGCACGCACAAACGCACCTCATATTAATGTACACACATGCAGAAACTTGCAACTTGCTGTACTGCCCCCTGCCCTCTTTAGGGGAAATAACTCAATTAGGCAAGAACGGTGTGTGCTCGTGTGTGTGCATGTAGGGGCTTGTGTGTCGGGACAAACAGACACTCAGGATCTTTAATATAAAGCAAAACTGTGCAACTGAGGAAGATGTGTGAGCACTCAGCATTGCAGAAGATCTGAAATAAACAGTAAAAACACATAACTAAGTACTGCAAATGTGTCGGAAATGACACTGTCTATGCGTGTGTGTGCGATGCGTATTAACCCACGTGCATTTCCTCACAGCCAGCACGGATGCAGAAAAGAATGGAGAAAGCTGTATTTTAAATGGATCAGGCTCCATGGTAATACAAAATAATGATGCTTGTGCTACATCAAGGCCCTCAAAGTCTTCCTATCCCTACATGCTCATTGGCCCTTTGGGGATTTCAGCCATTTGAAAATATTTTAAAGAGGCCCGATTGCCCCCAGCTCAGCGGCTCAGAGAAGCCTTAAAATCCTGCAGCTAAATCCCCGGGTTATGTAAGGTAAAGCCCTAAATCTCACCACGCCTGATGTTACATATTACTGTAATTGCAAATGAAAAAAGAAGAAAAAAAAGCAGAAAGAAACACAGGGTGGAGTGGAGTAAAGAAATGTTGAGAAAAGGGGACTTTGGGGGCCAGAGGAGGGAGGAAAGAAAAGGAAATGAGGGATGTGTGAGAGGATGGATGGAGTTGTGGAGAGAGAGGAAAGATGGAATGGCCGACCGATCGGGAGAAACGGTGCGAAGAGAACCAGGTGACTTTCACTCCTTTTTAATTTCTTTGGTAATTGCAGCTCTCGACCCTTTAGTCAGACAAGATCAGGCACAAACCTTGACCCAAAAAAAGAAATCAATAGCACCCAGTCCACCTTAAACGGGCCGTCATCATCCACTCCGATTACAAACGCTCTCACAAGAAAACATAATAAAGCTCCAACATCAACATCCACTCATGGCATTCAAACTGATATTTTGTTCAAATTTAAACACAGTTTTATGTGTGCACATTTTGTTTTAAATAATCTCTGCATATATGAATATCAAATGTATATGGAGGAGGAAAAGGCACTTAACAGTAGAATCATGGTGCATGATGCAATGCATCATCTGAAGTTGTAAGCAGGCTTTTAGATTCCCTCACATGCACAGGGAGCTGCTGTAAAGGAGACATGGAGGGTACGCAGCATGTGGAGAAATTCAAGCTCTAAGGTGCTTGCTAGATAAACATTTTTAAATATGCCGAGGCAAAGCTGAGATATGCAACATCCCTTATATTCAAACACAATCTTCCTTCTACTGTACATGCATGTGTTGAAACTATAAAAATAAATGGACCAACACATCACCAACATACTGTAGCTCTGAGTTTGGGAACAAAGTGTTAACCAGCCTTCTCACATGCCATCAAGGGCTACAAAAAGTCTTGCTATGTCTGATCCAAATATGCTCAGTTCAGCAGAAAGTTAGTCATAAAATGAAGTCAAATTGATCCTCTCGATGCAAATCAATAGGGGAAAAAAATCCCTGGTACTCTGTGAATGCTTGTGCCATTTTTTTCTACACAACTCCATCCAATAGCTGCCATGCAGCTGCAGTAACAGATTAGAAAAGGTCAATTGAAAAATGAATGATTTGGTCATCAAAGTCACAAACTGACCAACAAAACTAGGCAGAAAGGTCTGAATAGAAATGTACAGACAGCTGAAAGCACAGGGGCTAAAAAGAAAGGGAAAGTAATTGTTCGAGGCTGCGAATGCCTCTGGGAGCCAACCCCAAAGTGGTACCCACACAGTATTACAGCCATGTAACCCAGTCTGTTGCTATGCCCATTAAACACCATAATGAAATTAAGCCTGCATTACCACTGGCACCAGGGACCGGATTATGCCTCGCTGTGGATTAAAGGGCTGTCAGCGGTGCAAACTCAAGGAACGTTCGAGTGAGTGAGTGATGAAGAAGGTTAAAGGAGGGGTAGTAAAATGCCGCTCGCGCAGATCACTCGCACTGTCTGTGCCCCTGGCTGCCGTCCAAGAGGAGGGCAGGCAGGAAAAAAGGGGCTGTGAAAACAGGCAAGATGGTAATGTGCACTGGCTGGGGATTACAGGTAGAATGAGTTAAAGGGTTGTGTTGCTGCAGTCTAGAAGTCGGGAGATCAATGGAGATTTCTGTCGGACGGCCCGGCTACAGCTGAGGACAAACCCGCAGAAACAGAAAGCGGTGACACGTCTAAGCGATAAGTTATGAAAGACTGATTGCGAGTTTGAATTTCCCCAGTTGGCTGAGGAAATGACAAGTGAATAAGAAATTTCCTCTTACCCTTGTGGAAAGACACAAAGATGGTCCAAACAAGGACGTCTTAAATGCTTTGCTTTCAAAAGTACTGCTCTCAAAGCTGGAATGCCTTTCATTATGTTCGTTTTCAAAGAACTCTTACCGATGCCAGAATCATGCTCATGCATAGCAACATAAAAATGGAAACCAGTCTACAGCACGGACACGGTGCTGAGTCTGAGATGGGAATAAAAGACTAGCTGGTCAGAATGAACACTGTTCCCAGACAAACTCAGCGCATGCTACCTACAGAGACTCAAAAACAGACAAACTTAGCAGACAAACAGTTTAACCATAAGGCCCCTGGAGAGCCAGCTATTGCTATTAGTAGTTTGTGGTTACAGAGACTAAATGGCACGGGTCTCAAGATGAACAGATGTCAATTGGAAAATAATTTTAATATTAGAGATGCAAATTCATTTGTATGCAGATGCCTGGATCAAATAAAATGTATTATAAAAACGTCAATGACATATATGGCATATAAATCCTGGATGAATAGTGTTTTCCTGCAGATGCTACGCAGCCAGTGCAACATTTCTGCATCCGTACACTATTTAAACAGTGTGTCAGCAGGTCTCTCAGTCAGATTCCCTGCTCAGAGTGGTGAAAGTGGCATTTACCCCCTCTGGGCCAAAAGCGCTGCCTTTAAAAAAAACAACCCGCGGTGAATCCGTTCACAATGTAGCCTCAAATCTAATGTCTGGAAGAAAGATTTGGATCTTATAAGAATGAAATAACTTCACAAAAAGCGTTCATATGGGTTTACAAGAAAGAAAGGACATTGGTCCAAAACTTGCAAAGCACAGCATAGGATGACACACCTGGTGACTCCCTGAATGCTAATACAGGTAGTACAACAACAGCATCAAACATCTACCTAAGAAAACTCAAAATACATTTTTCAAATCCATTTTTTCCTGTACCAAGTATTTCTTGATCTTTCTTGATCAGCTGTTTCAGACCGCATTGAGTCACAGCACATCGAATCAAATGCAATCAAATCCGTGTATTTAGAAATGCATGGTAAAAAAAAATAAAAAAAATGCATGGTCCCTTAATTACAGTCCATGTATATAAATATGTCCTTTAAAGGATGTAATTTACTGAATGGTGCATGAATATTGAACTTGCTTGGACACAAAATGGACACCACTATTTCCAGTTCTGTAGTTTCAGCGAGGCTCATGGTGGCACCAATCAAGAATCCACCAACATCTATTGCTTTTTAATGAAAGTAACTAAATCAGATAGAAATATGAGGAGGGTTCAAAACACTTGTCCTTGATACGGTATATGTTTTAAATTTGTTTCTCAGTGTTTGAATTTATTTGCCATTTTAATGGTCATCTCTGCCCTGTTCTGCTTCATCATGCTGAAACTTCCCTTCCTCTTTCTTTTCCACTCGTCTCCTCTGTATTTTCCCCTAGAACTGCAGCCAACATGTGATTTCACTTATCTTAAAGGGAAATTAGAGTGGAGAAGAACAGTCTAATGGTCATATCCCTATCCCTACCTCTTCTCTCCTCTCTCCTCACTCTGGCAGGGCTTGATGAAAGGACCTGTATATTTTGCTTTGGTTTCAAATTCCACTGCCCAGATTTGAAAAAAAAAAAAAAAAAAAAAAAAAAAATGCAGATGTGGGCTGCTCACCACACCTACATAAAAATGTCTGGCCTGAAAAGGGAAACGCACAGAGAAAGAAACCCCCCGTTCTTTAATGTTAGAGGATCGTAGTTGATACACAATCTTCTTTGAGCCCTTGTTGAAAAGTGGACGGTGTCCGCTGGACTTATCACCTGGACGGGTGTCGAATAGATCACAAGCAGGGGGCGTGTTTTGTTTTGTTGTTTATTTTCCCCCCATGCTTACTGACTCAAAAGTTTCCTCCTGTGAGCCTCTACAGTTTAAAAGCCTCCAGTAAAAGGTTTTATGTTACGACACCTCTAAAGTGACAAATTAAGTCATTAGAGTTAAACACTACCTCCGTGGAGACCGCAGATGTGGGGCTCCCAGAAGTGTTAGCATGCTGAGCCAGCCCGGTCAGGTCCTCACTTAGGAGATAACCCAAACATTTCAATCATCGTGGCCCTGGCGACGGCCATGTGTGTCTTCCACCGCTCCAAAGAAGCTCTGGAGAGGATCCCTCCACCCACGGGACACTCCCCTATTCACTCTCTTCTGTCATTCCTCTGGTTTCTTTGAGCTATGGATTCAAAATCAACCATCAAAACAACTTGAGAACGTCTTAGGCAACTGAAGAATGGCTCACATTTGGCAAAATCTCTCTAAATGAGTCAAATTTGAAGAATTTGACTGAATCCATTGTGTTGTATGAGTAACAGCAAGTAGCCCAACGATGGTCTCAGATGGAGCCACCATCACTTTACTCGTCTCCAGCAAAAAGGAAACTGCTTGTTACAGAAAGGAATGTCCTTTACAACATTTTCAACATGTAAAAGGGTTGACGCTAGTTCACATTTCATAAAGGTGGTAGTTTACTCCCAATCTTACTAAACAGTGAGTAGAAATGAGAATGAGAGAAACATGTAATCGCATCACTAACAGTCCCTAAAGTCCTGAAAGGTGAAAGAGTTTTGGTGCTCTGCACATTGCTCCTCCAGGTCAGCGAGCATTGGCCAAAATGGCCGATCCTTTGTGGAAGTGATCATTGGGTGAACACGTTCACTACAACTGGGTTTATATGTGAAAAACGAATACTCGCTGCAGCTGAATGAGGTTCAATGAGTCTTTGGATGCTTCAGTTCTGCTCCACAGCTCCCCAGTTGAGAGGGGGAGCACACATATGCTAAAGGACACTGAAGGAAAACTTATTGCAGGAAGTACCTCACCAGTTGTATCCCCACTGGGATCATAACATGAAATGGAAAAAAAGGAAAAAGAAAAAAGGAGGGAGGAGGGACAGAGAGCATAGGACACAGTGAGCCAGGGAAAGCGAGAGGAAGAGAGTGGGTATGGATACTAATGTTTTCAGCAGAAACTGCTCTCTAAATGTTCCTGTAATTGGTGTGACGCGAGACGCTGAATATTTCCATATCAACTCTCTTCATCTTTCCTCGACTCTTTTTCTCTTCACCTTCCTTACGTTTCCTCTCAACCCGTTTCTCGTCCTTTATCCTTCCAAGGACAGCAATATTGTGGTAATAAAGCAAATCCTGCTCAACTCTCAGCCGCTCGCTGGAGTCAGGCGCAGTGCTGGGCCTTTGACGAAATCACACGTGTAAGATCAATGGTTTTAAAGCTGAAAGTGAAGAGATAAGCTCGCTCAGCAGAGCATAACAAATACCTCCAGGAGGAGAGGACGCTCGGACTCAGGAAGCTTATTCAACAGATATATGATCTTTTCTGTGTGTGTGAACCCATGTGGCAAAGCCACATTCACCTACTTACTCTAACTGTTCAGAGGCCAGAGTACAGTATACGGGAGAGATTTGAACACAGATAATAATCTGATGAAAGTCTGACAAAGGATGCATACTTTATTATGTGAAATTGTGGTATTTGGAAAAGGAAATCGAATTTCTTTGACACACCAGACTTTCATTTTGGTCTGAAAGAGGACTTTTCTCATCAAGTCCACATGGGGACAAGTCATTAAAATGATGTGAAAAAGCAAACAAACCCTTTCTCAGTTCTGCAGTAATCAGGACGTACTGTACGGCTAAAACTAGGCTTAAATTGGGTAATCCAATTCAATTCAATTCAATTTAGTTTAATATTACTTATTTTAGCCCCAAAGAGAAATTGAATACTGTAACAAATGTAAGCATTAGTGTGCGTTTCAAGAGTCCTGTTGTATATTTTTGCTGAGGCAACACCTGCAGCGATGTATACTTCAGCAGACGTGAAGAGGCAATCGAAAGAAGGGTAAAACAACAAACTAAGATATTTATTTGTGCACGTTACCTGTGTGTGCACACACTAATGCCTGAAGATCTCAATGGGTTGATGCAACTTTGTACAGAAGCTAAAACTCATTGATAATTGGACCATACGTCTGTTTTATCTATCCGCTTCTGCCTTTGACGTAGTTATGTTCAGCTTGTTTTTATCTATTTTCTTTGGATGCCAATTTAATGATTTTTATTTGCCCTGATACATAAAATATAGGAGTTGAAGGTGGGTGTAATTTCCTTTCCACATGAACAGAGTTGAATAGGGGAAGGGAAACATAACTCTTATAACTTCTGCAAACATCCAAATCTCTAGCATCTCCCTCAAAAGATGCACAACGTTTAGTGGTTTCACTTTACCCGTTTTCCACACGGCACAGACGCGTGTCAGCCTACGACAGTAAGGCGTCCCCAGATCTTCCGAAAAAAGCAACGCTAATACGTTGCATGCCTCTGAAACTACGTGGATTTTATAAACGGATCACCCAATCCCCAACAAGCCTGCCTGACCTCGGGCTCTCATTCTGTCCCCAATCAAAAAAGGCACAACCTCGTCTTTTAATCCAACTCCATAATCACAGTTCCTCTCATTTGCAGCCTGGCCTTGCTAGCCTCCAGAGCTCTGTACGGCGTGTACAAAGCCGTGCAGGCACCCTTGTATTACACCAAATGCATATCTCTGTTGATTAAACCATTAAGGAGCTTTTGTTGACTAGCCCTACTAAAACCCTGTATGCTAAACGTCCTGCCGTCCCTCTCTCTCTCCACTGTGGATCTGGAGCTAGTGAAAGGATGAAGTTGGTCGGGGAGGTCACTGATGGTTAGGGTGGGGATTAACTTATTTGGGCTGTCCACAGGCTCAAACACTAAGCGCTCAATCACTCAATCACCGGGATCCACATGCTTACCGGGACTTAGCCCTACAGATCCCACTGACATTAACTGTGGTTGGATGGCAAAATCTATCTGCTCCCGGCCTGACCTACACAGCCCCCGCTGATCCTATATCTCTGTCTTTATTGACCAATTTTCCACCGCAATCTACAGCTTGCATCGGATGATGATATCAAACATGCAGGGTGGGGGTGGACAGGAAGTGCAGTTAGGTACAGGATTAAATGCTGGCTCAGGGGTTTGGTACAGTTTTAAAGGACATTTTCTAACTGCGGTGTTTGTACGTAACAGATTTTTTGTGGCAAATTTTTCCAAAACGACCAAACTATGCAGCATCTTTACGCCTAACAGACCTTAACACCACCCTCCCTAACAGACTTAAGATAAAATATGATGCATTTGCCACAGAATGTCAGGGGTCCAGAGGTTCAACTGCATTTTCACGTCCAGATTTCGCAAAAAGCACATTAAGACCATTATCGTCACCCAACACATCATTCTCCTTCTCCCACACCATCCCTCATACGCTGCCCAGGTCTCACGCGAGACAGTTCTTTGCATTCCTCTAATCCTCAACTTTTTCTGAGATCTGTCTATGAGGTTGGTTTTTCCAGTGGGATTCAGTCAGACTCTGAAACGGCTTCAGCTTGAGAAATATACCATCTGTTTGTATGTATTTGTGGGGACCAACCTAAAGCATAATCAGCCCCACTTAAGTTGCTACATAAAACTTTTATGCAATATCCAAAATGAAAGCGTCTGAAATAATCCAGACTAATTTCAATCGTTTTTATGTGGCCATTCCTGTTCAATTGCATATAAACTGAGAGACACACACAAACTATGGCTGCTTTAGAGTTTGCAGTACATTTATTTTAACATTAAGTCCACTTCAGTTAAATCCGGTCCAATCGTCGCAGTGCTAATAATTCACTTCATCATATAACTTCACAGTCCAGTCCATTTCCAGTTCAGTTTAGTACCTATTCAGCATATTATTATTCCTAAAGAAATGCACCGTACTGTACATCCTACGTATGAACGAGGAGTCCAGTCCAACGCCTTCAGGACACTTGCAGGATAGGGGGTATTGCATTTCCCATAATTAGAGAGCGCCGCTCCGATCCGGGGAGAAGGACCGAGCTGACCAAGTGGGAGAGAGGACAGACAGGACGGTTTTAAGCCGTAGGCGAGAGGGCTGGGAAAACGGGCTTTCAAAAAATGGCCTTAGAAGGTAAATTTTCATGAGGCCTGTATTTTTATCTATCCTCACATGGTAATCAAGTTTAACTCTGTAAAATAACAAGTTCCGTAGTGGAAAGTGAAATTCCCGTCGTCGGAGGCAAATTAAGGCTGAAAATACAAACCACAATGTCCCTGGTTCAAGTTTAGCTGGAGACCCTTGACAGATCTCTCTCTCCTGCTTTTCTTATTTCTCTCTCTCCTGTGTGTCATAAAGTCCCCAAAAATACTTCACGCTTCCCGTGGCTGTACGACGGAACCCAATAACGCTTAGGGACATTAAGCACAGCTGCCTGTGACATCATAGCCATCTTGGTTCAATTAAAAAAAGTCAAATAAAACTCTATGATGGGCCCATCCTTTATCTCTACCTGGTCCCAGGGACACGCCAGAGCCTTTCCCAGCTCTCGTCAGGTGAAAGACGGGGGTACACCCAGTACTGGAGTTGAGGGGGGATGGCATATCCCCTGAAATAAAAACGGTCCAAATCATCCCCCTGTAAAACTGCCATCCCCCCTTTCCATCCCTTATGTCATTTCATCAATGAATGTGGTTTTACTGCTATTTCAATATTTAAAGTCATCACCAGAAAAATAACACCAGAAAAATGTGACAATTTTCTCCTGTTTCAGGTAAATTTTCACTTGAAATCTGCCAGTGGAACCAGATTTTTTTGCTTGTAATAAGAAGATAAATCTTGTCCCACTGGCAGATTTTTTTTACTTATTTCAAGTGAGAATCTACTTGAAACAAGTGAAAATGTATGTTTTTTCCAGTGATGAGTCTTGTTTTAAGTGTAATGAGATTTTTTTTTACTAAAATAAGACATTTTAACTAGAAATAAGACAAATATTCTTGTTAAGATTGTGAGTTTTTGCAGTGATCCATTGTACTTATCCTGTGAAGGACAGAGTCATATTGATAAGTTCAGAAAACTGTTTTTTATTTTTGTGTTTTGATGTATTTGATGTAAGCCCAGTGGATATTTAAAGCTTACAGAAGGCTGCATTTAACTGCTGCTATGTCATTCCTGCAGTATTTCTGCAGCTGTTTTGGTCACTGCTATTATTTGTAATATATTATATTATTTGTAATCAGCACAAATTATCTGTCCCCATATGATAAAATCCACCATCCCCCCTGACTTTTTTTTTACAACTCGAGTACTGGGTAAACCTCGGACGGGCCCAGTCCATTGCAGGCCCACTCATAGACAAACGACCGCACATGCTCCTAGGGGCAATTTAGGATTCACCATTTAACCTGACATGCATGTTTTAATGCTGCGGGAGGACACTGACGTGCACAGTGGAAACTTGGGGAGAACATGTCC